>NC_092208.1:39571272-39602202 GCF_043381705.1 Parasteatoda tepidariorum
TCGTTGTGTTATTGAAATATATATATCTGTGTGTGTTTGGTGTTTGTGTATGTATTGCCCTGAGACTCTATCTGAAATGGACAAAATTTAGAAAGATAAGATACCTCAAAACTGAATTTGTTTATAAAAAGAATATTTCACAGAGGTGGCAATTAATATTTATTCTTGTTTTTTGTTAATTGTCCTGTTTTTTTATTAGCAAAGATAAACTATAATGTAGGCATTCTGTAATAAAATAATTGTATTATTATTTCTCTAATTTATACAAAATGTGCCTTATTTATGTGATGTGTTATTGTAACTTAAAGATTTTCAATTTGTTGTTTCATTTTCTTTAGATGCATAAAATTCGAGAATCGTTTGTAGAAGTTCTCAGAGAAACTTTTCCTAATCTTGGATTGGTATATTCTATTGGTGAGTTTTTTTATTGATATGAAATGTGTTTTGATAAATGTTTCTCTGTTCTATGTTCAAAGTTGACAACTGAGCATTTTTCAGCTCGATTTTTATAACATTAAACACAAAAATAAAAGTTATCTCAACCTTTTTACCTATGTTACGTTTCGTTGACATAAAAATCACTGTAAAAATGTATACATTATATGGTTGGATTTTGATAAATTTTTAAGCATTAGCTCTTCTTCAATGGCCCTGTGTGGATCATGGCTTTCTCGAGGAGTCTTTTTTGGGCATTTCCCTATTTGGTGATTGTCTTTCAATTTTTGTTTTCAGAATTTCCACGTCTTTTTCGAAACAGTTGATCCATCTAAAGATATATCTGCCTCTTTGTCTAATTCCTATAGTCTTAGATAGAAATAGTTTTCAACAATTTTGGTCTTCCTGCATTCTAGCCGTATGTGCAACACACTTTATTCTTTGGATTTTCAAGTATTATGTGTCATCAGGCTCTTTATATAATTCTAAATTTGTTCGCCTTCACCATAAGCTGTCCACCTGTGTTCTACCACAAATGCTTAGCCCTTTTCTCTTGAAAATTGCCTATGCCTCCTCATTTCTTAAGGTTATAAATATTAGTTAGTAGTTTAAAATCCATCTCAGATTTCACAAAGAATAATTTCAATTTTCAGTGTTGTACAAATATTTCGAATAAACTAAAATACAAATGTTATCTTATACTTTTTACATAATTATGCATAAGCAATGGTATTAAAATTTAAGTCCCGATTTCTACAAGCCATTAATTATTTGTTACTTTATGAATGTTAAATATTTATAAGCAATTTTATAGGATAAAATAATTCTTAAATCTTTTATTACATTTTATATTTATTTATAAATAATGCTCAGTCTAAAAAGACTTTATTTTAAGTTTTCGTGTAATTATAATTATAATATGAGATAAAAGAAAATTTGTTTATGTTTTAACTCATTAAGGATAGTGTTAATGTGGGAGTGAGCTTTTTTGGTCAGACTGGCGGGAGACTGGTCCTTAAGGTGTTGAAATTAAATTGTTATTGCATTTTATATAAAATCTGTACACATGAAAATTAATTTGAAATAGTGATGATAATAAAATTGATTATAGCCTTAATAAAAATGTTAAAATTAAAAAACTAATTAATGTAAATCTTAATTTTGAATATTCATTTCTCAAAGTTGAAAAAAATTTATGTCCTTAATTTTTTGTGTGTAAAGTATAACTTAAGTTTTAATTGAAACTTACTAATTTCAAAGTAAATAAAATATCACAATAGATATTTTATTTCTGAATACGCAGTAATATTCAGTTTTAGATGTTAATAAGTTTAGTCATTATTGAAAAATAATCAAAACTTAGCTGTATTATTGATAGGTACAGAGAAATAAGTTTCAGAATTTAAAAAATATGTGTTAAAGCTATTTCTAAGAATGTATAGTAAAAAAAAAATTAGAATTTTCTTCATTAAATCTATTTGAATTTACCCCAAAAAAACTTTGTCGAAAATACCTTTCTAAATAATACTTATATTAATAAATTAATATACTTATTAAATATAATAAATTAATAATCAAATATACTTATATTAATAAATTAATATTTGGCAAATGTGCCAAATACCAAATAGTGTCCAAATATTTGCTACATTCCTATTTTTAACATCAAAATTATGTACAAAAATTAATTAAATTTTGAAAGACTTTCATATATTTTATATTTACTTTTAAAAATTAATAAAACTGTTCATAAGCTTAGAAGACAGAATACAGAAGTTCTTTCTCATTTATGTAGTGTGCCTAAATGTTACTGAAATTCATTACTTAGAAAAGAATTTATTAAACAAAGTTAGTTTATTCTTTTTATACCCTAGTCACAGTTTGGCATCTACCTATAATTGAAAAGAAGTTTGTCCCCATTGCTGGGTAGTCTTTAAGCTCTCATTCATCAGCGATGGGTGAGCACTGATTGTTTTGTACCGAAAGAAGCAGGCATGTTGAAGAGCATTAATTTGTAAATAATACTTATTACTCCTGGCAGTAATACTTCTTTGTTAATAATAATGCCCTGCATACTCCATCAACGTTTATTTATGCTTAAAACTTCTTTGTTATAATACCTAATACTTTTTTGTTAACAATACTTAAAACTTACCTTCTTAATGAAGATATTATTTTTTAACATATCAATTATATGTATGTTCATAAGTTTTCATTAATATGTATTTCAAAAGGCATTCCTGGTTTCTAGCCAAGAGTAACGTTTGAAACCTTTAATGTTTTTTTAACTGTACAGAATTGTCTATATTGTCTATTTTAATATTTTAGGTGGACAGATTAGTTTTGATTGCTTTTCTGCTGGTTGGGATAAAACATTTTGCCTAAATTACGTTGAGAAAGATGGTTTTGAGAAAATATTTTTTTTGGTGATAAAACTTCAGAAGGTGGAAATGATTATGAATTATTTCATGATAAGAGAGTTATAGGACATACTGTGCAAAATCCTAAAGACACTATGATCCAATTGAAAAAAATTTTCTTTTCTTAACAACATGTTATTGTCATAATTTATTTGTGTGTTTTATAATTATTATTGTCTAAAAACCTTGCAATTTTGTTCATAATTTTCCATTCACGATTTTTAAAAAAAATATTTTGCAAGTAAAATTGAACTTTTCAAATGTTAATAATGAAGATGTCAAAAATTTTGTTTATTTATTTAAAAGGAAAATTTTTAGTGTTTACTGAATAGTATTACAAGCTACTTAACTTATATGTACCCCATGTATACAAATCATTTCCTATTCCTTTAACCATCAAAGCAAAGTTATTATATGAACAATGTTAATTTTTGGTATTAAGTTTTCATATTTTCAATTAGTTGATTTTACTTAGTTAAAAAGTAGTATTGAAATAATATAAATCCTTAGTTATTATTAGTATTAATTACAAAGGATAACTTGGTTACTGGGTAAGTTATACTATTTTCTATTGGTAGTCAGCATGCTAATTTGGTTCATTTTACAAGTGTGAATGAAATATTGGCCATGCCCGTTGCATTGAAACAAAACAATTAGCATTGAAACAAAAATCAATATAAAAAAGTGATTTCATGTTTTGTTCATTTGTTTTTATTTATTAATATTAAATAATTATTTGGGATATTATTCCAAAATAATCACTTGAGTGTTGAGTAGGTTTTACTNAATGAATTATCATAAGATGATTTTTTGTGTAAACAGTGTAGTCTATGTAAACATTACAACATTTCTATATGCAGAGCTTTTTCTTTACATTTGGAGTTTTAGATACTTAACTTTTTTTTCACAAGTGCAAAGTACCAGTAATTGCAGGGAATAGACTTCTGGTGCCTTATATTTTATCCAGTGAGCTTGTCTTTTTTAAATAATGTCTGTCATCTAATCTAAAAAACAAATGTTGGCAATGAATAAACTAATTTGAAAATAAATGTACTGTATTTTAAATAAAAGCATTTAATTCATGAATTCGTGTTTTTCTTTAACAAAATTTTTTATCTGTACACTTATTTTATCTAGACACTTATTAGTGAAATTGAAGTCAATTTTTTTTTATAAAATGAAAATTAAGTTATTAAAATTCTTGAAAAGTACTGCAAATTATGCTTTTTGTGTTTATGAACAGCCTTAGTTAGATAAAAGATTCCTAGTTTTTTTTTTTTTTCAAGCTTTAAGATACAGATATTATAATAGTTGCAAATTTCTTACTTCCACTTTGAAAATTTCAAGAGTGTTTTATACTGAGTTTGAAAGAACGGTTGATTCAAGATCGTATAAACTGTATTTGCCATAATGAAATGGGGGAAGTTTTGATTCCTGAATATGTCATTTCTTTTGCATGGCAAATGCTTAAAATGTTAGATTTAAAAACAGTTTTCTGATTAAACGGCTGCAAGTGGGATAGAACATTGCTTTCACGCAGCGCTTTAGTAGCCATGGTTCAGTGATTAATATTGTGGTTCTATCCCTGATGGTGATTTATTGCCCATCTAACATTGATGGTTACCAGCTAGTTTTAAAAGTAAAGCGGTTGATGGTCTATACTGACCACAGAGCCACAGTGGCTCCGGGAATAAGCATTTGACTTCCAACGAAGTGACTCAGGCTTGAATCGCAGTAGTGGCTAGTTGATACAAATTTTGCTGCCGGCTGACCTGACATAAAATATCCTCAGTAGTATACTGATCATAGCTTAGAATCCCCTTGTCGTTGGGCTAACTGTGCGAGGATTTCCTCTAACGCAAATACCCGTTAGTTCCATCAGAGCCTCCAAGAAGACTAATTTGTCCCAATGCTTGATCCAGGAGTTTCATCGTCTTCTGGATTGGGTTCAAAATTACAAGGCTGCGGAGTTAAACATTGATAGTCGTAAACTCAGAATTGTATCGGCTGTTCAACCCCGACACCTGGGTCGTTTGTAAACGTTCAAAACGTAAGGTTTTTAAAATTATTACTTAAATGGGTGAGAGTGAGATTGAACATTGTTTACATTGAACATTGCTCTTTGGTAGCCACGGCATATTGGTTAAGGCGTTGTGTTGTCATTGTTAAATATTGTGGTCCGATCCCAGCTTGTGATTTGATGGGCACCAGCTGGTTTGGGAAGTAAAGGCGGTCGATGGTCAATACTGACCACAATTCTCCAATCATGCCGTTGGTCACGAAATTGTTGAGTCTTCAACTTCCATGACTCCGTTTGTCTTCAATGAGCTATAACAGGAATGCTTTTTACTTTATAAAAGGAGGCTTTTAATAGAATAAAATGTTGCAGTTGTGTTTCTGAAGTTAATTAATCAAATTAATAATGCTATTCGCAAATAAAATTCAACAACTTTTTCTTCTAAAAACAAATGGCATTTATTCAAGAAGAGTGAAGAGATTCGTTATATTACAATGAAGATTTTTTTTATGAAAGTGGATAGCTTATGTACAAAATATAAACATTCTTCCCATCTATCCTCTTCGCCTGAGGTATTGTTCTAGTTGACATTATTCATTCAACTCTGTAAGAGAAAAGAAAGATTTTTTATTACTTAAAAAGAAAAGCATAACTACATGAGCTGTTTTACGTAGATAATTGAAAATAATGAATCTTAAATACTAAAATCAGTTTAAATATTAAAATTATAAATAAGGTTTTAGATTAATGAATTATTTGTCTTGTTGTAAGAAGTATTAAAATTTATTGCTGTCTGGAAAAAATTACCGAAAATTTGCATAACTCGGAATCTGAATCAATAAAAAATAGAGTTAAAATTTACGAAATTTGAATTCTTAAATTATACAATATAAGCAAATGTAAAAATCTGAACTGGTTTTAAAGTTCTCAGAAATTTTGTAAGTATTTCTAATACATGATAAAATTCCCACAGAAATAAAACAAATCGTTTGAATCGATTAATAAAGTTAATTCTTTAGAACTTATATATGCATTACACAAAAATAAGTACTGTGCGAACGTTAAAAGAAATGTCATCATTTTATTTTTAGTTAGGGATATTTTGATTGCTTTCAAAGATCCAACATGACATTTTCTTGAATCAATTTGGGAATAGTTTGAATTTTTAAACTTTTATTCTATGTTTTATTGTATGTTTTTATGTTTGAAACATCACGAGCAAAGTGTTATTTGAAAATTCTAAATTAAAGTTTCGTTCACGAGAACTTTCCCATGAAGCAAGACAAAATCAATCAAGTATAAAACGATAAAGTTTCTCATATCAAACTTGATCTCTAATAAAGGCATAACTAAGTACTAATGTTCATATCAGAGTCTAAATTGGCAAAATAAATGAAATAAAATGCCAAAGTTAACTTATTAAAATGACATAAGGTAATAATTGGATATAATGATAGTTTTAGATTTGTAATTTTAATTGTAGTGGACTGTTCTTTAACAAAGATTAAATATAGATTGTTGCAGTTAACGCCGACTGTTAAAAGTACTTGCAGGCGTGAAAAGTTATCAATCCTGGTAAAAAGTTAAACTGGTAGCCAAATTATTTCTTTAGCAGTTTTGTGGGCGGTGTTATAATAGTTTGATTAATTTAATTCCCCACTACTTTCTTTAAAATAAAAATTATATAGTTACAGTTTGAACTGACATTGATTAGACTAACACAGAGTTTCCAATTTGCTCCGCTTCGTAAAAAAATATTTTCCAGCGGTAACAAAGTTTTTTTTTTTTTTAATTTAACAGTTTTTATTTTAAGTAATTTTTCCATCATTAAATTTCAAAATTCGCTACCAATTTATTTTATATTTTGTTTTGTAACAAACTTTGAGTTTACGACTACCAATCTTCGACTCCATAGCTTTGTAATTTTGAACCAAATCCAGAAGACAAAGGAACTCTTAGATCAAATATTGGGAGAAATTTGCCTTCGTGGGGGAGTTTTTGATGGAACTAACCTGCATTCGCTTTGCATGGAGAAGAAAATCTCGAAAACCTCCCACGGTTAGCCTGACCCCAACGGACTGCTATCCGGGTGCGGAATTCGTATCGACCAACGAACCTTTGGAGGCGAGCGTTTTATTCCTTCTAATTTATTAAAACTTTTGCATAAAGCGGAGCAGTTGACATCCCTGCTAACATTATTTAAATTGAATGCAAATTAGCAATGCCTTATTTTTAAGCTACCGACTTTAATTTTTTTTCCCATTTTGATTTTGTACAAATGTTTTCATAAGTTGCCCGTTCCGAAGGGGTTAAACGACATTTAAGACAGAAAGATTAACAGAGATTATTAATAACAGCTATATGATAAACCACTATAAAATATAACAGAAGTTATAAATACCACAATAATGATTTTTAAATTTAAGAAACTCACTAAAAATCTAATTTAATTTAATATATATTTTGCGGCAAGTTTGAAAACACCTTGTTTTGTCTTTTAAACTTTTAGTGGTTAGGTCCGGTTTTTAACTGTTGAAAAAATCTCTTAGTGCAAAGGATTAAGTGTAATTTTTAAATCAAAACTTATTTATCTGAAGGAAAGAAAGAAACCTTCTATTGCACCTTTGGTGAACCACGTGTTTAACATGACTGTTAAACAGCTTCTAAAAAGTAGAATAGAAATCTAATTGATGAATTAGACTAATTACCGTTGAATGACCTTGTTTCGCATAATAATCGCTGTTGTTCTATCGCGCTTCTTTACTCCAGTCACGTGTCTTCAACATTTTTCTTCATGAGTCTAAAAGAACCTTACTTACAACTTTTTTCTTAACTTACTTTTCCTTTGCAAAATTTAGAGATCGTACAATATACATTTTTAACGGGGTCTGCATATTGCGGTTGCCACGATGTTCTAAAAAATCTTAACCGTCCCTCAATATTTTTGTAAAAATTATCATAAAAGCAAAACACTGTTGTGCAACTTTTCATTCAATAACATGAGGGCTCTTCGAAATGTTTCAATTTTATAAACTCCTCTGCAATTTTAGATATTTGCTCACTAACAATATTTAAAAATAGTTTTGAAATATTAAAAACAAAACGAAAAAGTTGCATTCTGAAAAGTGCTCGACTTCGTGCGCAAGTCTTCGGACTACCAAAGCGGGGGAGACATTCCTTCTGCAGAGTGCAGAGGATCAAAATCTTGATGGCTTGTCCTCGGATCATCCTCAGGAATGCTTCTATACAGTCTCCAGTGGCCCATTGTGATTATCTATTGCAACGTAAATACAGTAATACCACTGCTAAATTTTAATAAAAAATTTTATAAAATTTCTATTTGTTTCGAGTTCTTACAAGTGGAAACTTCAAACATTGAAAGATATGCGACCACTTTCCGACTAGCTGGAACATCTAAATTTCAACTGCTGATTAGTTCTGGAGAGCAATTCGAGTTTACATCATTTCCTAACTGCTTCATGCAAAACTTATTATCGATATAATTTTTAATCAGTTTCTGACATGAACAAACTAACAGAGGCAAAACTTAAATGAATGGTATAATTTTGTTTTCAAGCGATCTAAAATGAGATAAATATACACCTAAACGTAAAACGTGAGTTGAATAATAATTGATAATAAATTCCATCACGATTTTCGAAAAGATTATTTTTATTCATTCATTATTCTTTCAGGTTTGACAAATATAGATTGGTTCATTATTTCTAATTTCTTTGATGATATGTTTTTTTGTATTTAATAAATTAAAAGATGTTTAAAAAGTTTGACCGATTTATGTAAAAAAAAGTTAACATATAAAAAAATCCGTAATTGAAATTGACAACTGTCATTCATTTTTTTTAAATTTTTTTTTTATATAAATTAGATGGTAATTCACGGAAAAAAATACGCGAATTAAATATTCACAAACCTCACAATTGGTGTTATACAATTGAAAATTATTAAAACCTTAAATAGTTGTAAATACCATATTAAAAGTAAGGTACATGTTCGTACCCTTTCTTTATGTGCTTTTGTAACTACTTCCATTCATAAAGCCATACTTAAAGAGAGAAAAAAAAAAGAAATCTGTATTAAATATTTGCTTTGAAATTCCAAAAATTAAACTATCAAAATTTAAAAGTAAGCAACATTGTGCAAGATTGTTTAAACTTGTATGTTTTTGCAATTTCGCTTTTCTATTAATACTTTAAATACAGTAACAATTTGTAAATAATGCTTATGGTTCGTTTTGAATTTTTTCTTTCGGTTAAAATAAAATTCTTAAAAGATATATAGTTCATTAAAAAAAATTCCATACAAGCTTGCAATTGTCTTTATATTCCTATCCAAACACTTACAGTATAAAGCAGTGGTTTTCAAATGGTGTTTCGTTGAACCCTAAAACGTTAAACCTATAATTCAATCTTTCGGTTGCCTTTATGAAATTATTTCAAGTAAAATGCCAATGAAATAGAAATGTCATTTTTTAAACGAAAATATAATATTTCTTATAATATACTGAATGAGTTATGAAAAAAATAAATAATTATAGAATATTTTATATAAATATNCTTATTTTATTAATTTTCTGCTTATTACAAATGAAAAATTAATTTATAACAACGACTAAATATAATACCAGGACAACAAATTTAACTGTCGGACATAAAATCGAATTTAAGATTATTAATGATAAAGCGATTAAAAACTTCTTTCCTCTAATTAAATATT
Source organism: Parasteatoda tepidariorum (assembly GCF_043381705.1). NCBI lineage: Eukaryota > Metazoa > Arthropoda > Arachnida > Araneae > Theridiidae > Parasteatoda > Parasteatoda tepidariorum. The sequence continues at coordinate 39,580,879 of NC_092208.1, forward strand.
TTTTAAAAATAGTTCTTTTTAGGTTATAACGTTCACAATCACCTTAATAAACTTTATTTATAAAATTATGGTTCCGTCAAAAGATGATCAATCATTTAGGGTTCCGTAGTAGAAAAAATTGGGAACCACTGGTCTAAAGAGTCGTTTAATTTTTTCAGGTCTCATTAAAATATTTTAAAGTTAAATCAGTTTTTTTCTTTAACTTCATGTGTATGCTTTTGATGATTATATATCAGCTTATAAAGTTGTTGTTTTTTTAAATTTTTTTTCTTCTGCTTTATGGATTTTTAATAAAAATTATTTACTTTTAAAGGACAAATTAGCATAAGTATGATAGATGTTCATTATTGATGCATATTTTATCCATTTTAAAAAAAATTCTCTTTAACATTAATCTAATCCCATGTAGAGTATATGTGTAACAAAGAGAAATAATCAGAATACAATAAACAAATTACTCATTTCACCTCGATCGATGCTTTAGTATCCATGATAGCCTCCATGTCCACCATGTCCTCCTAGTTCAAGTCCAAATCCATGATGTCCTCCTCCATGTCCTCCACCATGTCCTCCAAACAGCTGAGCAATGTCTACAAAACGAAGCTTGATGAAGGGAAGAGGAATTCCTATGGAAATACCATGGGACCCGCACAAAGCCACACTCACGAGGCAAAAGAAAGCAACGGCTACCAACTGAAATCAAAACTAGTCTATTAGAGCAGAAGGTTTAAGAAAACTATAAAGTTTGTTTATGCTAGTTTTTTCACGTTATCCCTAATTCTAATAAAGATAGCTAATAGTATGCAATAAAATTAGTCTATAGTTTTAAATGACTATTTGAAATATGTAACTATTTTGCTAAAACTATTTCTGCCAGAAGCCTATATTTTTGCCTATTCTAGTGCCTGTTTCACTCTTTGCTTTATATTTCTGTAAATGTCTGCATTCATACATTTTACTTTAGCTATATGAATCATTTTTGCCCTCTGTTAAGTTAGCAATATTTACATAATATATATAGTAATAGCAGTATTTAAAATATTAGCTAGTTTGAACAGGTGATATGAAGAGCTTAGTAGGAATTAAGTGCGATTTTAGTGAATTTGAAATCAGTTTAAGATTATATATAAATTTTGAAAGCTGCTAACGAAACATATTTTTCAATAAATACCATACATTTTAAAAAAAAATTTCGTTCTATACTTATACAGCTGATGGCTCTAAAATGCAAGAATTGAGGCGTTTTTAAAATTTCACGTGACACATTTTTTTCACAGAAATATTTTTATGTTAGCTTCTTATGTTATGGAAGCTGTTAATAAAACACATTTTTCAGTGAATACCATGAATTTAAAAAATTTCTAAAACAAGGTTTTGTTCGATATTTACAGCCGATCGTTGTAAAACACGAGAATTCGGGTGTTTTTAGAATTTCACGCTGCATATTTTTCACTGAAATCTTACATAGTTGCGATTGAAATAATGACTTAATTTTCAAATATTTTGATGGATTTTTCATAATTACTTTTATTTAAAAGTCGTTCAAAATTTAACCTGCAGATTTCAAGATAAATCATTGAATTAATCATTTCAGTTATACGTATTCCATTTGCATTTCAAAAGTGCTTATTTTTTCATGTATAAATAGCTTAAAACGTAAAAAGTGCTGGGCAGGTTATTTCTTTATGAACCTCATTATTTTATGAAATTAATGATGATCCACACGCACTAGAATAAATTATTAAATTTAAAATATAATTTTAAATTTGTAGTGGACATTTTTAATATTAAAAGGTAGCTTTCAGAAAATAAAATTTTTATTCAATTCTAACTTTTAAAAATAAATATCTTACATTATGCTCATATTTGGTTAATATTTAACCCCCAAAGTCGTGCGGCCTGGATCTTTAAGAGCTGAGATACATCAATATTTGCACAACTAAATTGGGGGTGGCTCACCTTGGAAATTTGATTGACTATCCTAGAAATATTTGGTTTCGCCAATTTCAGTTTTAAATAACTAATTGAGAAAAGCTTGAAGTAAGTCCCATACAAAATATACTTTTACTTTAGACTGTGGGGCCACGGCCTACCCTATAAAAATATACAATACATCGTCAAAGCCGAACGGTTAAGGGTTATTAAATTATACTTTGACTTTCCCATGTAAAATACACTTTATACTTTTGACCTAGAGGAATAACCCACCCTTTAAAAATTTCGGATAAACATTACCAAATTATACTTTGACTTTCTCTTATAAAATATAATTTATACTTTCGACTGAGGGGTTATGCTCCACCCTATAAAAATTTCCTAGTAATGCCAATGCACCTTCAAAGCCGAAAGAATAAACATTATTAAATTAAGTATTTATATTCGATAATGTGATAACTTAAACGACAATAGAGACTCACCATAGATTTCATGTTCGCGATTTGATTTCTCTGTCTACTGTTGAATTCTTTTTTGAATCGCTCAGCTTTATATACATATTGTCCCCTCAGATATCAGCAACCTAGGCGAGAAAAACTAAATAACAACAAAAGTGGTTCAGAACTATTTCCTAAACTACTTCACCCTACAAAAGCAGGTTCTTTAGCAATGTTGTGGAAGCTCTGGAAGAAGGTCAGTTAGGAAGGAAGTGCTACAATAATAAAGGGCGAGACAAATAATCAAACAATTATAAAAAAAGATCAAATGAAAGTATCAAATTGAATGGGTTGAAGTGAAGATGAAGAAGAAAAAAAAAATGTTATAATTCACGCAGGTGAAAGTAAAAGGAAAGTAACTTTCACTTTCTTCCGGCTAATCATTTTTTATCAACCTGTCCTGATTTCCGAGATGATGGCGACAGAAGATTATGTAATTGCGCAAGAGCGCCTTAATGATTTAAGATGAACTGAAAATAGATATCACTTTTCATCCCCTTGGTGATACAATTAGTGTATCGGGTGACGATTTACTACTTAAAAAAGATTAAAAGTAAATAAACAGTGTGAAAAGATTGTTTTGATCATTGGGAGCTAATGCGCCTATTTTAGAAACACGTTCTATTTTTTTTTCCAAAAGTATAAAAACTGGTAGCTCAATTAACGCAGTATTATAATTTATCTAGCTAACACATAACATTCGTGTCCTGCATAATATATAATAGACAAATATTTTTTTTATTTAATCCGAAATGTCACTTTAAAAACAACGTTTTTGATGCAATAGAAATTATATACTTAGTTTAAGAATAAGTGTTTGAGCGCTTTTTCTCAAAAGTACTTTTCATATCATTACAAAAGTTCGCGTGCTAGTTACTTTTGCTCTTATGGTAGATTTTTGAAATTAAAGCGCCTGTCTCAAATTGTTCAATAGAGCGTTTTTAGTTTAAAAAGACCTGATTACTATGTAGGCTTATTAGAGGAAAACTATTGACTAAATCGAACAAACCTATGTAGGCTCAATATGTATGAGGAAGGCCGGGATAGCCTGGTCGGTAGGGCACTGGGCCCATATCCAAGAGTTCGTGGGTTTGATCCCAGGCCGACCAAAGACTTCCCGTGTAGTAAATGGTGACTGATGCACGTTATATCTGTCGAGTCGCAAAGTCCTCCATGTTCCCATAACAAATCAAAACCTCTGGGGGTACTGATCCAGGAAGTTCCTTGTCTTCTGGATTGGTTCAAAATTACAAGGCTACGGAGTTGAACGTAAGTAGTCGTAAANTTTTGTTAGTTAAAAATAGTTAAGTAAAAAATGTTACAATTGACCCCACTCTCCCCTGCTTTTCATATCATTACAAAAGTTCGCGTGCTAGTTACTTTTGCTCTTATAGTAGATTTTTGAAATTAAAACGCCTGTCTCAAATTGTGCAGTAGAACGTTTTTAGTCTAAAAAGACCTGATTACTATGTAGGCTTATTAGAAGAAAACTATTGACTAAATCGAACAAACCTATGTAGGCTCAATATGTATGAGTGAGGCCGGGATAGCCTGGTCAGTAGGGCGCTGGGCCCATGCCCAAGAGTTCGTGGGTTCGATCCCTGCCAGCCGAAGACTCCTCGTGTAGTAAATGGTGACTGGTGCACGTTAAATCTGTCGAGTCACAAAGTCCTCCATGTTCCCATAACAAATCATTACCTCTGGCAGTACTGATCCAGGAGTTTCCTTGTATTCTGGATTGGTTCAAAATTACAAAGCTACGGAGTTGAACATTGGTAGTTGTGAAACCAAAAATTGGGTCGGCTGTTCAACGACTGTTATAAAATAAAATATGTATGAGTGAGATGAGAATAGAGCTCAAGGAATAGAGCATTCGCCTTCCATTCAGGTGAGCCATCAGATTCGAATCCCAGCCGTGGCTGGTTGATACGAACTCTGCTCCCGATTCGAACCGACCACACAGCTGACATAAAATATTCTCAGTAGTAGACGGATCATGGGTTAGAATCCTCTTGCCGTCGGGCAAACCGTGGGATGTATCGGTAGTTTTCCTCTCCATGTAACACAAATTCTGGTTAGTTCCATCAAAAAAGTCCTCCGCGAATTCTAGTTTGTCCCAATACTTGATCCAGGAGCTCCTTTATCATCAGAATTGGGTTTAAAATTACAAGGCTACGGAGTTGAACAGTGAAAGACGTAAACTCAGAACTGATCAATATCCATTAAAAAATAAGATATGTATGAGTGATGACAGTAATCCAGAAAGTCGGACAAATCTTACACAGAATATGGGCAATGTAATGATAAGTTAAATTTTCAAATTAATCAAATGTGTTCTTTTAGTCATAAGTTCCATGGTTTCTATGTAAGCTTAATAGTGGTGAAGAAATATTGACTAAATCGAACAAATTCACGGGGGAGTTATGACCATTAAATATTGAGTGAGTCGGCCACTTATACTATGGGCCGACAGAGGCAGAATATTGGTTGATAATATTCCCTTTAGCTTTTATTGTGCCCTCAAGCTTTTATTGAAAAGTATGGACTAAATCGAACAAATCTATAGAGTGATAATTGTTAAATATTGCGTGAATTGACCACTTATGTAGGGCCGATCAGGGGAAAATATTGGTTGATAACGTTTCCTTTAGTTTTCATTAGACCAATATTTTTATATATTGGCCCTACGATGGACAGCTGAAGGATATTTATATAGAAATAATCTCTGGGCACTTATATATTTATATAGAAATAATCCTTGGGAATAGCCTTGATGTAAAAATACCACCGTTAAAAAAAGTATGGCTTATCACTATATTATGCCAAGTTCTGCCAAGTTATCAATATATTATACCATGTTATCAATATATTACGTCAAGTTTGAAATGTTACATATGCGAATGTTTAAGTGAGCAGCAAAAGAATTTCAAGCATTTATTTTGTTTTTGAAATGATTTATAATTGGTTAATAATTATAAATATTTTTGTTAATAGTTGATGGATTTGTTAATATTTTCTTTAATGTTAGTGATTGAAGGCCTTAAAACATTTCACATGTTAAAGAACTTATTAAATTTCTTCTTAAAGTAGCATAAAGATAAAACAAATTTAAATGTTCAGGCTCAAAAATTTAAAATTAAGAATGCAAAGTAACAGAAAGAGAAAAATTCGATTTGAAATGCCACATTCAGGTCTCCCAGAAACAACGCAAAAATTTTAATTTTCATAAACGTGTACTTTTAAATTTCCCCTTAATCTTTACATTCAATTAATAGTTTTTTTTAAATAAATTTCTGGTTATTTTAAGATTTCCTTGTAGACTCTGGGAAATCTAAATGTTAAATTTTAAAAAATATTTTTTTTACAGCATCAAACATTTTAAATTTTACGCTTTTAAACTTAAATAATAAAATAAAATAAAACTTGTATAACACTTAAACTTTTTTTTTAAAAAATGAAAAAAATTACGTTTTTATTTTTTTGAAAAAAGAAAGAAATGTCACACCCATTCTGGAAGAGCATGAAAAAAATTTTGAATCTGACTCCCACTGTACATTTTGCCCCACAATGGACTGATAATAAGACTCGGTTCCCAGTAGATTGATTGTAAGATACGGTTCCCATTAAATCACCAAAATCAAGCATCCCTGGCAGCAGGTGGGTGACTATTTAGATTAGACTGCGGAGAGTGTGCTGTATAGATCCTCGTTAAACTGTTCAACCGTAAAGTGATTGACTTCGTGCGCAGGTCGTAGGGCTATTAAAGAGGGAGAGCCATTCCCTACGCAGAAGATCAAAATTGTGATGGCATGTCTGCGGATCAACCCTAGACATGCTTCCCAGACAGTCGCCAATGACTCGTCGTGCAGCTCTTGGGCGACGTAGATAAAGTACTACTACAATTGCTAAATTTTTTAAAAATTTTATTTTGATCAGTATGTGACTACCGTGACAACTTTCTTAACCTTAAATTTTGAATTTTAAAGGTCCTCCGTGACCGAACAATATCGCAGTTCCAATAACAGTTCTCAAGCGTGGAATTAGCAGGTTCGAGTCCCTACGTAATCCTGAATTTTTGTTTGAAAACTCTAAATTGTGTCCCGCAGTGAACTGATCGTTAAGACACGTTTTCCAGCTGATCCCCGAAGTCAAGCATCACTGGCTGCGGTCAGTGTGGGGGTGGGTGTCCACTTAGATTAGTCTGCGTAGGGACCGAGGGTGTGCGGTATTGGTTCTCGTTAAACTGTCTTACCGTAAAGTGCTCGACTTCGCGTGCAGGTCGTCGGGCTGTCGAAGCAGGGGTGCCATCCCCTCTGCAGAGGATCAAAATTGCGATGGCATGTCTTCGGATCATCCTCAGGGATGTTTCCCAAACCGTCGCCAATAGCCCATTGTGCAGCTCTAGTGCGACGTAAATGAACTACAACTACAACAACTATAAATTGTGAAATTTCTTCTTTTATTAGGATTTTGTGGGATTACTAAGCTGTTTTTTGAGTTATGTAAACAAATACATTAATTGAATCAATAAAAAAAGGTTTTCTTGATGCTCCCTAATCTACAGGGGTTGGACAAAATTAATGAAACACTTCTATACTAACTCATTTTTAATATTTCTCAAGAAATACTTAGAGAATTATTTTAAAAACTTTAGAAGTGCTTAATTCATATGATTTCCTATACATATCAGTAAAGTTCGAAGCTTTTTGAGGTTTGAGAGAACAACGATATATATTACGAATGAGAAAGGATGTTTTTGAACATCCTATCCTATACCAAAAGAATACCGCGATAAACTTGTAACTTATGTCAACTACGTTGAATATAAAAGGAAATAACTACACAAAATTTCGTAAACCTATCTTAAATATTCATGGAGATATGAACATTTTTATAAAAATGAACTTTTTTTGATTTACGTTTTCTTAATAAAACTGCTGGAATAATCAATAATATTAAACAAAACTCTTAAAGTGATTTTTATATAATAAAAAACATAATTTTGAAAATTAAATAAAAATTCGTTTAAAAGATATATGTATTTAAAGTAATATTTTCATACTGTGCATGCGCTAAAAACATTTTTTAAAAAAATTTCAGAATTTTTTTTAAATCATATTTGATTACTTATGAAATAATTCTGATTTGAATATCCTGAAAATTTAAAAAGTTTCTAACAATTTTCTAAGTTTTTGTTAATTTAGAAGGAATGTTTTAATAGTAAGGGGTTTTCCAGAAATTTAATTTTGTATAATTGAACAAGTTTTTTTTTAAAAAAAATGCATCGGCATTATATAGAGCCACGTCCTATTAAATTATGTTTTATTTCACATATTTTATTTCCTAATGCCATCAAATTTTGTTGTCCGGACCATCATTTTAGAGTATTATCATTTGTTATTAAATTTTGTTTTATGATACAAAATGAAATTAGTCGAACCCCTTTTCATTTAGAGCTGCCAATAAAAAAAGACAAAAGCTACTTAGAAATCTACTAGAAATTTTTTACATTTTCAAGATATTGAAATCAGATTTCTTTCATAAGTTACCGAATACGATTCGAAACAAAATTATGGAGAAAAAAAAGTTTTTTAATGTTTTCCGCTCATGAGCTATATAAAATTGCGCAAGATATGAGGATTACTTTAAATACTTATATCTCGCGCAATTTTTAAATTTTTTTTCTCCAATTTTTAAAGGATATTTTTGTTATTACTTAAAAATTACTCTAAAAATTTTGTTTCACTTTAGTAAATATTTTTACAGTTATAGTAAGTAAACATAAGAAGAAAAAAAATTAAATTTTTTTATAAAAGTTTCCATATTTCTATGAATAAGCTGGATTTTACACAATTTTGTGCAGATAATTTCATATGATAATCAACGTAATTGACTTGCAAACTTATCGCTGTATTTTTCAAAACCATATTCATGAAGCAAAATTTTTCAAAAGTATATTCAAAAACATCATTTTTCGTTCGTAATCTATTGCTGGTCCCTTAAGCCTCATAAAAGCTTTAAACTTTATTGATATGTATAAGAAATCGCATGACTTAAACACTTCTGGAGTTTTAAAATAATTATCTAAGTATTTCTTGAGAAATGTGAAAAAATTAGTTAGTATGGGAGTTTTCCCATTATTTCTATTATTTTGCCCAACCTCTGTACAAATATGCATTGCAGTACTATAGCATACGATTTAATTTTTTCTGGGAAACTAGCATTGAATGAGATATAATAAAATGAATCTTCAAAATTCTATGCATGACTGTTCTAAACTTTTAATTAATACACAAGTTTTGGAACGGGCGAACAGAATATTTTAAAGGAAAAAAAAAATTATTTACTACATTCTTATCTCGTACATATGCCTGAAGTAAAAAGATTTGTGAGTTTCATTTTTATGAATTCATCTCGATTACATAATCTTTAAAGATATGCAAGATATTTAAATAATGTAATAAGTTATGACTTGGTCCCAAAGTCCCATACATTTTATGATTATTATCAATAAAATAATATATAGGGCGATTCGTATGCTGATAACATTAATAAAACAAGTGGGCTTTACTTGGTTTGTTAAAAAAAAGAAATTGAAACCGCTTGAAAATTGCAGGTATATATTAAATTTATCAGTGCCCAAGATAAAGGAATAATAATCCCAATCTCATCTCAAATGTACAAAGCACAAAAAGAGAGAAAGAGAGGAAAAGAACACCTTAAATAACTTTCGATCTAATGATTGGATTTTTCTTATACTAAGACTCAATGATTCCAGAGCCTAATCTTAAATATGCTAATTAATTGGTTTGGGCAATGAGCTAAATAGACAGTTTCTATAATTTCCATGTAAGCTACAAAATCAGACACAAAAACATACTTTTTTCGACAAATTCGGAATCTTGACACTCAAAACACGGGAGGTAACCTAAATCTGAAAAATATGGTCTCTATTGTTTAAGCAATGAAACGGACAAAAGTTGCGCTTTTTTTTAAAATTTACTTTTGCTTGTTACGCATTTTGCTAAGATGATGCCGGTGCTAATAAAGCGAGTCAAAAACATTTTGCTCACAATTCTTTTGAGCAAATATGCTGTTCCAAAAATAATTCCACAAATAAATTATTATAGTTATTTTTTTTTAAAGGGAACGGGAAAAAAATTCTAAGGTGCAAAAATTTTTATCCCATTTTACTGTATGTAGTTAATTTATTTAATTAAAGTAAAGCGCAAAATTTATTTACATTTAATTTATGAACTTAAGAATTAAATATAGTGCACAAATGCAGCTACTACTTGATACAGAAATAAATAAATTGTCAATTAGCATAGGGCACTAACAAATGAGAACTAATCGAGACTTAATTACCTTGAAAGATTAAATTTCAGCTTCTAAGAGAAGCTCTAAAACGAATATTTTTATTAAATTCATCCTTTTCTTAGATGGTTTGATCCATTGTATGTAATATTTCTGCCGTTGGAGATACAAAATGATCATAAAATAACAATTCCAGGAAGTATGCAATTTTTTTTTATTGCTTCGTATTTCTTTCTTTTCTTAATAATTCTTTCCTTGTTACGCTAAAGATTGATCAAATCCTAGGTTCTGAACCACGTAATTGTGTCTAGTGCAATATTAATCTTTATGTGGTGCACGTGACCTCTTTCGAGAACTCATTTCAGTTTTTTTCTTTCTTAATTCATAATCACTTCAAAAAAGGCTATACTTGCTGTATCTTTGATAACTGGTTCAGTAGCGGTAGTGGCCATTTGAATTCATGCCTTAAGTCTTAATACAAGGAAAAGTTTGGATTCGGTATGCCAGCAATATATTCAAGTATCTATTAATTACGTGACATTTGGTGTTTTAGGAAATTCGATTGATTTATCCATTAATTAATTTTGCAACCATTTATGAATATTGTAGTTATTTATGCACTCATCAAATATTCTTCTTTACCTTTGAAAATCGTCTCTTTAAATTTTCACTTATTGAGTATATTTTCACTGTGAAGAAATTAATAAATGAAATCTCATTTTAGAATCTAAGAAATGGAAGCACTGATCACGAAATCAGTTTGGGCTTCCAAATTTGGTGTGTATAATTTGCTAGAACTAGTAGATTCGGTTGACATTGGTAGGGAATTAACCTATATCCATCAACTACTCAATCTTTTGGCGAGAGATATCTCTTGAATATTTTAAGTAGTGTTAAATTTTATGTTTTACTGTTCTATTTTTTAAAAATTGAGTATAATTTTAAATTACTTTTGTTACAACTGCATCTTTGGTTACAAATGGATGCCTGCAAGTGACGTCATCATGGGTAAATCGCTGCATTTGTCGATTCAGAAGCCAATCGGGTTCGACACACACGCGTGACGTTGCTTTCAGGTATCCAATCAAATCTGATTTAAATCACAAGGTTAGGCATGATCAGTCTAATTATTCTTGAGTTGCGAGTACCCAATAATATATTCGGTTCCGTACATGAAAAAAAAAAGTTTAATTTACATTTTGTAAAGCTTTAGAGGCCCCGTGTGGTGACCGGGGGGTAAGAATCTAGTCCCAACGTAGCTCATGCGTGTCGTAGAAGGCGACTAAAATGGGCACCCAGTGTCCGGAGGTATAGCCGGGTACCCTGCCCCTGGGTATTATATCAGGGGACTGGTCCTCCAGGCTGGGGGTTGGGCATAGGGCTAACAACCCTACCCTGTAAAAAAATCTTGCTGCGAAGTCTCAAGTCAATGAATCCGGACCGAAATTTAGAAGGCGACCTGGCAAATCTTACATGGAACTGAGAATCGGAACATGGAACATTCGCTCTTTGTATAAAAGCAAAGGGCTGCAACTCTTAACGGAACAGCTGAATAATTACAGGGCTGATGTAATGGCTCTGCAAGAGATGAGGTGGCTTAACGATGGAATAATCGAGAAGAGAAATCACACAACCTTCTATAGCTGTGATAAGAAGAGGCATATTTTTGGAGCGGGTTTGTTGTGGACAAACACATTCGGCATCTTGTCATGGATTTCGTGCCAAAGTCTTCAAGGTTATGTAAAATTAGGCTAAGAGGAAAATTCTTTAATTACAGTCTTATAAATGCCCACGCACCTACTGAAGACAAGGATGAAGACGAGAAAGAACTTTTCTATGAGAACCTGCAATCTTTATATAACTCCTGTCCACAAAACGACATCAAAATTATTCTGGGTGACTTAAATGCTAAAATTGGAAAGGAAGCTGAACACAGGCCCACTATTGGAAAATACAGCCTGCACGAAACAACAAATGACAATGGACAGAGGCTCATTCACTTCGCTGCAGAACATAGCATGGTCATATCCAGCACCTTTTTCCAACACAAGAGAATTCACCAAACGACCTGGAGATCACCAGATGGAGATACCTCCAACCAGATTGGCCATATATTGATAGACTCTAGACATATGACGGACATACAAGATATTAGAACCTATCGTGGGGCCAACTTTGACTCAGACCATTACATGGTAATGAGTAGGATCAAGGCCAAACTATCTAATGCACGTAAATGTCATGGGAAACGTCTTGAGAAATTTGACTGCGAACAATTAAAGACCCCTAGAGTCAGGGATGACTTTCAGTCACAACTAACTATAAAGCTTGATGAAAAAGCAATCGAAAATATTGATTGCATAGATGGAAAGTGGACTTCTTTCAAAGAAGCCCTATTGGACACATGTTATAAAGTAATAAGCAAAATAAGAAGAGATGAGAAAAAGGATTGGTTTGATACAGAATGTCGCAACGCTACCCAAAGAAAAAACGATGCATATAATATGATGCTCAGTAAAAAACACTCGAGAACATCAGTAGAGAAATACAAAACTGCAAGAAGAGAAGAAAAGAAAGTTCATATGTTGAAGATAAAGGTTATTCACGAAGACCTCTTTAAGGATGTCGAACATCTCCGAGGGCCTAATGAGAGCAGAGCTTTCCTTCGTGGCATTAACTTTGGTCGTCAGGAGTTCAAACCTAGAACTAACCTTTGTAGAAATAAAGATGGAGATATTTTAAGCGATAAAACTGACATTCTTAATAGGTGGAATGAACACTTCGACAACCTACTTAATGTAGAATGCGTTCAGACAGAGTCCTGCTCACCAAACGTTAACCAAGAGTGTATTGCACTTCTTTCAATGATTGAGGTTGAATAAGGAGTTCAAAAACTTAAGAACAACAAGACTCCTGGCCCAGATTTGATATCACCAGAATTCATCAAAAACTCAGGACCAGATGGGTTAAAGGCCATACATAATATTCTAACATCAGTATGGGAAAAAGAGATACTCCCTGAAGAATGGAAACACAGCACTGTTTGTCTTATACACAAAAAAGGAGACATTCTTGAATGTTCTAACTACCGGGGTATCAGCCTGCTCTGCACTGCATATAAAGTCTTTTCAGAAATTCTATTTAACAGACTTAGCCCCTATGTAGAAAACATCATTGGTGAATACCAGTGCGGTTTTAGGAAGGGCAGGTCTACAACTGACCAAATATTCGGCATAAGACAGATACTGGAAAAGACCAGGGAATTTGGAATTGGTATCCACCACCTATTTGTGGATTTCAAAACTGCTTACGACTGTGTAAACCGGAAGCGACTCATTGAAGCTATGCGAGAATTCAATATCACGGACAAGCTTGTACGACTCACCACACTTACACTGTGACCATGCAGAAAGTTAAAATCCAAAATGACTTCTCGGAACCAATGGAGGTAAAAAATGGTGTAAGGCTAGGCGATGCATTGGCATGCCTACTCTTCAATTTGGCATTAGAAAAAATTATCAGAGATTCAGGAATCAATACCAGAGGACATATCTTTCATAAGTCTGTACAAATTTTCGCATTTGCCGATGACATTGACATCATAGCGCGAACACAATCTGACTTAAAGCAAGCTTTTCTATCCATGGAAAAAGAGGCAGAAAAAATGCATCTCACTATTAACCAGGGGGAAACCAAGTATATGCAATGCACCAAAATAACTGATTCTACAACTCACTTGCAATTTGGTGAATACAAGTTTGAAAAAGTAAACAGTTTTTTTATCTTGGTTCTGAAGTCAACGTTAATGGCAATATCGCACCCGAAATACAAAGAAGAATCAATAGTGCAAGTAAATGTTTTTATGGATTAAAAAAATATTTAGAATCAAGCCTACTAAAAAGAGATACTAAACTGTTAATTTATAAATGCTTAATCAGACCTATCCTAACATATGCCTCAGAAACTTGGACAACAACACAGAAAGATGAGAATTCCTTGGGAATCTTCGAACGTCGGATCCTAAGATCCATTTTTGGGGGCAAACAAGTTAATGGTACTTGGTACACACGTTCAAACTCAGAACTCTATCGGGCTTTTAGAGAGCCTGATGTTGTCAAGTATGTAAAAATCCAAAGAATTAAATGGGCTGGTCACATCATTCGAATGAACAGAGAGCGTTTGACAAACATAATCTTTTTGGCTCAGCCCATCGGATCGAGGCCCAGAGGTCGACCAAAGCTGAGATGAGCCGACTGCGTGGAAAGAGACTTTTCAGTCTTAAAAGTCTCAAACTGGAAGACAACTGCCAGGCGGAAGCAGGCCTGGAGGAAGTTGATTGAGAAGGCCAGGGCCCACCCGGGGCTGTCGTGCCATTGAGTAAGGAAGGAAAGCTTTAGAGGTGAAGAAATAAATTTTAAAAAATGTATTTGTATACAATATTGAAATTGAATTTACGTTACAATATTGTATTTACTTTGCATACTTTTACTCTCTCTCTCTCTTTCTCAAATGTATCTGGAAAAAAAACTCTTAGATAAATATTTTTTAAATTTCAGTAGCTTAATTCGTGTTAGTTTTGCTTATAACACGCATTTGCTCATACAAAAGGGGGTTATACGAGATTAATACAAAACGATTCGAGAAGTTGAATTAAAGATTTTTAACACTAAACTGTTAGTTCTTTAATAATATCATCAGATATCATATGGACTAAAATTTAACCTCGCTTTTTATACCAAACTTCGAAACAATAAATTTAAAAAAAATATTCTACTAGCTTGTTATAAAATAGCCTTGTTTCAAGCCTTATTACTAAAAAATTACTTAATCAAATTTCATTAAATTTCAGACATTTATTTTAGAGCATAGGAAATAAAATTTTGGAATTTTTCGTACGAAAGTGAAGATTAAAGATTTAAAATGAATTAAAGATTAGAATTAGTAAATTAAACAAAGTAAATTAAATTAGTAAATTTAAAATAGTATTTAATTAGTAAATTAAAGATTAGAAAAAACAAAGGGCTCCTTAAAAATATTTTTTAAGAAAAGAAAGTTTTAATGCATTACAATCTTAATTTAAATGATTTAGAAAATGATTTTCAATTATATCTATTAATCTAATAAGGGGACATTAGACGTTGTAATATAAATGTCTCCTACAATTAAATAATTCATAAATTTAAATAGCCTTAACTAATTTAAATAATTTTATTTTGAAATAAATATGAAACATCGAAGAATTTAATGTTATTATACATTTGGACATAATATTTATTCGAATGTTAAACTTTTCGAGCCTCGATTTTACTCTTTTTTAGGAAATTTCTATTAAATGCAACAACTAAAGCATGGATTATAAAATTTTAAATCAAATTTTTCTTAACATTTAAAAAATAAATTAAACTTCTTTTTAAACATTCTAAAATTAAAAAAGTTTTACAATATTGTTTTCAAAAAAATTCTTTAATTAAATTTTAAAAATAAATTTAGTTTAGGATTGCAACAGGAGCGGTAATTCGGAGCGGTAATTTCATTTAGTTTGCTTAAAGTTAATTTTTTTTTTTTTTGAAAAGGAAAAAAATTGAGTCCGAGGTATATTTTTAAATTTTAAAAAAAAATTTGAACTAAAATCTAGTTCAAACTATTTTAATATATAAAACATTATTCGATAAAATTTTTCATTAAAATAAGTTTTAACAAAGGTATAAGTTTTAACAAAGATAAAGTTTATTCATTATGAGCTAATTGGAAAAAATGTTTTTGACAGTTTTAAAAATTTGAAGCTTGATAAGAAATTTTTTTATTTTTAGCTATAAATATGAACCTTTGTTTTGCATTTATTTTTTAATGTAAATTGTGTGAATCATTTTAAAATTTCAAAAAAATTTTAAAACTTAAAGTAACAGTTAATGGATGTCACGAGATACATTTTTCTTGTTCTTAAACACCATTCAAAAATTAAAATTTCCTAATAACATAAAAATTTGATCAATTTTGTACAATTTACATAATAAGAAATTGAAACTCCAGAATAATTTTTAATCAAGCCAAGTCTTGCCAAAAAATAATCCAATATTTTACTATTTTGCTTTCCCCCATTACTTCTATATGTACAAAACACGACTAGAAAATAGAACTCTTCTCAACTGCCCCACGATAGCCTTCACTCTCCGCCAAAAGAGAATGACCACGTGACAAAGGGGGGAGCCTGATATTGGGGTAGAAGTGAGAAAAATATAACAGTGTGCGTCCTCCATGTCAGCTCTATGGTACCTTCGTAAATTGTCAATCGGCTTTGGCGAATTTATTTTGTTGATCAGATTACTCATGGGGGATAGAGCGTTCGTCCTCCCATGAGGTGAACCAGGTTCGAATCCCAGCAATGGCTGGTCGATACAAATTCCGCATCCGGCTTGCACCGACCACAGTGCTGACGTAAAATATCCTCAGTGGTAGACGGATCTTAGGTTAGAATCCCGTTGCCGTCAGGCTAACCGTGGGAAGCTTCGAGGTTTTTTTCTCCATGTAACGCAAATGCGAGTTAGTTCCATTCAAAAGTCCTCCACGATGTCAAATTTCTCCCAATACATGATCCAGGAGTTACCTTCTGGATTGGATCCAAAATTACAAGGTTGCGGAGTTGAACATTAGTAGCCGCAAACTCAAAAATTGGGTTGGCTGTTCTACAACCGTTAATAAATGAAATTTTAAAAAATAATAAAATGGTATCAAATATAAGAAATATTTTTTTTATATATTCTTAACTTTTGTTTTGCATTGGTGGTAGTCATTAAAAATTATTCTTATTGCTTTTCAAAAATAAGCATATAAATTAAACTTCTATGATCTCTTATTATAAGAATATAATAAACTTCCTGAGAAGGCCTTGCCCTTCTCAAGAAGTTTTTCCAGGCTAACCTTACTCCTGCTAGTGTTTTCCTGTTTTCAGTTTTTAAGATCATAGGGTCTTTTTCTGGGCCATCTATCTCAAATTCGGCCTGAAATCACCTTAATCATACAAATTAAAAAGCAAGACTATTTGTTTTCCTTTCTTTTCTGGGTTGAAAGAAATATGCTTTTAAAGACAGAAATTAATCTTAACAAGGTTTTTCCCACATCCCACTATTTCGCAGCTGTTGAATTATTAAAAAAGATAATAGCATAATAATTTCATCATAGCTATTTTATTTTTTCAACCGTCGCCTTCCGGTTTCGTCTATCAATATACGAAGAAACTACCATAACTTCATTTCTAAAAATCTGTGATCAAAAATTTAAAAAGTTTTGGAAAACTAATGGGCCAAAGTTCAAATATAGATAACAAAAAAAACAAAAAATGGAAATCGCCAATTTTCACCCCATCGAATACCTCAAGCTTTTAAAAACGAGACCTGTCTGAAGAAAAACGTTTCCGTGCAATTCTGAATTTGCTTAATTACATCAATTTTTCCTGTAGCAAATTGTTACGTATTTAAATTATTGAAATCTATGCCAACACACTTATGCCTTGAATTTGATTGATGTGTGGTTTTGAAACTACGAGTAATGGTTTCAAAAAAGTTTTATATACAGGACAGATACTGGTTAGTCAATGTCTACATTTCCTGTATTCATTAGATGCGCTGAAGTAATTAAATTACGCTGACAAGTGACGAGTGACAAGTGAAGAAACGGATGAGTAAAAAAGTAAACAAGCTCTTTGGATATCAACTAAACCATACTTTAGGCAGACAATAAAAGTTTGTTTTTCTAGATTCTGATTACATTGCCGAATCAGATGATTCTCACTCGGCAATGTAAAACGTGCAAAGGTTTATACACCCTTGAGAACTAAAATGTGTCTCATTTTTCTTTCATTGCTCATTTGTAAATGTTTCATTTCTCTAAAGTATTTTTGAAGTTATACTTCTTATGCGACTTCCAAGAAGGTTGCGTTAAACGTTTAACGCTACATTTTGAGTGGCCGGGAAATCACGTGGTAGGATCCAGTTTTCCCTCATTCATTTCCATATTGTTTTGGTTCTCACTAGCATAAAAATAATAAAAGCCATAAAAGTATTGTTTTTCTATGAATATTTTTTTAGTTTGCTTCGATACACATATAATTTAATAGGGTAGTATTTTTTATTATCAAATTTAGTGGATAACAATTGTAAAAAATGAGTGAAAACAATCGACGGATTTAAGGTTATGTCAAGGTACGTCTCTTGTGAATATCAATTGATTGTTGCTCTTCTGAAATTACATTATGACGCATTCACATACATTATTAATACAAATACATTTTCCAGGGCGAGACGATGAGGCAACCACAAGCACTTTCACTGGTTCAGGAGGGAAAAATGCACAATATTACCGTGATTACAGAGCACGGGAGCGAGCGGAGCAGGAAAAAGAGTCGTTGAATAGAACTAGTGATCCTTCTACGACTGCTGATTCTTCTACAATTAACGTCGCAGGTTGCGAAGTTTAACTTCTTCCGCGCGGAGGGATTCCACAGACAATTTTCTTTTTTTTAGTCGTTTTTGAAATCCAGTTAGAAGATTCTTTCTTTTCGACTAAACGCAACATTCATATGCACTTAAATCTAAATACGCTTTTAATGCGTTTTTTCTTCTTTTTTTTTCTTCTGATTTTCAAAAAAATTGATTCCGGATATTCTCCTTACGAGGCAATATTTTTCGAAAAAAGCGAAATGCAAAGGTCTCATGTGGTCAGAATTCGGGATACTCTGTGTGCGATATCTTATAATATACTCTATTAATTATTTCCGACAAAGTTAAATCAATGCATTTCTGCACTCACGATAATCTGTAAGGTAGTTAAGTATTTTGCAAGGTTGACTCAGCCTTTCATCCCTTCGATAAATGAGTCGGTAAATGATTCGGTCGATAAATGAGTACCAAGCATGCTTGGGAACTAAACACTGGGGGCTCCGCGTTCGGCTGACCACCTGACCGGAACATCTGCTCCTGCACCCTAGTGCTCAAGGTCAAGAAAACTGAGATGGGCACAGTAGGCCTTGGCCCTCTATGGATTGTCGCACCAATGAGTTTAGTTTTTAGTTAAGTATTATACTTACGCAGGGTTACAAACTTTCTACGCTTTTTGGAAAAACTTTTTCTAGTGGTAGCTAAAGTTTTAATGCAACGACTCCCAATTTTTTACGGCAATATATATATATTACGGCCCTGAATGATCGAGCTAGACTTGGCGAAACCCCAAGACTTAATGAATACATTTCACTAGTAATTGGGACGATATTAATCAAAGAAAGGCTATTAATTTTTTGAAAATATTTAATAAGCGAAATTGAGCCGTGATGGCTCAGGAGATAGAGCGTTCGCCTTCCAATGAGGTGTCCCGGGTTCGAATCACAGCGATGGCTGGTCGATACGAATTCCACACTCGGCTCGCACTAATCACAGGGCTAACGTAAAATATCCACAGTGATAGACAGAACATGGGTTAGAGCTCCCTTGCCGGCAGGCTAACAGTGGGAGGTTTTCGTGATTTTCCTTTCCATGTAATGCAAATGCTGGTCAGTTCTATCAAAAAGTCCTCCACGAAGACAAATTACTCAGAATACTTGATTCAGGAGTTTCCTTTTATTTTGGATTAGGTTCAAGGGATTTAGATTAGGTTTGGATTAGGTTAGGTTTTTGGTTAGATTTAGATTAGTTGAACATTGGTAGTCTTAAACTCAAAATAGGGTCGATTGTTCAACGACGGTTATAATACAAAATAAAATATTTTTCTAAATATGCGAATAATGCAAAGGAATCGTTCAATCAGAATTTGAGAAATATAGTGCATTATTTTAGATTCCTTCAATTTTTCCCGGCAAAATTATATCAATACAATTATGCAATCATCATAAGGATTCAAACGCGGGTTACCTTATTGGGAGGCGAGTGTTCTATCCCATAAGTCACCACACCTCTGTTTAAGTAATTATATTTTCTCTACCAATAGGAAAATTCTTCATCAAAATTCATCCTTCTCCTTTCACAAACATAATTGGCAACCTTTTAGCATCTCGCAATGTTCAAAAAGGCAGAGAAATAATAATTTAAGTCACCCGAAGTATTTTCGATTTCATCAGTGTCTTAAAGAGCACCACTTCATAATTACCAAAATATTAACATTATGCTCTTGTTACCACTAGAGAATACTTTTTTACAAAGCGGAGCAAGTTAGCATCTCTGCAATTAGGTTGTGTTCCGCCTTTTAAAAAGCTGGCAAAATTAACTAAAAATCTGCAATTTTCAGGTTGTAGTTCTCAACCGTTTTTTAAAACATACTGTCGAATCCGGTGCAGTTAGAATCTCTGCTTAGTATTTGACAATTGAGTTAAATATCGTTACTAAAAACTTTAGTGGTTAAGCGAGGCGGTATATATACGTTTGAGGTATAGTTCGTTCACCAGGAGTTGGCACTTGGCTCCACTTCCCCGGACGCAGTGCTCATTTCAGAGCGATAGTAAAAGGAGAAACATCTCCGCGCTTGAAAATGAGACAACCCTTAATGCGCACCAAATTCAAACAGTGAATTCTTTTTCAGTCACTTTCTTCGCTTTATTATCTGCTATTATACTTTTCGTTAATCTAGCTCAGTGATTCTCAACCTTTTTTTTGTTGCTGCACACTTTTAACGATTTCGAAATTTGACGGCACACAATGAAAAAAATTAGTTTAAAAGTTGTTTAATTACCTATACACTGTGTTAAATAGTTTGTGATAATAATTTTGAATGTGAAATGAAATAATATGTACTACAAAAGCACGTTTATTAAGGGAATAATTATTTCTTTCAACTAATATCTTATTAGTTAGTAACAGCTATTTTTTTAATTTTTTTTGCTAGTTATTAATTGCTAACTTTTTTTCTGTAGGTCTTAACTCTTAGTTTTTTTACATTAACTGTAATTTTCTTGTGATTTCTTGTTAACTAGTCTTTTTGCTAATTATTAATTGTTAGCTTATTTTTTTGTTTGTCAATTCGTTTTTTATATATTTGTTTTTTAGCTGCCCATTGTTAATTTGTTTATTAATTGCATAGCTTACTTTAATGATTAGCTTTTATTTCCGTTTGAAAGTTAATATTTAACTTGCTTTCCTATGTTAATTAATAATTTTAATAGTCGTTAAATCTCCTACTTATTTCAACATTTTTTAAAATTGCGTGTGTCAAAGACAATTTAAACACTTCCATCTTATTTTAACTCATTTTAAGATTGTCAGAGACTAGACAATCGCTCGCTGACAAAGATGTTCACGCGGTTAAAGCGTGGAAATATTATAAAAAGTATATAAATATACAGTAGAACTCGTTTATAACGAGCTCGGATTTAACGAGAACTCGGATTTACCGAGGGAAACGAGAATATTTGGTTGGATCATTGTAAAGTCTATGGAACAGAAGTCGCTTTCAACGAGCAAGATGATAAGATCAAAATGATAAGAAATGTGCGCGAAATAAAAAAAAAACGCGATTAAATTAATTAATGTAATTAAAGTAAGTAAGTATTAATTACATTTTAAGTAAATCCAATCATTTGACCTCCCAAGCCCCC
>NC_092208.1:39602405-39694233 GCF_043381705.1 Parasteatoda tepidariorum
TTTTTTTTTTTTTTTTCTTCTTCCGCATTTCATAGATACGATTAGCTCACAAAAAAAAATTATTCTTTCGAAAAACGTTTAATCTTTAATTGTGAACGTGATTAGATTTTTCTGCAATTAATGTCGGGAAGTAAAAATTGCTCGATAGAGAGGCGTTCGATGTTGTAGAAAATATTATTCATGAGATGACAGGAAGACAGATACAGTATTAACCGTTTCCGGTGCAGCAAATTTTGACTGAAAATTTTAAACAGGTAGCATATTAGCCACTGCGATTGTAGATCACAAGATTCTAATAAATATATAAGCTTAAACTTTAATTTCTTTAAAAAAAAGTGGTTGATAAGAAACGATGGATCTTAAGAAGCAAAACATTTTGAATTACAATGTTAAAGTTTTACAATTTGAGTGATTTGCAATATTTTTGGAATAAGAAGTGCGAGACTGACAACTCTGCGCAGGAAAGGGTTAAGTTTGACAAATTTTTTGTTCGAATTCGCGAAGATTTAAATAATTCGATTATGTTTAATCATGTCGATTTTTTATTTAAAAGTGTTCTGGAAATAACTTGGACCTAAAATGTAAAACTATTTTTTCATCACTTGTTTTTTCGTCTCTTAACATATCAAAATTGCTACACCATTTTCACATCAAACAGTTTGTGAGTGCATTTTGCATGCTTAGGTTTAAAAATTGTTGGCAAAATTTTGAAAGTTTTTATTTGTTTACCACTATATAAAACATTTTGCAAAAAACGTAGTAGTTGGCAGCCCTGACAGAGGTACTTTCAATATGTGCGCATATTACCTCAGAAGCAGAGCTCTCAATCCGGAAGTTCCAGCCTTGCACATTATTCAAAGTCGTAGTAAAAGTAAGTAAGTAAAAGTTCTTAAAATTTCACCATCATTTACATATGACACTGCTTGCATTTCCTATATTTTGTTCATCTTTTAATAATGTGTATGTTATGGTGGTATTAAAATTAAATGTTAAAACAGGAAATCTGCTATCATTTTAAATATTTGAAAATATTCTGCAAAATGGCCGGAGTCTGCCAAAGTGTAAAAATCAGTTGCTTTACAGTTTATATAACTTCATGGCTGCTGACTCTTCCGGATTTTGAGCAAGATTTTATTTTTATACTTAAAGTGGCAGCAAAATTTACGTTCCTCTATCCTAATTGTAGGCCTTATAAATTGGTATCAATAATATTATAAAGAATTTTGACGCTTCCCCTAAGCGAATAATTTCCACATTCCCATTCATTTTGCCTTACATAAATATTTTTTTGCTATTCAATTACCGGTTGATTTTGAATAAATATTTTTTTAGAAACACGTTTCAAAAGAAATATTGTTATTTTAAAAAATCACGTGGACAGATAACTTTAAAGGTGCAAATTTGGTCGTAGACCACGCGTGTTGCCACGTAATGCTGTTCATTTATTTTATCTGACATAGTGAATATAAAATAATTAAATATTTAAATACGTGCAAGAATTTTTTTTTTTCAAATAGTAATATAAGCTAGAAATTATCACTAATGTTATCTTTAAAAATTGTGTAAAATTGAATCGTTTATAGTTAAATTTAAAGCAATGATTAATGATTTTCTGTTATTTTTTTTAATTAAAATGAAATTAATTTCTTATTTAATACACATTTCATGTCATACACATCTTTTAATGTTATGTTAAAAGTGCCCTTGCTCGTTTTTTTTTTAGACAAACGTCACTGAATCCTTCCTTTAAAAAAGAAACTTTTTTCAGTTTGAAATAGTTACTAGGAGGATAAATATAAATAGGATAAATATTATGTTTACTTATAAAATTTTATGATTTATCAGCAAATAAGTAGTGGTAAATAAGCCGAAGATGCCTCATCTTTTCAGACATGAAAAAGAATTAGAAATGAGATGTCTTACTGCTAGATTGCGCCATCAATTGAAAAAATTTTTGACCTGACTGTTGCTGTATCACAAAGAAAACATTTTAAATATTTATTTGGAACAATTACAATTTTTTCAATCAAAATCATTTCTGATTGCCAATATTTCCGATGTAATTAGAGTAATAACCCGAAAGAAAAGTAAAATAGAAGTAGCATCTCATGTAATAAGACCTACATTATTTTTCTATCCTCATCACTCTTTTGAAATCAAAACATTTATCTAAGAGGAAAAAATTTTAAATTGGTGATACCTTACAAAAAAATGAAAGTTAAAAAAACATGTGATATTAAGGTTTCAGATTTCAAAACGTACGGAAAAGGAAGTAACGAAAAAAATTGATAATCAGGCCTCTGTAGCGTTATTTTTTTTCCTTTTCTAAGATTTAAACTTAAAAGAATATCATTTATGAAGAAGTAAGCAGTAACAGGCTATCCAAGCATTATATATATTCATCTTACAAAGTACTCCATGTGCCCCAAATTACTTGCTACATTTGAATACTTTTGCACTATTATTGATAATGATAATTTCATAATTTGTTTGAACTTTTTTCAGAGATGCAACAATCAAGAATCAACAATCTGAAACAAATCAGAGATGCTGTGCAAATCAGTACCAAATTAGTTTCAAAAATCTTGCGCTCTTGACCGCGAACTCTTTTGTTAGAACTCTTCCACCATAAAACTGTTTGTCAGAGCTGTTTGTGCCCCTGAAAACAATTAACTCTGGTAGCGAAACAATGTTATATTTAGCTTATTTTTTAAAGAAAAAAAAATACTCGTTATTACAAAGATTTATTAATCGTTATTTTCCATGTTAAAAACAGTCTTTTACACACTTTATTACTGTTTAATTTCTTAACTTCACACATCCCTCCATTATGTGTCTCAAAAATCCGAAGAATCAGTTAAAGCCGCCTCGCGGCAGCGGACGATTATTGGAGCTATGTTCTAAAGCTCTTTGCATTCACTTTCTATAGAAAAACGAAAAAGGCATGCTAGCGTAAGTTTTTAATTTTAACTCTATTAATAAAGTCTTAAATTTTATTATTCACCTCATTTTGCATTTTTAGTCGCCCGTGGCAATTCAGCAACCGTCTTAACATTTTATTATCTTTTACTACAAATATAAATAATTCAAATATTCATATGACATGCCACTTAGTTCGAATTTTTTTCGGAGCTTCCCTGGCCGGGCACATCCATGCAAACTTGTACAGTCATTGAAAAAGATTTGGTGGAGCGTGGCTAACGGCTCGCAAACCCTGGATTTTTATAACTAATTCGGTGTTGAATTAAGGAGGGAATGCTTGGAAAGTAAATATTGCTGATTAATAACTATGCTACAGGAAAATTATCAGTATCACTAATCAATACAAAAGTATTTAAATGTAGCAGTGAATTTAGGAATGAGAGTAGATATCATGATACAAAATTTGCAATATTTTTAATTATTTTGCAAACCGCCGTAAGCTGTGTTTAAAATTAAATTTAAACTAATTCACAAATTCAGAACACTTTTACAATGATCACAGTTACTACTGTGCCTTTTTATTAAAACCTTCATCTGAAAAGTATTTTTTTTTAAACTAAAACCTCCATTCGAAGCATGTTTTTTTTTCTTACTAATAGAAAACCTCTTATAAAAGATAGAATAACTTCTATCCAAAATGTGCTTTTGGACTAAAATTTCTAACTGAAACTATATTTTTTACTAAGAGCTTCATTCAAAATGAAGTTGCTTTTTTTTTCCAAAAAAAAGTTTTTATTCGAAATGAGCTCCTTTAATTATTATAATCTTTACTCGAAACTTACTTTTCGAACAAATTCTTCCTCCGAAAGTACGAAAGTTATTTGTACTGACTCTAAGTCATTAGCAAAAACAATAAGGAATGCGTGCAATGTAAATAAGAATATAATTTTAGGTAATGAGTGTAATATAATAAGATCCAAACAATGGATAATCATTCTCCGAGGCGCTAATGGAAAGGGATCACGCAGTTCAACGCCCTAAATCGAATTACGTTTAAAGGAAACACGGGTGAGTCTTGAAACTCCGCAGAAACAGTAAAAATGATTGAAGTAGGTATTGAACAAATCAATAGAAAGTGAAATGAAGTATACGAACTTCAAGTAAATTAACTTCTTTAGAGTCATGCTCAAAGATTTCATATCTGAGTTCGGCCGGACTAGAAACAATAGAATCCCATTTAATGTGGTACATAAATCAACTTAAATCATTTATTGATATTTAATTTGTTTATTGAGGTTTGAGATGAAAATGTTATTCGCTGTGGAACAAAGGATAACATAGTTTCTAGATTCTTTCGAAATATATGTCAGTTCAGCTCATTGGATTTTGAACAATCCACGTAAATAATTCAGCTTTAATAATTTTGTTTGCTCACTAGCCGCCTCTGAAAACCAGCAGGGAGGCCTTTTTAAACATGTAGGATTCCAAGTATTTTGAAATTTATGTTTAAAAAAAATGTAGTTAAAAAGTAAAATCAATTTGTACGAATCAAATCACATTATAATTTTAATTAATTTTCGCACTTCAATGTAAATGTAAACCTCGATGAAGCTTTTTTGTTCCCCCGCTAAAAAACTTTTTTTTATTTCTCTACATATTACAACATTTTGAAGCTAAATAATTGAGTATAGTCTAGGTCAGTGTTTCCCAAACTTATGACTTTTGTGTACCCTTTCTAAATTTTTGTAAAGCTGTGTACCCTTAATTAAAAAATGAATGCATTATTTACTATAAAAAATTGCAATAAAGTTAAAAATCACAACTGGCTGTTGACACCACTAATTGTTAACGGTT
The DNA here is from genome assembly GCF_043381705.1 of Parasteatoda tepidariorum. Taxonomy (NCBI): domain Eukaryota; kingdom Metazoa; phylum Arthropoda; class Arachnida; order Araneae; family Theridiidae; genus Parasteatoda; species Parasteatoda tepidariorum. Next base: position 39,607,182 of record NC_092208.1, read on the forward strand.
AATTCTACAAAAAATAGCCAATAGAAAAATACGTAATCGTAAATTTTCATGGCTAGCTTTGTTTCTAAATAAAAAAATTTGAAATTTTCGTTTGCTACAAGATATTTTGCATAAGAACGTGTACCCCAGCTAAACTGTTCCCGTACCCCAGGAGGTACGCGTACCACACTTTGGGAAACACTGGTCTAGGTTATGCTTTTATAGAACTAAAAGATTGCGTATCAAAACAGAGCACTTATGTAACAAACATTTGTCAGCAATTCCATTAATATCCAACCACAAAAAGTAGTTTATATATGATAAACAGCAACATGAGAAAATGGATAATTACACATAGTGGATATTTATTTTCATAATTTCATTTTATTTTATAACCGTTGTTGAAAGGCCTACCCAAATTTGAGTTTACGACTCCATTGTTCAATTCCGTACATTCGTAGTTTTGAAGACAAGGGAATTCCTGGATCAGTATTCTTAGAGGACTTGAAGGATTTTGGATGTGGAGGACTTTGTGAACCCAACTAATTCAACGTGCACCAGTCACCATTTAATACACGAGGATTCTTCAGCCAGCTGGATTCGAACTCTCGGAGTTCAACACCCTACCAACCAGGCTACCCCGGTCCTGTTTCTATAACTTATTACTTTTATTTTTAAAAAATACTATCCTTTGATTTTAGACTTATATGTGAATAAGTATTTAACCTATGGCATAGATGCCAACTTGCCGGATGCCGGACAGCGGATACATATTTTCGAATGGGTAATCTTTTAATGTATTATTCTTAGTTACATAAATTTGATTTATAGGGTATTTTTCACCGCTACTTTTAAATAATTCAAGAGATACGCTACTTTTTTACCTACTAAGCCGTGTTAAGCTTTTTAAACAGTTGAAACAATTTACCGAGAATCTGCAAATTTTAGTTTCTTCACCGTTCTTTAGAATATTTTGTCGAATCCGGAGCAGGTGGCATCTATGCTTTACCATACTGATGTCACCTCTGAGTTGATGTCGAAATTACCACTCTAAGGCCAAAAGTATTTATATCTTAATAATAAGCAACCACACTATTTCATGAATTCTGGAAATCATATAAAAATATTGTACTATGTTGTTTTATATGATTGAGTGTTATACATTAGTTCAAACTGCATTTTAAAGCACTGGGTTAAGAGAAATGTAAATTGTGAATGTTTGAGATTTGACGGAAGTATTTCGTTTCTACAAAATTAATTATAATAATCAAGCACATGAGCCACCACTTTTCCATTTTCCGAAAAAAAGAGCAGTCCTTTTAAATGGCCGCTTGGAGGAAATGCACTCATGGACAAAAAAATTAGCGCACCAAGGAGTCATCAAAATGAAATATTACATACGTAATGACTACTTTGATATATGTAAATGATTAGAACATCAAAGATTATCGTTTTTCTTTGATTTTCTAATCATTTATTTATATCAAAGTAGTCATTACGTATGTAAAATTTCGNCTTTGAACTAACATTGATTATATTTATGATAAAACTAACAGTAATTAAAGTAAAAGCAAAGTAAGTCTGTCAAATTAGTAACGACAACATTTAAGCTACCATTTTCTATTTATTTACTATTTCTGAATCTGATTTTGTACGAATGTTTTTATGAATCATCCATCCCCAAGGGGTTAAACACTTGTGCTACCACTTTTCCATTTCCCGAAAAAAGAGCAGTCCTTTTAAATGGCCGCTTGGAGGAAATGTGCTAAAGTTAAAATGGTGGTTTTAAATGTTCTTTGGCATACCAGTCATTCTTATTTTAAATGTTTTTGAGTCTAGAGGAAGTGTTAACTATTATCAGATTTCTACATCTATAAATATATATTATGTACTGGCTGGATACTCTATCTCCATACGGAATGGAGAAAAAAAACTCAATAAATCAGTAGTGAACAACCCTACAACATCGTACATAAGCCCGACAGACATATGTAACGATTAATAAAGCTAAACTAATTACAATATTTTTTTTAATTTCTAATTATATTTTGCTCTTGCAGCTGGTTTTTTGTTATTAAATTAGGCAAAACACGTTTTGAGTATTTCATTCTAAAAAAAAAAAGTCAACTATAGTCAACATTATTTGGTATGATGCTGTTGTTCGTTGCCAACGCATGACAGCCGAAATTTTCCACAATAAAGCAATTTTCTCCTGTACGTATCCCGTCCAAAAAACAGTTAAACACATCTTTCCACTGTATCGATATTGCCTATTACAAAAATTACTAAAGCATCACTGACGTAGATAAAAGTAAGACGATTTTTGCGTTTCTCCTAAACGAATTAGTATTTCTCCGACAAATCTTTTGCTTTTTTTCATTTAAATTAGTACCTATAACCGAAAATAATTAAACATCGTTTGCGTCAATAATAGTCTCAGGATTTTTTACTGTTCTTCGAAAAAACAAACAAATTGTGCTATATTTTTGTTTTGTTATGACTTTTAATTTTCGACGGTTACATAATAATTTAGAGCTATATTTTAGTTTAATGACTTTTAATTGTTTACTTAGGAGAGAAAGGGGCGTTTTAATGAAACTACAGATGAACAGAATCTTCAGTATGAAATACTACTATAAGACAAATAGTTATGAGTAACTCTTTTTTTTATGTGAGATCTTTTAATTTTATCTCTGCTTTGTATCCAAACTCACAAATTTCAGATTGTGTGTCCAAAGAAATTTTTTACATTTTCATTATAGTTCATTTTTATGCTTCTTTTGAGGAAGAACGTTGCATTTTGATTCAATCTAAACTTTTTAAGTCCTGGAATACTACCTCTATTTACCTTTGGAATATTATTTTATCTTTATCCGTGGAATGTCATGAAGAAAAAAGAAATAAGTAAAAAAAATAAGCGACTCGAAAATAGAAACTGAAATCAAATATCAAATAAAAACGAAAAGATATTTAGGTAAATAAAATATGAAACTAAAGTAGTTTGAAACTAATAAAATATGGAAGTAAAGTAGGAGTAGTTTGAAAATTCTAAGAAAATACAGGGATTGATTAAAACAATAAAAACGCTTCTATACTAACTCTATGCAAACGTTTTTTTTTTCTTTTTGGAAGATTTTGCGTGGCTAAACTGGTTTCTCAATTTGAAAGATCGTGCTTGAAGTTTTTAGAAATTATGTCGTTTTCATGCAAAGTAGGGATCGACAAAAATGAGTGTAGGAAGTTAAATGCTGAATTCCTTTTTCAAAACCTCTATAATTTAAAAAGTATTCTTTTATAAAAATTGCAATCCCGTGGAATAATTTCAAAATTGCTGGTATTAAGACCAGAAAGGAATTATTAGCTTTCAATGTTCATTTAGGTCGATTGGTAGGTTCAATGTTCATTTAGCTCTACATGGTTATGAAGGACACCATTTCTAAAATCTTCAATCATGATCTTCAAATTGTGTCAACAGCTTTACCGTATAAAATCTTCCAAATAATTTGTTGCTAAACGAAAAATAGCTTGCTCAGAGCTAATATAGAAGTGTTTTCATTACTTTGATCAACCTCTTTAAGTCTTAAAATTACTTAATTTTCGTTGGTGCAAATTACTTTATTTTCAGAAAAACCATACATGCACCCGTTTCGATTTATACTTTAACCCTGCAGTTCCAAATTTTTTGAGACAGAAGCCTTAATAATCAACCTTCTCTCGGCGGAACCCCAACTTTATAAAGTTTAAAGTAATTATAAACGTTATAACCTATAAAAGACTGTATTTCAAATATTCAGTTAGAGGAATGAAGATTTTTCAACTTTTAATCATTAATAATCTTAAATTAGGTTCCATGTTCGACAGTTGAATTTGCAGTCCTTCTGCTATAGTTTAGTTATAAATATGCTTCCGGTGTATATACATAAGCTGAAAATTTTTAAAATAAGCCGATTTATGATTACTTCGAAGGGAAAACTTAAAAGAACTGCTATAAACGTTAAAAATGGTTATTAGGGAAAGATATTTCTTAATTAAGGAATTCAGTTATTTTGATTTGAAAAGCGAGATAGGAAATACATATGGAATATTTTAGAAATGTTTATTTTTTTTCTTCATAATTTGTTCCATATATTTTCCTTCAAAAAATGCCATTCCTATTTCAGTACAAATGGAATATTTTAGAAATGTTTATTTTTTTTCTTCATAACTTGTTAAATATATTTTCCTTCAAAAAATGCCATTTCTATTTCAGTGGCATTTTACTTGGAATGATTTCATAAAGACAACTGTAAGATTAAATGAATTATGAATTATAGGTTAGATCTAAATATAATCAGAGATTTCAAAACTCATCACTGATAATAAAAAGTATTAACTCGCGGAATCCTTTTAACTCTTCCACGGAGCTATAAGTTTCGCGGAACATCATTTAGAAAACGCTGCTTTAACCCTTTGAGAAGAAGTGTGTTTAATCTTGCAGCAAAAATATTTTAAACTACAAGAAATGTAATTTTGCTTCTGAATGTTTATCATACCTGCCAACTCTTTTGAAACTCGTCAACTCTCGATACCAACTCTTTTTCCAAAAGAGTTTTTTTTATTTAATCCCGGCCATAAACAATTGATATTTTTCTACTGGGAGCTACCTAAACGTCTAAAAAACGTTTAAGTGTTTGTATTGAATGCATTGAACTTTTTTTATATTTCGCGTTTATTTACGCATTGAATTTTCACGCTTTAAAATGCAGAATATTAGTGAAGCAATATTTGATAATTTATTTTGCTAATATGTTTCTTATTTAGCTAATGTTTTGATTTTTTCACCATGTACAATCTAAATAGCTAATATACTTTTTTAAAAGCNATTTGAAAAGCGCGATAAGAAATATAAAATATTTTATAAAGTTTTTTTTCATAATTTGTTCAATGTATTGTTGTTAGCAATATAATATTTTCTTTTAAAAAAATGTTATTTCCATTTCATTGGTATTTTATTTAAATAGTTTCATAAATGCAACCGGAAGATTAAATAAATTACGAATTATAAATTGTATCAAAATACAATCGGAGATTTTAAAAGTTATCACTGGTTATAAAAAGTATTAACTCGCGGAACCCTTACAACTCTTCCACGGAACCTTAGGGCTCCGCGGAACACCATTTGGAAACTGCTGTTTTATACGACAAAAATGCCTGACGAAAATTTCAAATCAAAATTTGTTGTTCCGGAAAGGGTTAAAGGTTTTTATCAATTGGAATAATTGTATCACTTTTTTAATAAATGTTCCGGTTATTTGTAATCATCTATTCAACCATGTCATTGTCTTTTTCTCGTTCGTAAATTTAAAGTAATAAGAAAGCACAATGGCTTTATACGCTTAACACGCAGACTTACTATTGAATTATCATATTCTTTATATTCAGTCCTTCCTTTTCAACTTGAAGTGAACTTTTGACTGTACTGACAGATAATAATAAGAAAGCTAAATTTAACTGTGAAGATAAGACTACTATAACTGTGATTATCCGGTCTAATCTTTCTAAAAGATTCCAATTGTCCTGTAAACATAAAAACGTCGTATGTTAAGAATAAAAAATTTATTCTAGAAATTAATGAGGAAAAATAAAAATGAATAGTACAATAAAAATCTCCTCACCATTGCCAACTTTTAAATACTTAGCTCTCTGAAAGTTAACATATTTTTTCATTTTAATGTTCAATTCTAATAATGTAAATGACGCTATATACGAAATATTTTGTGGCATTTATGTACTTGATCTTAATTCGGGTGTGGATTTCAAATCTGAAATTAGTTTAGTTATATGAGTTATAATATTAGATTTTGATCGGAAAGCTAAATTTTTTTTTTCTTTTTTCAAAATGATATTTTTAGTTTCGTTTACTTTTTGTCTGAATGCATCAGTTCAGGGCTGCCAGCTACTACGCTTTTTGGAAAATATTTTATAGAATGGTTGACAATTCAAAATTATTGGTGATTTTGCCGATATTTTAAAAGTCTTACCACAAGAGTAATGGAAGAAAGTAGCTTTTGCTATGAACTTATGAATCATTTATAAGTATTGATGGGGAAAATAACTTTAAAATCAAAATTACAAAAAAAAATCGCTAATTAAAACATAAACTTAGCTAGCGCTAGAATAAATCTTCTCAAAAAATATAGACATTTGGCTTTCCCGTAAGCTTATAAAGAACTGTGTCTTTATTGGAAGAAATTTGCCTTCCTGGTGAACTTTTTGATGGAACTAACCAGCATTTGCATTACATGGAGAGGAAAACCGCGAGATTCTCCCCCGGTTAGCCAGGCAGCAAGGAGACTCTAACCCAGGAACCCTCTACCACTGAGGATATTTTACGTAAGCACTGTGGCCACTGCGAGCCGGTTGCGGAATTCGTATCGCTCAGCCATCACTGAGATTCGAACCCGATTCACCTCATTGGAAAGCGGACTCTGTTTCTCCTCAGCCACCACGGCTCTAATTTATTCCGCATATTATTTAAATCAAGGTAAAATTGTCATGATCATTGAAAAACAACTTGGATCAAAAACAACAAGTCGATACTATTTACGCCATTGTCAAGCAGATTTTGGTAGCTTTTAGATTCAATAAAACGTCAAGGAGAACCCATTTAACAGAAGGAGAACAAGGTAGAATTTTAGCTTTTAAAGAAATGGTCTTAAATGGTTCTCAAGTGGCAACAAAAAAAAATATCAAAGCTGCCAAAGCTGCAGTGAATAGTTACCTGAGGAAACCTGAAAACTATGGCTTTAAACAATGTAACGTAAGAAAGCAAAAAAAAAAAAAATTCGTCAAGACAAGAAAGACGAATTTGGAATCTTGCTTGCCACGGTAAGATGTCATTTGCACTAATTAAAAATGAAATGCAGTTACCACGCAGCAGCCGCACGTTTAGAAATTAGTTAAGTAATGATCCGAACATTTAATTAAAAAATATTAAAGAAAAACTCCGCTTACTAAATTACACAAAGATGCTTGTTTAGCATTTGCAAAGAAAATTTCTCAGAAAGGTACAAATTGATCTTTTCTGATAAAAAGAAGTTTAATTTTAATGGACGAAATGATTAATGACATTTTTGATACGACTTACGCTCTGAACCACACATATTTTCCAAACGTCAATTTCGTGGTTGGTCTGTTATGTTTTTGACCGCTTTTGCAGCAGGCGGTACAACTCCAATTTATTTATACAAACTAAAATGAATTGAATTATGTATCAGGATATATTAGATAATTTATTGCCTGTTGCTCCTCTTATAACATCCAGAGACTGAACCTCCCAACAGGACAATGCAGCAGTCCATATTTCATATTCATGTAAATCGTGGATGAACGAAAATGAAGTGAATCCTTTGAAATGCCATCTCGTAGCCCAGATCTGAATCTGGTAGAAAATCTTTGGGCATATTAGTAAAAGACATTTACAGATCTGGCAATTTAAGAACAAGTCGGATTTAATTGGTTCAATAAAGATGTCTCGGAATAATTTTGATATCAGCATATTATGAACTCTCATCCATGGATGGAACAGCATCCATGAATGCAAGAAATGTTATCGAAAACAAAGAATCTCAGACTAATTACTGATGTAATAATTATATGCTTTTAACTGTTTCTTAGAAAATATTCATCACATCCTAATTTTTTAGTGAAAGTATTTTTTAATGAAAGTAATATACCAATTATATTAATATATTTATAATACTCACTCGAAAGAAATGACTGAATTTCAAAACATATTTACAAAATCAAATGAAAAACATTTCATCTAAATGAATATTTATTAAACTTTTAGAACAAAACTATTTCTTATTGCAAAGTTACACACACATATGTGAACACAATTTTTACACTGAAACCAAAGTGCATTAAATTGTATTTAAGCGTTTGCTAAATTGTACAGATAATTTACCGCCATCCGAGAGCATTTCACCAAACTTTTAATATACCTGCAAAAGCGCGTAACAGCTTCTAAGTTTCCTTGAAATAGAAAAGAATATATTTTTTTGAATAAACGAAATGAACCCTTCTTTAAGACGATTCCCGATGTCATATTTCTTTGTTTTAAAAATAGAAAGTAAGTGAAATAAAACACTATCTAAAACATGATTTGAAGCTAAAAAATAGATTTGAAAACACAGTTGCCACACATTATATGAAAACTATGGAATTATATAGTTTCTAAAATACTGAAACTTTATTTTTGATTTATTATCATTTTTAGGGATAACAAAAAACATAAGAAAACTTAATTTTAGAAGCAATTTTGATATCATTTTAGCTAGAAGATAGCAATTTCTATATCTAAAAGATAGCAATTTCTATATCATTTTAATGGACACTAGGGAGTAAATGAATTAAAGTAAGGGACATTAAGTTATATATAATTCGAATATAAAATATTCAAGGCATTTTAAAACGAAAGTATTTATTTAAAAATAAATATAAAAAAGAAGGCAATTATTTACTCTGATTTTTAGACAATTATGACAACTAATATTTATGCGCATATGAATTAAATTATTCAAAAAATTGTCAAATATTTTAACACAAGGAAATAAATGTGCGCTTTTAAATTCTGTAACTATAAACTTTTTTTAAAAAAAAAGAAAGATAAGCATTTCTAGAGATATAAAAAATTTTGAAACTTTGCTTAAGAAATTCTTATTTAGATAATTAAATTCACTAACATTTAGGTCTTAGGAAATATAACATATTTTATTTTTTTATTTCCTTCGGTGCCCTTGCTTCGAAGCAGTCGAACGATTTCTTCAAAATTCGAGGGGAGATTAATCGGTATTTTACGATATCACTGAATATTTATATGCTTGCCCGGGTATATAGGGGTAAAAAATGCATGTCACTCTCACGTCGGGCAATTTAATTTTCGATTAGTTCTCATAGCAAAATTTCCCAAACACAATTTTAACTTTACGCTTTAATATTTAAAGTGTGCACTACATTAATAAATATAAACTTTAAAAGATGAAAAATTAACAACCAAAAATATCGAATAAACAAAACCCTTATCACTGAAAAAAAAAGGTGAAATTGAAATTACGAAGAACACTAAGACATTTTCCATAAAATTCTTTATTTTAATTCAAACATTTGGCTAGATTAGTGATAGTTTAGATTGAAATTATGAATATTCATAGTGTATTATACCCTTTTATTTCTGATTCTGTCAATGATTATCAATGATTCTATGGAGTAATTAGTTTCCTTCATAAGAGTTTAATATAAATAAATTATTTTTTTACGGTGATATTTATTATATTGACAGGGAAGGATTTTATTTTTTCCCTAACATCTTCATGGTTGTTCGTCCTGCAATTATTATCTTTATTATTATTTATGCCCTGTTTTGTTTTGATTCAACTTCTGAATCCAAAACATTTATTATCTAATGTCTTATCCAGATAAAATTAGTTAAGTATACCGATAAAAGTGACTGGTTAAAAAAAGTAACGATAAACTCGAAAAATAAAATTACTTTTTATTACAAGACATAAATGTAATTAATTCAATTGAAATAAATAATTTTTCTGTATTCCTAAAATAAAAATATTTTACTTACCTTAAGAGAAATGTAATCTTTTTTAAATTATATAAAAGAGTAAATTTTTATAATGACTTTTTTTTACGAGTGTTAAATTCAAATTTTAAATTAAACAAATGATATTGCTTTGAAAAACTTAACTTATGGACAAATACATTCCAGAAAGTCTAAATTAATAATCAACTATCCATTTAAAAAAATTCCATATTTATCCATTTAAAAAAATAGACCGATATTCACTTCACCTGCTTTTTCAAACAGCTGCATTTACCAGCAACCACGAGTTGAGTTAGTGCATGGAACAAAATACGCAAAAACCTTGATGCAGACGATTATTAAGTCAATAATTTAAAATCTCTTGCTCTTTTTAAAAGTGACCTTTTATCTTTGATAAACTAAGTCAAAATAATAAGCGGGCGACGATTTGAATAGAAAAAATGGGATAGTGGGTGTCATTATCTTAATTTTTGTTCAGCTATTAAAAAATTATGCCAATGTTATTTAATTATGCAGTCAATTCAGGAAAATTTTGCATTTTGACAAAAAATTGAAGGGGGCACTACGCCTATACCGCCAGGTTAATACGTACACTGAGCAATTAATGAAACACCCGATGTTTTAATGTTTATGAATTATTAATATAATCAATAGAAATGATTTTGATCACCATAAAATACAAATAAATACATATTATTTTTATTGATATGTGTCCATTTTCCTGATTGCGTATTTTGTGCTGTGTCCATTTTTATAAACACGTATTTTGATTTGTGTTATTTTTATTTAACATAGATTTTGAGCTATGACTAAAATAAAAAGCTTATCGACTTGGTATATTTTAAGAACTGAAAAACACTAAATCTCAGATATCATAAGCAATTCATTCCAAAATTAATAATTGTCTAATTTTTAAAAAAAAAATTTAAAAAAATCATTTATGTGGACTGTGAAGCACATCTTAGTTTCATTAAAATTCACAGTGAAGAAAACCTGAATCGTGACGAGAAAAAAATTTGATGGAATATAGCAATGAGTTTCTTCAAAACAGCGATTGACATATTATGTGCTGCCATCTATCAATAGTTATAGATAAGTATTTTTATATTTTTGCGTGATTAGTTTAAAAATGGAGTAAAAAAGAAAGGGAACAAAAGAAAACGATAGATTGTAATTCAATATCTTATTTCCTTATTTTATTTTTAAAAATAATAATAGAGAAAGTTTTTCTTCTACATTTTGACGATTTATTCCTCTTCTAATTTGCCTTACAAAAGAGAAGAAAATAAATTAACGACAAATAAATAAATAAACAAAATAATACGAACATCAATACTTAAATTAAATTTCGGTGAGAAATTTGTGGGTTGAAACCATAAATTTTTTTATAAAGTTCTGAACTTCTAAATAAAATGCCTGACAACACGATGCGGCTGATTCCTTTTATTTCCATCACATTCACTTGGAAACATCTTGCACTCGTGTTTACTACGTTGTTTAAACAAATCATATCTTATCAATAAAATAGAATCTGTTATATCTTCAAAACAAATAGAAAAACACACCCAATGTTATATTTTTGTGTTCTAATATCATAAAACTTTTAAGATAAATTTTGTTATCAATTATTACTGATAATAACTGTAAATAAAAATTTGTAAAATCGTTAGTTGTAAATAAAAGGATGACACATTGATGTCTGCTAAATATTAAAAATAAATATTTGATATCAGAGCAATGCAAATAAATTAAAATCTACAGACAGCAGTTATTTAACAGAATACATACAGGTGTCACATAAAAAATAAATTATTCTTGCATATATCATAAATATATATTTCGCAGATTTATGTCCAAATGAAATAAGAGGTTAATTATAGTAAAGAAAAATTAAGTGTTCTTTTTTTTACGGTGTTTGAATGTAGCATATTGAGTAAAATTCTATCCAAGACATTTTTAATTTTATTTTTATCATTTAATTTTTATTATTATTTTTTTTATTGAAATTCAGCGGTACAGCCCTGGTCTGTGCTACGAAAAAGAAGATTTTAAAAATGCCTTCAAAAGTATACATTAAGTCGTTTGAAACAGTCTGATTGGACCATCATAAAATCAAAAAAATTTTATTTATCCTTTAAAAATATTAGTTACAAATTACAATATATTAATTAAAGTCCAAAAATTCAAATTTGTCTTATTTCAAATTATCAAATTTTTGCTTTAATAATCAAATTTAAAAAAAGTTTCATAAATATAAATAAATAAACATATTATCAAATTTATAAATTATTCATCAATATATTTCAGTGAAATTATAAAATTTTAATCAAATTATATAAAAAATGTCACATGTGGATATTTCATTCCTAATCAATCAAATAAAAGTTTTGTAGCAGATTGGCTACAAATCTGAGAAATAACTTACACATTTTCCAGTAATAATAATATATTCGCTTTAAAATTTGATCCTAAGTTTAATAAATGAGATTTAAAATGATTTTGAATCACCATATGGCATACAAATAATCCACGTATATATTTATACCTGGTTGTATGTTTAAACAAATCAGCTTAAAATAAAAAGAAATGTAGGATATACTTTGGCTAAAATGTAGCCTAATGTTGCAATGAACGCATAAAAATATTTGGAAAAAAAACACACAGCAAAACTTTTAATTTTCCTAAAAGGGTTTCTTACATTGTGTTAGCTATTTTTTATTTTTTTCCCGTTTCATTAAAAGAAATAAAATAATAGTTGTTACATGTAAGTATCACTTTCTTGAAAAATATAACCTAATGCGTAATGATGCAATGGGACACTAAATACTTTTAAAGCATTTTCAACACGGAATTCTAAATTTTTTGAGATAAATAGCTTCTACTTCTATTCATCTTTAACCCTTTGACGTAGAACTTATAAACATATTTTTCATTATTTTGTAATAATTCAGGTCAAAATTAGTGAAAAATATTATATTTAGCTCGGTTATGAAATACAGCATGAAACACCGGTGTCTTCTTGTGTTATAGGTCAAATTTTTCTAACACGACTCACTTACAAAGAATAATTTTTCAAATTTGAACTTATTTGTAGTTATTTAATATTTATGAGAAACAGTTATTTGTCATTGAAATTTATTTAATCTGCAAAATCAAATATTGATGCATTTTTGAATATGAATGAAAAATGAATTCAAACGACTTTTTTGGATTTTATATTTGAGTACAAATATTATTCGATATTATTATATGTAATTTTATAATCCAGCAGTTTTTTTTTTTGGTAACTATTAGGCTGTTTTTTTATAATAATTAAAAATATCAAAATATATCTTTGCTTGTAATTATAGGGTCAGAAAAAAAAATTTGTGAAAAGGGACACTGTTGTCCCATCTACATCAAAGGGTTAAAATAGTATCTACAATTTACTTCCGAGTTGTAAATATTTCTGAAATTGTCAGTCAAAGAAAGGTAATAAGATGTATGGCACAATGGATACTACACTAAAATTGATTAAAATGTCTTTTAGTCACAAAAAAAAAAAAATCAAAGCAAAATATAACGATTTAGTATTTTTTTAAAAACAACAAAGGATACAAAAAACGTATTATACAATCACGTTGCAAATTGTAAGATGTAAATTGCTAATATATCTCCATAATGACATTTTGTTGCCATCAAATTAGCATTTAAACTTAGGTTCTTAAATTTCTTAGACAGCGTATTTTAATCAAAAATACTAATTTAGACTAAAACTTTTATTTATTTATTTACATACTTGTTAGATAGGTCCTATTCATGTTCATCTTAAAATTGTATCTTGCACTTAATTTCTGAGCTATATATTTTTCTACGGCAGTCAAAAATAAGTGTTTAATTTGATGAAAAACAGTAGATACTTTAAGTAGATACAGTACAGTAGATACTTTACTACAGAAATCTCATTCATTTATTATTAAGGCCCGGATTTTGATGACATTTGCATTTTTTTTGCATCCTTGGACATTTTTTTGTCTATTAGAGCATTTTTTTAGATTTATAGGGCATTTTTCTTTAAATTTTTTGGCGTATTTTGGATTTTAAAGTATTTTTTAAATTTTTTGTTAATTTTTCCAATTTTTATTATTTTTTTATCATTTTTTATTATTACACTGACTTCCAAACAATGAAGAAAATCTCTAGGATATTAACAGGTGAAGCAACATCTTTTCAAATTGAAGAAGAATTGTCGGTAAGTGAGATCGTCTTTTTCAAGTACACACCAATAACATCAGTAGACGTTGAAAGAAGCTTCTCCAGGTATAAAAATTTACTTTCAGACAAGAGACGCTCGTTTACATTTCAAAATATCAAAAAAAAATTTATAATCCAATGTAATTCTGATATTTAGTAATATTATGAGATGGAAGTTGTTATATTCTTTAAAGTTTCTACACAAAAGGAAAATGTTTTGGAGTCAATATATTTTCCTTTTTTTTTTGTTGTTATTTTCGGATATAAAACATATTTTTCAAACATTAATTACGTAGAGCAAGTATTGCATTGCTTTATATTTTTTGAAATGACTCATAATAATTTTAAAGCGTAAAACATTGTTTTAGTTCAATATTTTTACTTTATTTAAAACATGTCATAAGGCATTTTTAGCGCAATTTTCGCATTTTTAAGGGCATTTTTCGCACTTTTTAAGAGCATTTTTTTGCACTTTTTAAGGGCATTTTTTGCACTTTTTAAGGGCATTAATTGAGATTTTTTAGGTCATCAAAATCCGGGCTCTANTGGCATGTGACATTTTTAGCGGCAATCATTGGTCGATTTTCTAGCGTTGCCATTCGGGGAGTTGTAATGAGGCTTTTTTTGGTCGCCGTGTAAGAGAAATATATATATATATATATTACATACTTGTTAGATAGGTCCTATTCATGTTCATCTGTAAAATGGTATCTTGCACTTAATTTCTGTGCTATAAATTTTTCTACGGCAGTCAAAAATAAGTGTTTAATTTGACGAGAAACATTAGATACTTTAAGTAGATACAGTACAGTAGATACTTTATTACAGAAATCTCATTCATTTATTATTATTATTTTTCTCTTTTGAGTTTCTGTTTGTATCCAATTGACAATGGTATCTACGCTTAGCATCTATTCTTCGAAACTAGCGGTTCCCAATTTTTCCCGGCAACAGATCCCAAATGATTGAGCTTCTTTTGGCGGCAAAAATAAAAGTTAATTAGCAGTTGTCAATGTTTCCAAAACAAAACAAAAAAGTACTAATTATTTTCAAAATTTTTATTTAAAACTTTTTTAGTAAATGGTGACTGATGCACGTTAAATATGTGGAGTCGCACAGTCCTCCATGTTCTCATAACAAATCATACCTCTGGGGGTACTGATTCAGGAGTTTCCTTGTCTTCTGAATCGGTTCAAAATTACAAGGCTACGTGAACATTAGTAGTCGTAAACCAGATTCTGTATTTTTGAAATTAGTTATTTTATTTTGAATTGAAAAGTTCAATCAGAAATACTTGATTATTTTTTTCTATAAATGCTTACTCTTTTCATAATTTATTCAATATATTGTTATTGAATTTAAATTGCTCTTTACTCTTGAAGTCCCTGTATTACTCGCACGGAATCCAAGGGTTCCGCAAAACACCTTCTGGGAACCACTATTCTAAACTACGCAAGTAATATAAAAATTAAGTATTGTTTAAATAATTGTTTTGTTTCGAAACCTACAAAGCATCTTTCTTGCAATCACTTTATGATTGTTTGTCCTAAAATGACAATACCTCCCTTCTAAAATTGTGTTGGTAGCGAAGCAATTAAATATTATTCATTAAAACTATTAAAATACATTTTTAATTTTTTTTTCTTGATTGTGCAAAGTAGTGCGTTGCAAATTTTGTTGAAAAGTCGAGAAATATATAACAGTAAAATCCCCCAAAAACATTTTTCAGCTTTTTGCGACGCGGAATTTCTTATTCTTTGATACGATAATTTCCACTCGTTTTCCTATATAAAATATTTTTTAACACACATATTCTGAATTGAAATTTTTTTTAAAAGAAGTTACAGTCAAATATAAGAGCTTAATTGAGCTATAGTAATTGTTACCAAAAATTGCTTTGTTAATATTTTTTTGTCACAAAAAAAGAAAGTATTTTTTAAGCTAATATTACTTAAAGGACATAAAAAATTTCTCTATTATATTACAGAAATAAAATATATCTCTATTATTTGAACTTAGTTTTAATTGTTTAAGATATAAGATGACGTAAAACATTCCACTTAAATTTTCTGTCCGAAAAAAAAAAATTTTTACTATTATATTTATAGCAAAGTATTTATTAACTACGTCAAGAGCTTTTGAGGCTGGAATCTTGAAATCGTAATTTTCACCACTTTCCAAACAGCTGGAGTAATAAAATCTATTGCATCTACCTGCCTGATGACTTTTCAAGTTTAAATCAATTTCTGACGGCTGTAGTAGAATTTTTTGCTAAAGCAAATTTAATTTAAGTCCCAATAACTTTCCAATTTGGAGCACTCAAATTTTATTGGAAATTTTGGGGTGAAAGATAATGCAATTTCCTGACCACTAAAAGCAGAATTTAGTGCGAGATTGTTGACAAAAGAAATTGATCTTCAACCAAAATTTTTACCACTTTCCTAATTTTTCCACGCTAAAGAAATCAAATTTTATTTGGAGCTTTGTGATAAATGGCATTACAATTGATTGCTACTTACAAAATTTGTCACCAAAGGAAATTTATAGCCTATCAAAATTCCTTCCGTTTCCCCACAATTTAGAGAGCTCAAATGTCAACCTGGAACGTATTAAAAAGGTGGGTTACAGATAGAAGAGAATAAAATTGTTGAGGTTTTGAAGTTATAGCTTTGCTCTACATACTGTGGTTATCATATAAGATGCGATAACAAAATAAAAATTTTTTAACTGATTCAACTCATCTCAAAAGTTTCAATTAATTTTTTTAAACTTAATTAACAATTTCATTCATTTTCAGGTATTTACAAGTAGTATGAGGAAATCAAATTTAGAATACTCATTTAAAGCATTTTACACGTGTAATACTGCAGCATAT
Organism: Parasteatoda tepidariorum; assembly: GCF_043381705.1. Lineage (NCBI taxonomy): Eukaryota > Metazoa > Arthropoda > Arachnida > Araneae > Theridiidae > Parasteatoda > Parasteatoda tepidariorum. The sequence goes on from NC_092208.1 coordinate 39,623,864, forward strand.
ATAACACTTGTGTAATGAAGGTAAGAAATTCAAAATAAATTAAATTCCTTTTAAACAAGATAAAAATAATAATAATTATTTTATAACCATTTAAAGCTCTCTAACCAGGGCCTGATTATCACCTAAGCCCAATAGGCATGGGCCTAGGGCCCACACTTTCTGGGGGCCCTCAAAAATTATTAAAAAGTGCACAATATTATTTATTTTTTTTAAATACTCAAAGAAACAACTTTTCTCAAAAAAATGCATTTTTTATTTCAAAATTTCTTTAGATTGTGATAAACCAAACTTGTGTAAACATTACACGAATCAAATTCGGAAGTACAGCTGAATTTGAATTGGTGCAATTTTTACGTCAGTGGCTTAAATGAATGCACTGAATATAAATTTTAATTTTTTTAAAAGTGTTATATATTTAAATAAATTATTATTTAAATGAGTTTTTAATTTTCGATGAGTAGCTATAATTTTGACACTTTTGGATATTTTTTGCGGGTATTTTTTATAAAAATTATAATTAATAACCTTAATATCTTAGCATACATGTTGAACTTATAGTTAAATCTAATGAAGAGTCGGCTAGCTTTGTGTTGGTATAAGTACTAAATAAAAGAATAATTACAGCTTACAATAAAAAACAATTCAGCTAATCAGTGACTTTTAGCAATGATCACTGATTTCAATTGTTTGTGGTCTCCAAACTATTTTTATTTTGACACAACATTGTTTTGTTGTTTTATATTTTGCTTTAATATACATATGCTGAAACTTTATCTTAGAAAAATAATCTTCAACTGTCAAAATTTCTTTGAATGTTTCTCTTGAATCATGCAGTTCAATAGATTCTTTTTTATTGTTAGGTGCGTTCTGAAAGTAATGCGCATGATTTTATTGTGACGCGACAATTCATCGCAGCGCACTCAGATTGGTCAAAACATGTGGTGGGGGATTTGTCCTTCCAAACAAGCCTGGTCTCAGGTCACTCCGAGCAGTAGGAGCGGTAGGACGTGTCTTCGCGCTAAGTCTTTTTTTCGATCGAGTCACGGCGTGATGGAATGTTCGTTCGCTGGAACAGCGGTATGCGATAAAGTTTTGTGTGCGACTTGGGAAGAATGTGACGGAAACTCATCACATGCTTTAAGACGACTTTAAGGAGGAATGCATTTCGAAATCTCAGTGTGGAAGGAGGTACAAGGCCTCCAAGGAGGGTCGGGAGAAGGTCCGAGCCTTGTTCTGGACGCCCAACAACAGTCCGACCCGATGAAAACGTCCAGCATGTGCGTGAAGTTTTGAAGTCAGACAGTCGGTTAAGCATTCAGGTAATCGCTAACACCCAAAACTTGTCAAAATGTGTGATACATGGGATTGTGACGGGGGATTTGCAAACGCAAAAGGTCTGTGCCGAAGGTGTTGACGGAGGAGCAAAAAGAAGTTCGAGTTTTGCGCAGTGAAGAATTGCTGGAATTGATGAGTTGGTGCCCCAGCCTCCCTGTAGCCCTGACTTGACGCTGTGTGACTCTTTTTTTGCTCCCCTGACTGAAAAGAGAACTGAAGGGAAAGCACTGAGAGTCGGTGGAGAACATCCAAGCTCATGTTACAAGGTTCCTGAGAGGCATTCCTATCGAGGAGTTTCAGGGTGCCTTCCAGGCGTGGCAGAATCGTCTCCGCAAGTGTATTGATGCACAAGGGAACTATTTTGAAGAATTTTAACCCTTTGTACCCATAGGATCAATAAATCTATTTTTTCAAGAAAATGCGCATTACTTTCAGAACGCACCCTGTATTCTTCAGAAATATTTAATATCAAAATATTTTGTAAGGGGCCCGGAGAATTTGGTGGACCTTGGGCCTAAATTTGTCTTGATAGGTCCCTGTCTCTAACAGAATGAAAGCAACTACCACTGAAACAAATATTTTCTTGTTAAAAAATTTTTTTTTCATTGACTGAAAAATTTTTAACTTTCAAATGATTTATTTACATTAAATTAATTAAATGACATATTCCCGTCGATATTGACAACAAAACTTTGCTTATAATTAAATTTAATACAACGTTGTTAAAATAAATTAGGGTTTCCACGGTCTGGACAATTTTTTAAAGTAGTAGCAAGAATGAGGTAAATCTAGATGCTTTAAACTGCCAATAAATGCTTAATTTAAAAGAAATATACACGGGTATAAAAAAATACCTCTGGATAACTTCGTAATTCTATAATGAAAGATAAATTTAAGTATTTTTCAGCAGTCCTAAACAATCTTCTTCTTCTCATTGGCACGACAGCCCAGGATGGGCCTTGGCCTTCTCAACAAGCCTATGCCAAGACATTCTTCCCTTAGCCAAGGTTCTCCAGTTAATTATCTTTAAAATTTGTAGGTCCTTTTCAAGGCAGTCTGAAAATCTTAGGTTTGGTCGTCCTCTTTTTCTTGTGCCTGTTGGCCTGGCACAGAAAACTTTTTTGGTTGTCCTGCTATCCTCCATTCTTATAATGTGGCCTGCCCATTTGATCCTTTGAATTTTGATAAATTTAATGATTGTGATAATGATAAATCTAAACAATCTTAGCTACCACTTATTTATTTTTTCCATGTTGTGGGAACACTGTTAAATGCGATATAAAGGTTTAAAAAAAAAAACAATGTTGTTTTATTTTTATAATTTCACTATATAATTATAAAAATTTAAACGATTAATCAATTTCATAAATATATAATAATAACATTGCCTATGCTATTAAAATAAAGGAATAAAGGCAAATAAAAACAGAATTTCATTTATGAAATAAAATTGCCTTAATGTATGTAATATTATAATACAATCCAAACCTTTAAATGAATACCCAATTATAAATTTATTTAATGTAACAAAGGAATTACTTGCAAAGGAATTAATTTATTTGGGAGTCTTTTTAACATTTGGTGAATAGCTCCTTTTTTTAAAAATAGCACACAATTTGTTCAGATATTGATAGAACGAATAAGGTAATAAAATGTGATAAAAACTATCGGATGTTTATTGTAAACCAGATAATAAAACAAATAATAATTTTAATTAGAATAATTATTAATCAATTAAAATAAAAGTCAACAAAAAAGTGCCCTTGAATAAACAAAAATTTTGAATTAGAAAATTAATAATCGATTAGAATAAACTTAAACAAAGAAAATGGGGGTATTGAGTGAAGAACTCCCTTAAAATGAGTGTCCCTTAGAAAGTTTTTAGAGGGGATAACACCAAAAAATTTCAACAAAGTTCTCACTCCTCTCTTTTTTCAAAGTTTAATTTCTTACGTCTCTAGATAATTAATTCTCTGTCTGAGGCAAATTATGACTAAAAATTAGACATAAAAGTGATTCCATTGAAATTCGATAGTTTAAAAAAGTTATTGATAGAAAGACAAAAGAACAACAGGTCACGGATAAGATAGGGGACATTTTACGGGCAGCTTTTTTTCAGGAGGTTAGAAAGTTCTATGGACGTTATTGGATGCTTTAGAATCAATTTTCATCGTTTATTGCTCTTTTGAAAGAAGGTCCGAAGGGTAAAGAGTAATAATAATTTTAATTTTGAACTCACTTTTTTATGCAGATCCTTTTTTTTCTTCATCTCATAACATATTATTTTATGTAAAAAAAAATTTTCTTCTTCAGAAAATAAAACAGAAATACTTTTTTCTAAAATTAACTTTTCTCGTTTCCCAGAAACCAGAACTAAGGGCTTTAACCCCCTTTGCATACCCCACTGTTCGGAGAAAATGGAAAAACACTTTACTTCGCACTAATGCAACCTCATAATGGGCTGTTGGGGAGATATCCTTGAGGTTGATTCGAGAACATGGCATCGCAATTTTGATCCCTTGTTTAGGGGATGGCTCTCCCACTTTAGTAGCCTGACAACCGGCTCGCTAAGTCGAGCTCTTCACGGTAGAATAGTCTGACTAGGACCGATACCGCACACATTCGGTCCCTTCGCAGCCTGATCACACACTCGCTCACTGACAGTTGCCGGTGATGTTTGACTCCAGTGATCTATTAAGAATCGTGTCTTACGATCAGACCTCTGAGGAACTTTTTTTTACAATCAGTCCACAGTGGAAAAGAGCCCTTTTCTAAACTAAACACACAACATAAGAACCGAGCACTGTTTAAATGTTTTATTTAAAAGTTTACAAAGCATTTTGTTAATAGTTATTTGGTAATCGTTTTAAATTAACAATGCCCTACTAAGATATTAATGCCAGCAACTAAGCATTTAAAGATCTTGTACTGAAATCATTTTATTATTTGATTTAAAAATTATTCTTCGTTTTTTCAATTTTGTCAATTAATGTTAAATATATTGTCATCTAGAAAATTCTTTACAATATCCTGCCAGAAAACGATCGATTTACTTTCTATTTTAAACATTAAAAAATAATTTATAATTTCTTATGCATTAAAAAAACCATATTAAAATGGTTATTTTATAAATATTTATATAAACAGTACACGAATCAATTTTGAATTTTCCTTTGACCTATGATTCGATTCACATCTAGATTCTTGATGATCCCTTTACGAACGTTCGAAAAATTCTGTCAAGGAAAATAGCGCCAGTTTTCAAATAAGTAAATCACGTTTTATAATAATTATAGTCATCGTTGTCGACCAACTAATCCGCAACCGTATATTCCATTCGTTACTTTTGGAAGAATGTTCCAAAGATTTTGTTGTGCTGTTTGTCGCTATATTTGTTGTTACTTTTGATGTTTTACATTAATTACACAGGCCTGCAAAATTTCAGTTAAGAAAAGTGCTTGTAATGCTTATTTTTATATAGTTTGGTGAGTTGATTTCAAATAGGGTATCCCCTTTTTTCAATCACAAAATAATTTTTTACAAACTAGACTGTAATAAATAAAGAGAAACGCTTATTTTGCATCTTATTCTGCGGTGGGGAGAAACTGAACTATTGTTTTGTAGACAGGCGTTAAATAATTTAAACGTTATTATATTTTACGCATAAGAAGTACAGTTTAATAGATTTATTCCTATATAACTATTTACGCTTTTCTTCAATTTAGCTTAGTTAAATACATCGGAAACAGCAATTTTTGATTGACACAGGAATACGTAAGTTTCTCCCTCGAAGTAAAATCCAGTATAATCGAAATCTAGCAAATAAAGAAATTGCTCATTGGGTAATTACTTAAAAATTTTGTTTTTATGAATTCGTATCGCAGAGTAGCCAATATAATAGCAGCTCATGACATGACACTAAATGCTTATCCCTTTCTAAGTAAATTACGATACAACGCATTTGCTAGCAACGAAAATCAATATTTCCAATCTGTGGGGGAAAAAATGGTATGAGATAGAAATTTCTCCCTATTTTTTTCTGAAATTAGCATTCATAAATTTATCAGAATCATCTGTTGGTTTCTAAATACTACTTTTTTGGTTACAGTCCTGTGTTTTTTTAACTATGTGTGGCCAAATAATAATAGTAATAACGATAATAAATAAATAAAATAAAAATTTGTTTGTTGGAGAAATAACTGAATACCAGTTCTGCATACGGAGGTATAAAGTAAATGAATAATGAATCAGTATTAATCAACTCTACAATATCAACACAATTAATTAAGCTAAAACAGCTGCATTTTTTTAAAATTTTTATTTTTCTCTCTTTTTGGTGACTTTATGTTATCAGATTAAGCAAAAAAGTTTTTAGAAGTCCATCCCTTCAAAATAAAGATTAATTATATTGTTCGAGGTTATGGCTATTGTTCGAGGTCAACTGCTGATAGAGAGGCTGGGATAGCCTGGTTGGTAGAACGCTGAACTCACTTTCGTAAGAATGAAAGTTCGAATCCAGCCGGCCAAAGACTCCTCGTGTAGTAAATGGTGACTGGTTCACATTAAATATGTCGGGTCACAAAGTCCTCCATAGCAAATTAAACCTCTGGGGGTTCTGGATTGCCGATTGATCGTTCTCTGGTTCAGGTCAAAATTACGATCAGTAGATGTATGAATGGGTCAGCCCTATTAACGGGTGTGACGTATGGGAATGGCAGAAGTTGAAATCTTGGCCATAGATGATGCCACTAGAAAACAAGAACAATCGCACCTCCCCCCCCCCTAGTGCCATAAGGGCCAACGACGACAACAACAACTCCTGATAGAAAATAATTTCTATAATCAACAATTTTCTCAGGCACCTATTCGTTACTTATACCAGTCCTGGTAACTTTATGTTATCAGATTAAGAAAATCATGTTTTTAGAATCCATCCCTTCAAAATAAAGATAATTATATTTAGTATCATTTGGCATAATGCTATTGATCGAGGTCAACTCCTGATAGTTAAAAATTACAATATAATTAAAAATTTTCTCCTGTACCCATCCCTTTCGTAGGGCCGTAAAAATCTATATCCACAGAGGTATCTTAGTACCAATATTAGTATATTTAGAACTTATTAAAAAACATCGACTGGCATAATATCAATAGTACCTGTTACTAAAATTAACTAAGCATCATAGGCTTTAAGAATAAGGCGATTTTTTATGATTTTCATAAATAAATAAGTACATACACGCCATTAATTTAGCAGTTTAATAAAAAAATTTTATTTCAATTTGTACTTATCACGAAAATTAATAGAAAATGGCAAAAATAACTAGCAACGACTTTAATATTTTTATAATCATTTTTAGCGAAAGAACTAATGTCGATACTTATTTCGAATACTTATTATTCCCCCCCCCAAAAAAATCGCCAAAAATGTAATTGACGCCAGTGGTGCTTAATAAATGTGGTATTTACTACTGGTATTGCAGTTATGAGTGCTAAGGAAATGAGAACCTTCTATACCAATGTGTATGCCTAATATACTGTGGTACCACCCTTCGAAGCTGATGAATGCCCCCAAATTTCACCAACCTTCTCATTCATGGCACCTAATACCCAACCTTTATTTATTTATTTACTATTATTACTTTTTTATTATTTGTTTTGATTATTATTTATTTGTTATTATTTTTTTATTATTTGTTTTGATTATTATTTGTTATTACTATTTATTATATATTTCTTTATTATTATTTACTTTTCGTTATGATTTTTTTTAATTATTATTATTTATGGTATATTCGGGTGCGACCTAATACTAATGGATTATATGAGTTAGAAATTCAACTCACTAAAAGAAAGATTACCTATGCATATAGTATAATTTAAAATGTGATTTTCAGAATTTTTCCCATACCTTAATTGATAATTTCAGAATTATTCCATTAGTTCTTGTTGAGTTTCCATTGTTTGAGTTTTTAGAAATGCGTTTCAAAAGGGAAAGTATCAATATAAGAAACACGTGGTTTCATACACCTTTTAAAACACTTACGGTGACTCTCTGTCAAAACGTTGCACAGCTCTTCACGTTGATTTTACTTGTGATAACCTAACACAGGAAACTTGAGATATTCCTAAGAACGTGCGATAAAGTAATTATTAATTCATTAGAGATGCAAGCTAACAAATCACTCATATAATTAAATATACCTTATGTATATACTCATATGCCTATTCACTATTCATATCCGAAACAAAATTTTGCATAAGAGAATACAGCTGCGTTTATCTATTATTTAAAATAATTATTGAATCATTTAAATCAATAAACTAGATCACAATTATGTCATAGATTAGTTTTAAAACTGTTAATAAGATTACGCCGTGAACAACCACATGTTATTGATTTTCTATTTTTTCTGAATTTAGCATCCAAAAATCTAAGAGTACCACTCTTAATCAGATTACGTCGTTGACAATAGCATGTTATTGCTTCCCTGTTTTTTCTGAAATTAGTATTCTAAGATGTATCAGAGTTTCTAAATATTTTTTTGGTTTACAGGCCAATGTTATTGAGCTCCTTATATCCCAAAATAAAAATTATATTAGAGAATAGCGTTTAGTTCATTATCATAACTTACATTTTATAACAGTTATCGAATCATTTAATTAAAAAAAAAAACTTCATCGGTATTATTTCAAAAATCTGTTTAAAAAATGTTGATAAGATTACATCGTGGACAACATCGTGTCATTGCTTACCTATTTTTCCTGAAATTAACATCTAAAAATCTAACAGTACAGACTATTGGCTTGGCTTATAAATATTCTTTTTGGTTTTAGACCTGTGTTATTGAACTTACTATATCTAAAATATTTTTTTCATATTAGAGAAAAGAGCTGTATTCATTATTACTTACATTTTACAACAGTTATCTAATCATTTAAATCAAAAAAACTAAATCGCAATTATTTCATTGATCAGCTTTAAAACTGTTGATAAGATTACGGCGTGGACAACAGCGTGTTATTGTTCCGCAACCTTAAACCATATTAAAAATAAATTTCAATGTTTACTGTCATCCTCTCAAGACATTCAAGGTCAAGGTCGATAATGTACGCGAATTTTACCGGCTGCCTTTTTATCGCAAACGATCCCGTCGTCCTTCCCGCTCTCAGAGGACGATGCGCACCATGAGTTTTTTAGTATGCCAGGGAAATAAATTAAAAAATTCTCGAACCTTTAATGGAGGTATTTAAGTAAGAGAAGAGGGTAAGTGGAATGAAACCATATCGAAAGATACGTCCAGTAGATAAAAATAAGAGATAAAATGAATTATGATAGCTAAAGAAGTATCGGCTAATACGCAATCGTGGTATCAGTCCAGTTAATAACACAACACTCTAACTATAGATAATGTCTTTTTAACTTTTGCTTTTCAAACTGCTTTTTTACGGTATTGTAGATAATGCTGTTCATATTTTCATCGTTTGTTTTTTTGGATTTTTTATCAGTATTTATTTTGTCTTGCTGTGGTGGAAGGGTCCTAGATATCAGAAGGCAGAAGAGTAACAAAAGTAATAAGTATAAAAGTGGTAACGAAGTAATTTTTTCTTCTTCTGATTCCAGAAGGTTTAATAGAAAAAAAGACTACAACTAAACATTATTAAAAATAAACCTATCCCTCTCTTTCTTTAAAAAAAAAAAAAAGAAAGAAAGAAAAGGAAAGAAAAACTTAGCTTTGTTATTGTTTTCGAAAATGTTCCCTGTGCTTTCCTCTCTCCCTTAAAACGGAAAATTATGCGTGAAAAAATAAGAAATGCTTCTGATTCGGGGAGTTGTAATTCATAGACAACTAAAGTTCATATGACAATTGAAAATTATTTGAAATATATATCTGTAATAAAAAAAAATTCTTGTTCCTGTTTCAGAAAATATTTTCCACGCATAATCATCTCTCATAGCGTAAAAACTATTGCATGAAATGAAAAAATATGAAACATTGCACATTTTTAGAGCAATTTCTCACATCTAACGCATCATCACATCTAAAAATTATTTAAAATATATTTCTCTATTTTCAATGTTTTCCGCGCACTTCTCATAATGTAAAAACAATTAAAATAAATAAATAATATTAATAATAAGAAAAAAGAAGTGTTGCACATTTATACAGGGGTGATTGTGAGTTCAAGTCAAAATTCCGGAAAATTTCTTAAATTAAAAAAAAAATAAAAATAAAAAGTCTAAATCGAAAAATTAGAAAAAAATTTAAACAAGGTTTTTTCCCTTTTCTCAATATTTCTTAGTTTACTTAAAATATATTTAAAATTTTACACATACCTATGATGACCTGGAAAAGTAATTGAAATTTAAAAATATGTCTTTCTTTCTTGAGTTTATGATTATAATAACTATTTATTGATAAAAAATTGATATTAATCTTCAATATAAGCTTATAAAGTATCTGGCTCTCCCTTTCAAACAAATAAAATAAACTGTGTTTTTAAGTTTCACCTTTGAAAATTTGATCTCCAGAAACTTCCGGATCACGGTTAGATGGAAAATCCGGAAATCCGGATTTTTTACGGAGCACAATCAGCCCTGTTTATAGAGAAATTTTTCTGATTCTGGAAGGTTTAGTTTATAGAATACTATCACAACTAAAAATTATCTAAAATATATCCCTTTATTAAAAAACAAAGTACAGGTTGTTGTTTCAGAAAATGTTCTCCACGTGCTTCTCTCTATCACAACCCAAAAACTATCGAAAAAAATATAGATAATGCTACACATTTTTAGAGCAATTTTTCTGATTTTGAGAGGTTTAGTCTATAGAAGACTATCACAACTAAAAATTATTTAAAATATATATTTCTATTTTCCATGTTCCCTTCACTCTTTTCTCTTTCATGGGACAAAAACAATTGAATAAAATAAAAAAATAAGAAGTGTTGAAAATATGTAGAGAAATTTTTCTGATTCTGGAAGGTTGAGTTTATAAAAAACTCTATCACAACTAAAAATTATTTAAAATATACTTCTTTATTTTCGATTTTCATTGAGCGCTTTTTTCTTTCGTAACGCAAAAACATAACGAATAAAATGAAAAATAAGAAGTGTTACATATTTGCACTAAAAATGTTAAGAGAACTTTTTCTGATTCTCGGAAGTTTAATCCATGGAAATTTAACACAACGTATATTTTTTTAAAAGAGAGGGGGGAGAGAGAGAGAGAGAGAGAGAGAGAAGCCTTCCTCTCTCCTTATGCAAAAACTAAGAACTATTGAATGAACAAATGTGAAATGTTATACATTTTTATAAAAATGTTTAAGGTATATTCGGATATGAAAATGTTATTAATGATGCAGACGTTTATTTTTGAATCATCTCATATCAAAATGTTTTTATTTTTATACTTTTTTTTTTTACCTCTTAACTCACTATTAAAAGATAATAATTTTTTTTGTTATTTTTTCACGTCCACATATGTTTATTAAATAAACGTATAAATACATAACAGTTGTGCAACACTTCTCCTTTTGTTTCAGTTTCAAGTTAATTTTGGAATTATTTTTTATCTTTGTTTTTCGGATTTTTTAATCGGCTCTTTTTTTTTAATATTAAGTTGTAAAGGAAGGATTAATCTCAGAAAAATTATTATTTTTGCAGCCGCGCACTCTTAAGGTAAGAAGAATTTTGGCAAATGGCAGGGGTGGCCAACCAGCGGCTTGCGAGCCACATGCGGCTCTTTGAAGAATTATTTGTGGCTCTCGCGATAAATGTACCCAAGTTCCCTTTTCATTTTTGAGCTATTATATTTTAATATTTTTTCTGAATTCATTTGAAATTAACATAATTCAAGGTGAATTTTCCATTTTCAATATAATTATGACCCAAAAAGCATCTGAAGAATTAGAATTAATAGAGATGCAAAACGATCAAGCTCTATACAATTAAAATATAAGTCGACGTAATTACTAACACTAAATTTTGTAATAATAATACTAAATTCGACGTAATACTAAATTTTGGAAATTTGTTAAAGAATCGAAACATCCTGAATTATAAAAGGCTGCTTGTAGAATTATTTCAATATTCGGAACAGCGTACTTATGTGAATAATTTTATTCCATTTTGAAATTCGTGAAATCCAAACACCGATCAGTATTAACTAACAAGCATCTCAAAGAATTACTGAGAAGTGCTGTCAACCATTATTATCAACCAAATTTTGAAGAATTATCAAAAGAAGTAAAATTAATGTGTTTAATATTTAAGTTCAATACACATATTTCGCACTTTTATTTATATGTTTTCAATAAGTATAATTTCTGTGAAAAAATGTTTAACACCTTTTTTGCATACCTTTTGAATACGTATTTAATTGCGGCCCGCGAAAAATTTCAAATTTTGAAAAATGGCTCGACTATTAAGGAGCTTGGCCACCCCTGGGATATACGAATGCGAGATATTTTTGTTAGTAGGTATTTGGTGTTGTTGCAATTAAAGATGAAAATTTAATGTTAAGCAATGCACAAAAAAAAGAAGAAAAAAAATGCCAACCTGAATAGTCATAATCAACACTGAAATTTAGTAATAAATTTACATTAATATAGGTAACCTGTGGAAATTGTATTATAATATCATAATTAATGTACAGCTTCGATTTGATTGGTTATAAATAAAATGCATATACTAATTGGTCACATTATTATTATTATTTTTAAAAAAAATATTTTTTGAAATTTTCAATCTAATATTTTTATAGTTATTACAAATAGACATAAGGACAATCGCTCCCCATATTCGATGGACATTTAAACAATTATATTAATGTCGAAAATAGTAAAAAATTAAGGACATAATTTGCTTTCAGTCTATTATGGGAATATAATGAAAATACAAAAGAAAAAAATATGAAAATTAAGAAAATTAAATTTAAAATAAAGTTTATATAACTGATTTTCGAGATTTAGTAGACCTAAGTCAGTTGGACAGCTTTTCTCCTGTTTAGCACGTACTTGGTGTATTTCAAGAACTTTTTTGTATTGGGGAAATTTTTTTTTTTCCATCATGGATATTATTTCATCATTTCTCTTTCATGGATAGTATGTTTCTTAATAATAAATAATTTCTTAATGATGTATCTCAAGATCTTTAATAAATAAATATCTAATTAAAATTTAAAAAAAAAAAGAAGAAACACTAGAAAATTTCTGGGTAAAAACTGAGATTTCATAAACTTTTCTAGCAACGTTATTATTTTAATTAAGTAAACATTCTAAGTATGATACAGGAAAGTCTGAGTAAAAGTTTATTGAATCCCAATTTTCTAAAGAATTTCCGGTAATACTATTGATTATTTATTTTTTTTATTTATTTTAACAGTATTATAGTATTTGCTTCGAATATATTTCTTTAATTTGGCTTCAAAAAATCTAAAAATTTGCTTTATCGATTCATAATTGAAAAAAAAAAAAAAAAAATTCAAGAATATTTTTTTAAAGAGAGAAAAAATACCTTTTCAACATTTCTTAAAAAGATTTATTTATTTATTTAAAATTAAATTTTTTTCATCCAATTTTGTTAATTAAAAAAATGATTTGATGCTTAACTTTTCATACAAAATCAACAAAAAAACTTACAACAAAAGTAACACACTTACATTATACATAAAACAATGTAATCTAAGCATGATATAATTTTTTTTATAAATAAATTGTTCAAAAAAATTACATTTTTATCCTTTAAAAAAAAATTAAAACTAAATATTTTTAAAAACATGCCATCTCTCAAGCAAATACAAATAAGGGATACGATGACGAAATATCATCAAAATAAAACAATGCGTTTTTTAATCTTGAAAACACTTAATAAAGATAATTTTTACTCATTGTCATTTTTATCCAATCCATTAAATATATATAAATATATTCTTCGTAGTCAGTTTCGGAAAAGTGTCACAAATTTTTATAGCTGACTTAAACAGCGGCGGATATGCAATAGTTGCCAGCTAGTCGAAAATAAATTAACAAAACAATCTCTACGACGCATATCTATCTAGCGAAGAAAAAAAGAAGAAAATAACAAAACACTCTATCACATCCACCCTTTGGCGATTTCTATTCCAGTACACCTATAAAGAGCCGCGGGGTTGCAATATTCTTAGTCAGAAATCTAGACGTGTGGAAAGGGATGGTGTTGTAGCTGTCGAAAAGTAGGTGCGTAGCTAGCTCCTCAGCCGAGCTGTTCAAAGCTCATAGCAGGCTTTAGCCTAGCTATTTCGTTGGGTTTAACATCGGATGAGAATTTCCTTTCTTAATTTGAAAGGAAATGTTGTGGAAGTTGTGAGACGGGCAAGTTATAGAGATTTATTTTTTTTTGTTTACCTTTGTTCTATCTGCAGTTTACCTCAAAATTATTTTTACATTTAGTTATTATTTACACCTTAAAATTGTTTTTCCTTGGTCTCACCCGTATATTTTAAAGTTCATCTGAAAGAAAAAGTTATTGTCATTTCAATTTTATTTTAATTTACCCGGTGATCTACATTAAATTTAACATGAAAACCGAAGTGTTTGTCGGTACGCCCAATGTTAAAACGGCTGCCAATGTTATTTCATCTACGAAATCAACCACCGAAGACCCGGTATCAATACTGTTATTGGATACACCTCAAAATACTCCCATTGGTACTCCTGGATCTGATATTACTGCAGGTAAGATGATTATTTACTCATATTGCAAATTTTAATTATTTAACTGAAATCAACATGGCTGACTTTGTTTGTAAACAAAATATTAGCATGGTACTAAGATAGGAATTTTTTATTGAATAAGATTTAGTAAATCAGTTGACCTACATTGTACATTAAATATCCACTTAATTTTATATATATTTAGCATTTCTTTTATTATTGATTTTTATTGCCTGATTGTTTCGACTAATTTATGTCTTTTGTTAGAGTTGTGCTTCTAATCTAATTTAGCCAAATAATATAATTTTATTATGTTTTGTTTTGAGATAAGGCTAGTTGTTTTTCCTTTTGTGTTATCCGTTGTAAATTAACTTTTTTTTGTTGCTTTGAAATCAAATGGATGGATACATGCATTTCTGCCGGTCGATTTTGTATCGTCACACCTATAGGTGGACTTAAATCGGAGGTTTATCGCTGTTTTGGCGACTTTATTGAAGTAAACAATCATTGCGCATTAGCTTTATTACTTAAAGAATTGTCGAATGTTATATTAGTTTTGAACATTTAATGTCAGAAATATTTTTTAAAATTGCCTTGGATTAAGGAATAATACTGTGCTTTACTTTAATATTTTTATTAAATTTATACCAATTTATACCATAATAATTTAATTTATACCATTAAAGTTTACCATTTCATTTAATTAAAAAGGATCCTAGAAATATGTGCTATGAATTGCACTGTTTAATATATTCATCTAGTATTTTCAGACTTCTTTTTAAAAAAAGACAAAATTGCTAGATTGTATTAATTTAATTGCCTTTCAAGTCCTTTTTGTCACAATATTTAATAAAAAATATTTTTACCTTTATTGTTCATCTTTATTAATTTGACTGAAAAATCAGAAGGAAATTAGATTACCCTTATTAATAAGTGATGCTTCATTTTAATTGATGAAGCTGCATTATATTTTGATGAAATCTAAGAATAAAATGAAATAATTTTGTTCTAAAAACTAATTTTTCAGCAAAAATTTTTTTAATTTAACTTATTACCTGTAATTTGGATCGTTAATATTCATAAAGTCATTTGTACTATATTACTTTACTGATTTGACTTCAAAATCATAAAGTTGATTGTTGTCCATTCAAAATAAATGAAAAAATTGTAAAACTACATTATTCTCTTATAAATTCATGAAATAAAATGTAAATATATAAAAAAATAGCAGTAAAAACTCAATTTTAACAGTAATAACTAAGCAATTGTTTTATGATAAAACATATTAAAACAGATTTTGAATATAAACGTGTGCTTGTATATTAATATTTTAGTTTTTGCTTAAATTATAATGTAGTAAAATCAGGTGAGACGTAAACCATAGACGATACTTTGGTAATTTTTGTAACAAAAGTTAAAGAACAAATTTAAATAAAACAGTTTTTTAAAACATTTTTTAAAAAATAACTTTAATCTGAAACTTATTGCCAAAATAAAGTTTTCAAAACAGAATCAGACATATATGTGATGTATCAGACATATGAGACATATATCAGGTACTATATAATGCAGCATTTTCATATTGACAAAGCATAGAATGAAAAAGAGAAACACCACGATGCAGCTGAAATTACAGACAAGTTATAGGTAAGGAATAAAATAAGGATTGATTAATAGGGTTGAGGAAGATCAATCAAGATGTGCTTTTAACCATTTATTTTAAACTACACATAGCAGAAAACTAAATCTGTTTTATTTGGATAGATGTTATGTTTATTATTGTAGTTATTATTGTAGTTTGTGGACTTATGAATCCATGTTTTCATTTTAAAAGATTGCAACAAGTTTTTAATGTTAATGCATAGTTTGTCTATGAAAGAACTAGAACTCCCTTTGCCACATAGTCTAAGGCAGTCTGCTACTATGGAAACAAGTAATATACATGTCAAAGAGAGGAGATTTTCTCTTCTTAGATTCCCTTTCTTTTACTAACCCAATGCAGAACCTGTCTTAAATAGTCACTAAACTTTAAAATAGTTAAACCTCATAACCATAGTCACCGCTCTAGACAAAGAGTGAGAATAGTTCTTTCCATAGACGAACTATATGAAGAGCTTAGCTTAGTAAAAGAACATTGTGGATTTCAGTGAATTTAGAAACAGCAAGAAGTTGCTTACCAAGCAATTTTTTCCATTTCAAATTTTCCATTGGAGCTACCTTTTATAAAAATTTGGTCAAAAAAAAAAAAAAAAAAATTGCTGAATTTTCTGAAAATTTTAGGCATTTTCTGAATGTCACTTAGAATTTTCTTGTATTACTGTATGTGACGTTTGTTTAATTTTACTCTCTATCAGTAGATTTAGGTGAAAGGAAAAACTTTAAGCGAATAAAAACTTTCTGCAAGCAATTTAACTGCTGTAATAATTATAATTTAACTAAAGTTTAAACTCTTTCGACACCACTTAATTCTGACAAAATTTGTTCAAAAATCACTGATTTTTTTTTAAATGTATTTTTAGTTTTATAAAACTCAGCATTGATTTATACTGGCATAAATTATTTTACATTTTCTAGTTTTTTGAAGTTATGAAATTTGTTATTGATTTAATAAATTTTCTGTTGTATTCAAATTTTGTAAAATTGTTTGAAAGATAACATTTGGGAATTTTGACCACTTTTTTTTTTATTTTTTATAATAGGCAATATTAGTTTCTGCTATGGTCACAAGCTGCATTTGTGTATATTATATGCATGTCTATCTGTCTACCACTGATAAAATTCAATCAGTATGCATTAGTCCTTAAAATTGAAATTGCTTCGTTTTCATTTTAATTGTCTATCATTAGTTTATTTATAGAATACCTAGTTATTTCATTTTAGATAAATTGTTTATTTTACACTTTAACTATCTCTCATTAGTTAATTTATAGAATACCTAGTTATTTCATAGAATAACTAGTTAAAGTGTCAAATTAATAACATATTACGCAATTTAACGGACAAGATCAGTTATTTCATGGAATAACATTGTATTCTATGAAATAACTGCATTATATACTTTAACAGTAACATATATATACTAACTGCCATTAAAATTGCTTCACCAGGAAGGAATGCAAATAACAGAATGATATTTATTGGGCACATACATTATAGTTGGAAGAACAAGTGATTAAATTTTTAGGCTATTTGTATGTATAGATCCTGAGGAATCAGTACTCAGAGAAGCCTTCCCTGCCAGCAATAAGCAGTTATTCTCCTGGGCATCGAGTCAAACAGAGATTGGATAGCATGGTCAGGTACAGCATTCTATGCAGCTTCAAACTTTTTCAACAATTCGTCGACCGTAGCGACGAGTGTTGGCGTGTCAGCCGTTCGGCAACCATTGACCAGGCATTTTCAATTGGTGAGAGATCAGGAGAACGTGCTGGCCAGGGCAACAGGCGAACATGTTCTATGCCAAGGACGCCAGGATAGGGCGGCCAACATACGATCGTGCATTGTCCTGCTGAAACGTAGCGTTATGGCGGCCTCGAAGATAGGCAGGGCAACTGGCCCTAACATTTCAGAAATGTAACTGCTGGTGTTCAAAGTGCCGGCAATGCGAACAAGAAGTGATTGAGATGTGTATCCAGTGGCACCCCATACCATTACTCCAGGTGATGGGCCAGTATGACGATGTCGAATGCAAGCTACGCTCTCCACAGTGTCACCAAACACGGATGCGGCCATCATGATGCTGCACACAGAACCTGGATTCGTCTGTAAAGTCGACGTCATACCATTCCTGCGTCCAGGTTCGTCATTGATCACGCCATTGGAGGCGCTCCTGCCTGTGATAAAGGGTCAAGGGTAGCCGAAGAGATGGTCTCCATGCTGACAGTCCATGCTGCTGCAAACGCCATCGAACTGTTCGTGCAGACACTTGTCTTGCAAATGACCCCATTTGTTGATTCCGGGTTCGTGACGTAGCTGTACGATCCCTTAAGGCCATATGGATAACATGTCTGTCTTCGAGGCTGAAAGTGATGGGGGCCGCTGAGATCCTGCACGACGTTCCATATGACCGTCATGAACCCATCGATTCCATATTCTGCTAACAGTCATGGGATCTCGACCAACTCGAGCAGCAATACTTCAGTATGATAAACCGCAATCCCGGTAGACCACAATTCGACCTCGATCAAACTCAGACACGTACTGCTAGGCATATCTCCTTCTTACACGAGGCATAGCAAAAATTTTATTACCCAAGAACAGCGCTCAAATTCAGTTTCTGTATGAGAAACTTACTGTCAAATCTCCTTTTTTATACACATTGTAGGTGTCTCTACCACCGCCTGAATACGCTGAAAAGTTTATAATTTGCGTACCACAACCAGCTTTATCCGTCCTGCAAATTTCACGTTCGTGTGTGTCGCCCTCCTGGTGTAGCAATTTTAATGGCCAGTAGTGTATATATAAACACAAAAAATAAAATGAAATAAACTAGAAAAACTTTTATTGGGAAAACGTAAAGGTCTTCATCAGGATACATCCTTTACAATAAATGCGATATTTCTGAATAAAGAATAATTTTCCTAAGATGGAAAGTTATTGATATTGATTTTCACGTGGTTTTGAAATAGCCCGGTATATTTCAAACAATATGGAAAATTTGTAACCTGTATTTGAGTATTTACTTCTTAAGGCAATGATTCTGTCGATTTTTTGGCCGTTATTGCTATCGATTTCTCCATAGTTTTTTAATCCGATATTTTTTTTTTGTATACTTACACTTATTACAACAAACTAATGGTGAAACGAAACACGCATTTGAGTAACCCCTTTTTGGGGGATCCGATTCGTGTGATTTCGTCGTCGAATTTTTTTCGGCAATTACTGCTACAGATTTCAAGATTTTTAAAAATTTTTTTTATTCTGATGACTATTTACAAAATGCTAAAAAGGAAATAATTAGTGCCCCCTCCCCCCAACAAAATGCGAGAATATCACCCATAATATTAAAATAAGAAATAATTACATGATTAATTAAAAAAAATATATTTTGTTTTTTTTGTAAACAGCACTTTTTTTTATTTTAAATTAGTTACATATGTATATAGGTATATATGTTATATGTATATATATGTGTGTGATCTATTATTCAATTAAATATATATATAAACATGTGGTACGCCAAAGAATCTTCTGTTTCTCAAAGGAAGAAAAAACATACTGAAATAGAAAAGGGATTTTTTTTATTTTTTATATTTAATTGAATAATAATCTTTTTGATACTTACTTGCCTTAGAACTAAATTTGCCATAGTTAACATTTATGTTATATTATATTATACATTTATGTTATATTATATTATACATTTATGTTATATTTATTTCATGCTGTGTTAAAAATAACGCTCTTTTTTTTCTGAAATCTTTGCTTTTTATTATTACTTGTAAGAAGTTATTGTGTTTTCTGCGTTTTTTTTTTGTTTCTAAAATTTTGTCAACTATTGTTATTTGCTTCTGATTGTTTTTTAATAGGTGGAAGAACAGTTTTGAAAATAATTATATCTAATGATATCAATTTATTATATTATGAAAGAAAAAAAAAAGTCTGCATGTTTTTTGTTAACCCTAGATTGTCCAAGGAAGTCATTTTGATTGCTTTCTTTTTAATTTCAATTCGAGAAACAATGATGTTATATAATGACGCAATTTCTTAGAATTTTGTGACTTTTTGTGCAAGATATAATTTTTTTTATTGTTAATATTTACTAGTAACTTCTTTTATAACTGAAAATAATATAAAAAATATTACAAATTAATTTTAAACAAATTTCTTTACACATTATTTATTCTTTTACAATCCAATCATTTTGACTGCTTTTGGGTAATATAGGGTAATGTTGGATTAGGTAATATATACTAAGTTTCAGTCTTTCTAGTGTTAATATAATATTCGATAGTTTTCATTTTCTTCCTATTTTATAATCAAACAATTGAGGAAAGATGCACCTGTTTTTCTTTTTTTTTATGAGGAAACTTTTATAAGATATAAATGTAAGGAATAAAATAAATATTTGATTCAGAATAGGATTTTTCTATTATGATAAATAAATACGCTTGAGTAAATTATCGGGATATAAATAAATGTCTTTTATTAGAGAATGACGTTTAAACGTTTGTGTCTTAAGGTATATTACATTTTAACTGTACACGTATTATGCAAGAGTTTGAAAAATCCGATTGTTATCACGAGTTAAATTTTATCTTTACTTAGTAACTGAAAGTATTTGCTGGCAGCTGCAGTTCTTTCCCCTTTGAGTTGTGACTCGATAACGATCTTCATGGTTGACGTAATTCAAGTCTTTCCACAACTAACAGCAGTAACTCCATTTTAGTTTAAAAGTGGAAGAAAAACTAAAATACTATGTAAACGTCGTGATTCATGTTTTATCTTAAAAATGCAAAATCATAAAACGTTGCTCTCTCTCTTTTATCATTTCATTTTTTAATTATCAGTGTCGGAATTGATTTTTGTATTGACGCTTTAAGTTTCTTCAACTTTGACGCACTATTTTTAATCTTTGATTCTAATTTTTAGTATTATTTTGTTTAAAAAATCAAAAATCCTGAGTAAAATATATCAGACATTTGAATTATATATATATATATATATATATATACAGTCAAACCCCGCTATAGTGAACTTTCAAGGGTCCGAAATTTCGGTTCACTATANTTTCTCACTTACCTTCAAAAAAAAACAAAAAAAACACTTTCTTTAGATTTTGTATTTGAGTTCGTACATCAAATAATATCTAAATATTTTATTTTAACCATCGTTGAACAGCCGACCCAACGTTTTGGGTTTACGACTACTAATGTTCAACTCAATAACCTCTTAATTTTGAACCCAATCCAGAAGACAAGGAAAAATATGGATTAAGTATTGGGAGACGTTTCAGGGGTCTGTTTAGAAAAAATTTGAGTCCGTTAACGCAGTGTTCCCCACCCTTTTTATCACCGCGGACCTGTCAACGTTTGATAATTTCATCGCGGTCGCTGGGGGGGGGGGGCGACNACGTTGATTGTTTATATTTTAGATTATTTTGATTTATTAATTTAAATTTAATTGTATTTAAACAAGCCTTCAAAATAAAATACAGTTACACCAAGAAATAAATATTAAGTGATTTAACATTTTAACTTACTAGAACGTTAAATTTAATGAGAACCCTGAGCTTGTTTCTTTGCAATGAGGCGGTTCCATCTGGGGGTAATCGGAGACAATGATACATTACAAACGTTAAAAATTTATGTCTCTAAATTCGGGGGCCCCTTTTTTTGAAATAAGTAAAATTTTAATGGAAAACAGATATTTCTAATTTGGGGTATAAACCTAGGAATTTAAATTCAGTTTCAATGAAATGGGCGGTCATGTACCATTTGATCCACGGACCGGTACCGGTCCGCGGACACTGCGTTAACGGATCCTTCACAAAATAATTTATCCTTATCGGACTCTACAAATTTGTTATCTTCATTATTGTTTTGTTAATCCAATAAATCCTTCCCAGAGGTGTGTGTGTGGGGGTGGGGGAGAAAGATGTAAACGAACTAAGTTTTGTCTTCGGCAGACGCTTCTTCCTTTATTCGTCCGAAATGAATACTTTGCGTTCAGCAGTATAGGCTAAATACCAAATATTTGCATGTTGCGTCTCGAATTTAGTAACAGCAATTGCTGTTTATTTTTGAAAATTTATTTTTTTTATTTTTTTATTATAATTTTACAGTGTTGAGCATAATTTTGTATCTCTTTACAATTTAAAAACTCATTGAAAAAGTTTCTTGCAATAACAGGACCCTATTTGCACAAATTCACAAAAGCAGGACCCTGGTTGAAAGAATGTGACTTAACGTTTATTTTACATTCACAAATTACGAGTAATTTTTTTCACAATTTTACAAAAACGGACCTTTCACAAAATGTCTGGACAGACCCCTATATATATAACCACAAAGCAACGTTTTCTGTAGACTAAGTGATTTATGGTTAATCTAAAAAGTTGCAGAACATAAACGCTACTCACATTTTTAACATTAACTTGGCATTACTTTTTTAATACGATTGTCAGAATTTATACACTTGACACACTTGAAGCAAGTCACAATTAGGTAAAAGATTTATCCAATCTTTTATTTGAATTTTTTTTTAGGTATTAGAAATTTCAGCATCAAATTTTTCAGACAAAAGGATTCAGTTTTTGGAATGAATAGTGTAGATTCCGTGGCTCTTATCCAAGTTTGCTGAACTCTAGTTTCTTCGCCACTTAGTTTAGTAACTATGTGTTGCGTAGTTTGGCCATCCAGCGTGTCTTCTTAATACGTTGGGGCTTACGTAATTTCCTCCTGGAAATAATCCAAACTTTTACAATTCTGGGCTCTCATTAAATTTTCTAAACACAATAAAATTTAAATGGATTCAAATACAACAAATTCTTTTATTCGACAAAAGACATGTAAACTTTCTTGCAGTCCTGTCTATTTCGGATTTTGTAAATTTGCGTGTATGATAACCATAATATTATTAAAAAGAATTGACCTGTAATATTGTATTTATTTTATAACTGCTGTTGAACAGCCGACCCAATTTTGAATTTACAACTACCAATATTCAACTCCTTAGCCTTGTGATTTTGTATCGAATCCAGAAGACGAGGGGACTCCTGGATCAAGTATTGGACGAAATTTACCTTCTAAGAGGACATTTTGATGAAACTAACCTTCATTTGCGTTACATGGTGAAGAAAACCTTGAAAACTTTCCACGATTAGCCTGACTGCAAGGGGACTGTAACCCATAATCTGTTTACCACTGAAGAT
Source organism: Parasteatoda tepidariorum (assembly GCF_043381705.1). Taxonomy (NCBI): domain Eukaryota; kingdom Metazoa; phylum Arthropoda; class Arachnida; order Araneae; family Theridiidae; genus Parasteatoda; species Parasteatoda tepidariorum. The sequence goes on from NC_092208.1 coordinate 39,646,767, forward strand.
ATTTTACGTCAGCACTGTGGTCGGTGCGAGCTGGGTGCTGATTTTGTATAGATTTGTCACCGCTGAGATTCGAATCTGGGTTACCTCATTGGGTGACGAGCTCTCTCTATTCCCCGAACCACCACGGCTAGTAATATTGGGTAATATCATCTGCGTAATTTATAATGTTTTTAGTATTTTTTTTTAGCAATAAATTTTTTTAAGTTTAGAAAAGCTTGATAAAATTGGCTCTTACCATTCTCTGTAGTTTTACTAAACTAGTAGGAGCTAATGTTTGAACCTTATGGACCATTAAGCATATAATATTGAATCTCGCGAACCACTACCTCATTTTTGTTGAGTAGGAAGAAAGTTTCCCAACTGATTAGAGTATGATTAAAGTTTACTTCGATGTATTAGTTATTCGCCTAATTAATTAAATTAGTTTTTAAATAAATAAATTAGAAACTTAATGTGGCATATGACCGCAATTCTCAAATTTTTTTTAACTGTAAATAATTTTTAAAGGTTTTGTTAAATTAGATGCTTTATCAAGAACGTTAACATAAAAACGCTTCATACTTTAATATTTAAGTTTCGCAAATAGTATATGTATTTAAAGATGACTTGAGGTGGTTCTTATTATTACGTAAGCATCTTTACGTGACTTTTACCTCCCTCTGTCTTGTTAGCTAAAATAAGCTAAATGCAACCTCTATGTGCTTACGCTAGGTTTTGTGTTATAAGAATAATATTCTAAATTTTAGACTATTTTCGATTGGATAATACTACTACATTAAAATTCAAGTTTCAAGTGCTGTCTTTAAATCTATCTATAGTTTATTTCTAAATCATTTTTTTAAAAATAGATCTTAGCATTTATTCAATACTTTAAATTAAGTTTTATAGATTCACATCTATTCAGTTGATGATGTGAATCTATCAGCACCATTTATATAATCAGCAATTACGTGTAAATTTTTTTTTTTGAATTTTTATTTTACTCAAAATTAACCATAGCGGTTTTCACTTTTTAAAGTGATTCTCTTGCTTGTCTTGAAACGAGTGGTCATTATTTATGATCTTGCAGATCAAGGAAAACTTCGTGTTGTCAAGGGTGTCGAAATGAAAGGTCAAATATCAGGAAATAACTTCGTCAAAACGTGTTTCAGCGTTGATGTCGATTACTTTATAGATGCATTCTTTTTCTGGAACAATTTTATTAGCTTCTTAGTTTATCGTATCTAAACATTGTTTAGTGTAAGTTTTCGCCTGTGTTTTATATCTGTTTGAAATCACTTTATTTACCTTGTTTGCAAGCTTTAAAAAAATTGCCATTAAATTCAATTGAAGCTGTCAATGTATTTACAATTTTTACGAAAATAGGTTTTTTGTTAGTTTTGGAACACCAATCACCGATGATCAAATACCGAGTAATTTTCTAGACTGACCGAAGAAGTGAATCCAACAATTTGGAAGCAATTTAAACAATCTTTTCAGAATTGGCAAAAGTTTTTTTGATTTTTCTCGAAAGTGCAGATTTGTTATGTACCCCTTTTAACATTGACTGCTTCAATTTTAAGGTAACTTATTAAAAAAATTAGAACTTGCTACATATTAGTTTTCTAGCATTTGGTATTTAAACTCGTTACATTATAGGTACTAGCAGCACGAACATTGGAGCTAACAATAAATAAAATTACACTTGAAAAAGAGGAGAAAAAAAAATATATATTTAACCCCCAACTACTTGGCCAGAAATAATCGCACGTCATCTTACCCCTCCCCCACCACATAGCTATAGGTTATTGATCATATTTTAAATTTTGTTTTTAACTTTAGCTATGTGTTTTAATGGCATTTGTGAACAAAACTATGTTCAGATGTGTACTTGTTTTGTATAAAATAAGTCTATGGTATACTACAAAAAACATAATATACTATAATAATATACTAAAAATGCAATTTGGTAGCATTTTAGAATTTGATATATTTTGCCTTATATTTAAGTATCTTTATTTTAGAAGTACAAGATGCTCTTTAATAGATGAAATTAAAATAATTATAATAATAAATTACCTTTCAATATCAGTTTTATGTAATGAAATTGCCGTTTCATTTAATTTATCACATTAATTTATATGAACAATCATAAAATAAAAAAATTACTTGGAATCATTTACCATCATGATTCTTGAAGATATGGGAATTCAAAAATATGAAAGATGAAAATAATATGAAATGTTTTTATCTGCCAATTTTTTATATTTCTTTTAAAACTAAAATCACTGATATCACACTAGTTGTTACTGTACTTCTTTGTCACAATTTTTCTGGAAACCCTATCCCCCCTTCAAGCATGAAAATTGTGGGAGGTCCCTTACATTTCTGAGTATAATTGACACCCTAATATTATGTTAACTAATAAATATATCTCAACAATTTTTTTGAACCGTTAATAGTAATAAATGAGCCGAGGAGGCTCCCAATAAGATGATCCAGGCTCGAATTCCAACGTTTGGGTGGTAGGCGGATCACGAGTTACAATTCCAGTGCCGTTGGCCTAACCGTTGGTGGTTTTCTACTCTCCATGCAACACAAATTCGCGTTTGTTCCATCAGAGAGAAGGCTAGTTTGTCTCAATGCTTTATTCTGGCAGGGATATCCTGACTGGTAGGGCACTGCACCCATGTCCAAGAGTTCGTGGGTTCGATCCCCGCCGGCCGAAGAATCCCCGTGTAGTAAATAGTGACTGAAGCACGTTAAATCTGTTGAGTCGCTATGTCCTCCCAAGTTCCCATAACAAATCAATACCTCTGGGGGTACTGATCCAGGAGTTTCCTTGTCTTCTGGATTGGTTCAAAATTACAAGGCTACGGGGTTGAACATAAGTAGTCGTAAACCCAAAATTGGGTCAGCTGTTCAACGGCGGATATAAATATGCTTTATTCAGTAGTTTCCTTGTCTTCTGGATTGGACCAAAAATTACAAGATTGCAGAGTTGATTATTGACAGACGTAAGCTTATAATTGGAACGACTGCTCAACACCACTTATAAAATAAAATAGTAATAATAAGGAAAACAGTTGTATAGTTTATATATGATTAAAAGTTTGTCATATATGTTAAAATATGCTTTATTTTTGGATATTGCTAATAGAGGAAAAGGATATTTAAAAAGTAGAATATTGAAAACAAACCTGCAATTTAGTTACCTAATTGTAGATAATTCTCAGTACAACTGATATGTTGTTTACGATCCCGAAGTAAAGAATCTAGCTAAATTTTTGTCGTTTGGATCAGTATAACTTAAGACAGTATTCCAATTATTTTGTCTTTAAACTCTTGTAGTTATTGAAAGAAAAAAAATCCTTAAAAAAATGAATTAATATATAGTCTTAATGAATGTTTCAATTAGAAAATAAACTTAACTGGAGAATGTTAAGATGTGTTTGTTACAAATAACTTAATGTCCAGAAGATTAAAATAGTGTTAGTTGAAGTGTTCTTTAACGACATGTAAATCATCATCTTTATCATTGGATGGAGTGTAAAATTAAGCGCGCACTTAAACACGTTGATTGACTGTTACGTTGTGATAAGCAACTTTTTATTCTTTAAGATAAACTTTTGAACTAATATCTACCCTGAATGGATCAGATTATTTCTTTATACTTATAAGGAGATCTGATTAAAATATTCTAATTTAATATTTTAGTTATAAGATAATTCTGAAATCAATGCTGTTAATTTCAAATTTCAAGTTTTATTTTTCTTATTGATTCAGAATTATTTCGTTAGGTTATAGTAATTGAATTGCAAATCGATTTACTTTCTGAATATTTTAAATTTTAATTTTTAAATAATTTTAAAGATTTTTAATTATCTATATTCAAGCCAAAATTCTCTGATAATAGATATTAATACCACTAAATTATAGAATATTTTTAGACATTGAATAATTAAAAATTTATTTCAGAAATGTTTTTTACTTTAGCTTATTATTTCATTAGTTGTTATATTGATTATGGAAATAATATATTGAGAAAACGAAGCATTTTATTACATTTTATATAGAATCTGAGTTATGATTTTATTCAACCCATAAAACTTACCTGAAAAAGCCCTTTAAAATATCCGAGCGAGTTTTCTCATAATTGCCATTTATTTTATAATCGTGAAAAATCCGCTTAGGTTTTTTCATAATTGCAATCTATTATCAACTCTAGATATTAAGTTTATAATAAAATAAAATACAAATTCGATACATTGAAATATTCGTATTTCCATAACTTCAATATTCTACTTTGCTTTAAAATTTTCAACCCAACCTTTTTCCTTCTCGAAAAGTTGAGATACTACGTCACAATATAATTGAAACTGTTATAATAAGATACAAACTATATATATTTTTAAGTTCACAATTCAATGAGAAAGGGGAATTATTTATAAAAATATATTTTAAATACTATTTTCTCAGATCTGTGAGTCTTGTAATGTACCGTTTCAAAATATTTTTTCTTTTTTAAATATAGCTAGATGAGTAGAAATTAATTAAATGGTATTTATCAGTAGAGAATGATAATTCTAAAAATTTAGAGAATAATAATAATGGAAAAAGAAAAAACTCAATAAATCATGAAGAAACCCTATAAAACCCTGACAAAACCATAAAACCACTAAAAAGCCCGGTTAGGTTTTTTACAACCCTGTGTAAAATGTTTACTTGACTAAAATAGATTTTTTTCTAAGATTAAGATAAAAATTCTATTAAGATTTTTTTTTTTTAAGTGTTTCTCAATTTGAACATCTTTCTTTTCCCATTACTCGAACTTTTCAATTAGCATCCAATTTATCTTTAAATAAATTATGATGCAATCTGTTGGAGGTTCAGTGCAATATTTAACCATGCAATTTGATTCTAGTGATAAGCAACCGCAATTCCGATAAATTAGCGATGAAACGTTGTTTTATTGTGCAAAAAGTGCCTTCCTAGCTCTGAAATATTACATTTTGTGCTAAGATAGCTTACGCGCAGATGTGCTGCCTCACTTAACAGTTTCTGACGGTTCCTAACAGTTTTTGACATTTGGACAGGTTACGCGCGCCATGTCAAAAATCAGTTTTCGACGTAAACAATCGAACACAGTTTACTGGTCTCTTATATTTTATATGCATTGAGTGATGAATTTTGACGATTGTTGTGTTACAATTTTAAGAAAAGAAAGAAAGAAAAGATGAAGGATAAAAGCCATTTAAGTATGTAATTAATTTACTTCATACTTATTTGAAACGTTTATTTTAAAATTATGTCCATTTATTATTAAACCAAATAGATTTTTTTGGAAAGATATATTTATGGTTAATTTTTTTATTGTTTTATTTATCCTCTAATTTTTGTGTACACAATATCAATAATTTCTAATAATTTTTATTATTTGAATATCTGGAAAGATGCGGGGAAAATATTAATATTTAAATATTTTTTTCTCTCAAACAGAGATAAATTTTTAAGTTTTTATTTCTTTGAATTCGTGTTTTAGTTATAGAAATATTCTTCTTTTTTATTAAAATATCACCTTGGAAATATTTGCTCACACTTGTTTCATACAGTATGTAATTCATTTAATTTAAGATACCTGTCGAAACTAAATGATAAATATAAATATTTGTAACTCATCCTAAATTCATGGCATAAAACTTATTACTAATAATCAAATCTTAATGTATTAATTTTTTTTTTAAGTATGGACAATATTTAATTTTTTAACTGCTTAAGTATTGCGATTTTATTTAAATATCGATGTATAAAAAATTCATGGTAATAACATTCTTTTATTGAAATATATATATATGATTTATTTTATTAAATGTTTTAGAACGGAAGAAAATTGAACTGTTAGTTAATTGTAGTTTGTTTTGTATCACTACTGTTTGTTCAGCATTACACGAAAACTATTTTTAGCTGGAGGAATAGTGCCACTAAGAATGTGGGCATTTTGATTTAAATAATGATATTCTGTTGACGAAATGCTAATAAAACTAAAGAAATTTTATATGATTTCGTAAAATTAATGCTAATTAATAATACCGTTACTGCTTTTTAAACTATTTGAAATCATTTTTAAATGTATTCGAATATTTTCGTCAAATATGTTAATTTGAAAGTGTCCTGTTTTCGACATTCTACTTTTGTTTGGAAGAATATTTATTCATTTATGTTTCCGCCAAAGTTTTATGGATTTACTACTGTATATTCAAATAGTAAGTCGCATGTAATAAGTTGACGAGGTGCTGAAGAGATCTTTTAAACGTCCAAAGCACGTGAGTCATTCTTAAAACGCACGCGGAAGGAATTCCAGGTGCATTTAATCCAAAATGTATTGTTTTCAAATCTCGGAGCTCTTCTTTTTTGGCGATATATTATTACAAGTTGGCGTCTGCTTTCTCGGGTCACAGAAGACATTATTATCATTCGAGCTTTTGGAAACAGGTTTCCTGAACGATGAATATAAATCATTTTAAAACTAGTTCGAGATATATTTTTTAAAATGGTTCTGCGTAGTAAAACGGACATGTTTTTCGGCCCTGAATTTAATTTTTATTTTATTTTCAAAAATATTAGCTACAACACTTAAGGGAATAGCTCACGTTTTTCTTGATTTGAATATTAAGATAATTTTTTTTTCTTTCCAATTTGTTTTTATTTTTCAATATAGCTGAGTTTTAAGAGAATTAATATCGTGTTGGTTGTATTTTCTCAAGTAATATTTACTACTGGTATACGCTAGTACTAAAAGATTTACGATAATTCTTTAAATAGTACATCCAGTTTCATTCAACAGAGGAATTTGGATGTGTGCATAAATTTTTTATTTATTTATTTTTTAAGTGATTTACACTTCAAGGGGATTCCGCAGACAGAAAATAAAATAATAGTTGCAAATAAAGGCTGTTTGCAGTTTTTTATTTTATTTTTATTGCTGAACTTATTGAATGAATTAAGAGACTTTACTTTAAATTAGTATCTATTATGCTTCGTTTGTTAAATATCTATTGTTATCTATACCCACCCGCCAAACATTTTGTCAGCAAAGTAAGCAAATCAGAAATCCCCCTCTCCCAAGTTTATGTCAGAAATTTGCTTTTTTTTATTTGATTTTTGATTAAACTTTTATTAAGGGACTTTTTATGTCATAATATTAGAATTAAGTTCAAATGAAAGATATAATTTTGCTTATTATAAAATTTATATTTAAATTCATTTTATAAAATTTTAAGAAGAATATTCTTAAGAAATCTTTAATGTTTTCTTTTTGTGATTTAAACTTTTATTTGAAATTGTTGTTGGAAGAAATTTTTCTAACTTTTTCTTTCTTCAAATGTAATTTTTAATTTTTCCAAGCGTAATTTTTTGTAAATATTTTTATTACTTTTTTAACGTTTAAAAAATATTCAAAATAAAAGAAGTTAAACTTAAATTTCCTTCCTCCTTTGGTTTATGTGCTTACACTTTTTGAATCGCCATTAACATATTAACTATAAACGACTATTTACTTTTGAAAGCTATTAGTTTTTTTAAGCTTCATATTTATTTTTAATCTAAATCATATTGTATATTAATTTAGATTTTAAAAGATTTTTTTTTGTTTTCTGATACTAGTTTGTGGACCAGTGATTTATTTATTAACTTATTATATTTAATTTCAAATTATTTCAAGCTTTCTGGTTAATTGTAGGAAAAGAAAACAGCTTACAAGTTATAATTTCCTCTTCTTAATGTTGAATCTAGGTGAATTCTCGAAATTTCATTGTTTTCTATTCTAAAAGTTTGTTTGATATTTAATCTATTAAAATCTTTCTCGGTGTGCAGTTTCTTTATAAAAATTTCAGCTGTTAACTAAGTTCTTTTTATGTTAAAATATATTTTGTAGTTGCAAAAAAAAAAAAAAAAAAGTGTGAAAAGCTTGTGTAGTTGCAAAAATATTTTTTTTTGCTCGAGTTGCTGATTGATTTGACTGACTTCTTAAACGGCGTTGCACAATTTTCAACAGTTTCAAACAACAATTGTAAAATTTTTCAACAATTTCAAACGTTGTTTCAATTTTTTTCTCTCCATATGTTTGTAGGATTATTTAAGGAGAATGACCCTTTACATAATTTTTTATCAAAATATTTCACCTCAAAAACGGACTTTTAACAAATTGTTTTATCATTAAAATCTATTTTTTATCATTTAAACATATTTTTTCATAAAAATTTTTTATCTTAAAAATGTATCATTTACAATATTTTTCATTTCAAAATGGATCCATAATAGTATTCTTTTTGGAAATACAAGGTAGATATCCTCTTAAATTGATAATTTTAATAGTTACGAATTTTTGAAATACGTCGTTTTTGTATTTTCTCCCCAAAACAGGAACTTATTCTCATATATATATATTATTTATTTATTCACAAAAACAGAATCTTAGTAGAAATGTTGCAATTCTATATAGTTTTAGATTCAGAAAATCATGAATTTATTTTTCCCAAACAATAGGATTCTTTTTACAAAAATTTAGAACAAAGCACTGCTTTTTGTGATTTTTCAGAAGATTACAAAACCAGATTAAAAAATATTTTCTCTAAATTATGTGTAGATCTTTTATAAGAACAAAACTTTTATGAAACTTCTGCACTAAATCCTAATTCACTTAATAGTCATATCATGCACATCAAATTACAGAAAAAATGCAGGTCTTTTTGCCACCATTTGTGGCAATGTGTTGGACATTGCCACAAATGGCCGTCAAGAATTGTTTATTTTTAAAATTTTATTTACATTAAAAAGCATATTATCACTTTGACTTTTTAGCACATCTAATATTCATTCACTTTCAGTTTTAAAAAATTTATTTACTGTTTTTTTTCTTCTTTTTGATAGATGAAATATTGGAGCAAATACAGAGTGAAGTGCAAGCTTCTGCTGAAATTTTACGATCAGCACCCCAGCCAATAGAAATTCCTAAGAATCAGCATACACGAAGACGCAACAAAAAGAAACGCACCAGATCTTATTGTGATAATTTTACAGGTAGATGATACAAGCCTTTTATACTCTCTTTCAATGTATCTTATTCATTTATTTTAAAATATTAAATGATTAAATGTGTAGCACATTTTTGTAAGGAATTTCTGTTTAGTTTAAGTTGGTTAACCTGGAAGACTTTGCCCCAATTTTTTTGGCAATTTTTCTAAAATTTGTTAATTTCCATCTGTAAAATGAAAAATATCATGGTTAGGCTTCTGGATTATTGTTCGTGAGAAAGTAAGTGCTGAGTTTATATCTATTCAAAGGTTTAATGGCTAGGTTCCATAAAATGTTTTAAAATGTTGGTTCATATTCATAGTAGCTGTTGCTTGTGGCTTTAGCAGAGACAATTTCTTTGTTGTTGCTGAAATCACATTATGCTTTATACATTTGTCCAATGTACCCTCTCATAAAAACTCATTGAAATAAAACTGAAATGATTTATTATCAAATGCCAGTCGTTTGACTAATAGGCCATTGGATTACAGGCTCTCTAATATTTCTCTTCTTGAGTAGTTTAAGAAGAGAGTACAGGGCACTCATCTAAATACAAAGCTATTCATTTCCTGGCCAGTCATACAAAGAAAACATGTACTTGTAAGCAAGTCAACAATTTAGAGAAAAATAAATAAAAAATAAAAATGGGCATGGAGATGCTTGTGCCCTGCAGCTGTATGAGATAAGTCAGGAGCAAGTTGTGGCTTAGAGAATAATGCAATCCAAGTTTTTCCCCTCGAAAGATGCAAAGTTGTTTCGTGGGGGCACTTGAAAATCCTAGCTGTTTCCAATTTAGCTGAATGGAATTGCAAGTTTAATGAAGATTTCTGAGGAACTTAAGACCCTTCTTGGTAAGGTAGACAGCCTTCTCTTTCCCTGTAACAATGCCACAGTGGGAGGTAATTCACCAGAAGACACTTTATTATGGAAAGTCGCAAGCAAAGTCTTGCATCTCAGCACTCAGAAACTCTTGACTTCTTTATTAGAGGAAAGAGCTTGTAGTATAGAAATAGTGAGAAAGGATAACTGCTCTTCCAAAAGCGTCTTGTCGATTGTAAAGTTGTTTGATTTTTAACTGTAACTCTTGATTAAAATGAGTCGTGAAATTTCCAACTTGGAGACAAAAACAAACTATAATAAAGCTGAAATTATTGATTAACTGTTAAATATTTTATGATAAGATAATGTATATTACCTGAACTTTTATAAAATTAAATTTTACTTTGTATATTTATGGTATACAGTTTTTTTCTCACAAGAAATTAATAAAGTGTCTTAAATATTTATTTAAGATTCTTATCGAATGACAGACGAGATCCTTGGGGAGGGTGCATATGCATCTGTGAGGACTTGTGTTCAAATTAACTCAGGGATTGAATTTGCAGTCAAAGTAAGTTCTTTTTTTCTCTTTATTTGTTCAGTTATTATATTTTGAAGAAATGGAAATTAAATTCATATTTTTTCAAAATTAACATCCAAAGTAATTTATAAAAATAGTCCTACCTATGAATAAAGCATTAATAATGGCACAAAAATGAATATACTATAGCTCTATAAATAAGAACTTTCCTCAATGTTGAAACTAAAATTGAGTTATTTTTGTGCTATTATTGTGTACAATGTGTTCAGATTATTTAGCTCTATTCATATACATAGCACAAAGCATACTGAATCTTCATTTGCATAGTATACAAGTCTTGCAAAATGTTACTAATTGCCGCATCATAGCTATTGATGGCAAGCATGTCGAACAAGTAATAAACTAAATTCAAATTATTGTTTTTTCTTTTAAAATTTGTAAATAAGGAACTGAAAATAATGAATGGCATCATTCCCCATTAAATAACACCATTCAAACAAGCATTATGTCTGAGTTACACTGGCAATTGTCACCATTTAGCATGCATTAATTTTTACATCAACTAAAAAATTTTCCTTTATGTTCATCAATTATAAATTTGCCATTGTTAAATGCCATAATTTGCTGATGTAAGTTCAAAATGAAGATGCTTAACAAATTTTTCAGATATACCTCAAAAGTAACTGTTGACTGCTGACTTATATTGCATTCAAAGCTGCAAAGTCGGTATTTGCAGCTTTTGGGCTTTAACAACTACATATACACTTTTAAAAAACAATTCTTAGAAACAGTTTAACCACTTAAATTTTAATTGATTTTTGCACAAAAATTTTAACTACTCTTAATAAAAATCTTTTTAATTTACTATTAAGAATCGCCCGTGCAAAAGTTTAGATAAATCTAAGTTATTTTCGCATCGAATTTTCGTCAGTATCGATTTAGTTATGTGTATGTTATAGCATAGTGCATAAAAAAATGAAAACTCTTTTACGCTGAATAAAATTAAAAGGATCTTAAAACTAAACTTAAAAATAATTATATTTTAACTGCAAACTAACCTTTCTGATTGATGAGAACTTTAAATAATCTCTTTCAGATAATAAATTAAGCTATCTTCGCTTATATATATTAACTTTAAATGAAAACCCTTTTTAATAAAATTTCATTATATTTACAGATTATTATAAAAGAACCTGGACATCCACGAGAACGTGTTTTTCGGGAGATAGAAACATTCCATCATTGTAGAGGACATCAAAATATCATTCAACTTGTTGAGTTTTTTGAAGAACAAGATAGGTATTGCTCTTATATTTTACTTACAGATTTCCAACACTATTTCTTTAGTGTTTTCTTTTTTTACTAATATTTATTTGATAATGTTGCATATTCTGTGTGAGTGTAGTTATTATTTTACAAATATTTTTAAATATTTTAAGACAGTTTAAAGGCTGTTTCCTTTTTATAAAATGTTGTTTTGGAAAAAATATGCTTTTCTTTATAACTGTTATTAATTCCTAACATGACTGTTAGCAGGGTTCCTATTGTCTTAAAAAATCCCTAGCAAGGCGTTATTTTTCTCTCAAAATTTTGAAAAAGCCTTGATTGTAATTTGAAAGATATAAATTGCATTTTTATAAATGTTATTCAGTAGTGTAACTAAATTTTTTTAAACAATTATGGAAATGAAGTAAAAATAATTTTTGATGTTGAAAAAAATGAGTGTGTCTGATTATTTTGTGTCTCAAACTTTTTTACCTACCGAATTTGAACCTAAATCATCTCAATTTTTTTTCCCTTTAAGTAACCTACTAGAAATTATTATTTCATTACTATTCACTATTTTATTACTATTATTTTATTACTATAATTTAATTTCCCTTCAATGAGGTGGAATAAAGCTATTTACATGCATTAAATTTGTATAAAGCCATGTATATAAGGAAAAACTTGATTCCTTATAGCTGCACTTCTTAGCAACAATATGCATGATTTTTTTTAGTAATGAAATTAATATTTTAGAAAATTATTCTGAAATTAATATTAGTTCTTAATTGTTAATATGTTTAAAGTTAATCAGCTAAAGAAAAAAACTGTGTTTAAGCACATCTTTATTCCTGTTAGTTGACTTAAATTGATGATAATCTTCTAATCAACATATTTTTACTTTTAAATCATAAAGTAGGAGTTGTAGCTTCTATAGATTTGTGCAAAGTAATCCCCATTCATTTTTTAGGGAAAGAAAATTTTAAAACTATTTGTGTTTGTAGATTAAAATTTGTTTATAAAAATATAAAAATTTTTACAGATTCTTCAAAATTCACAGATAATTGTGATTTCTTCAAAATTTCTAAACTAATAATGTGCTCTAGTTTACAATGAAACTATTTATCTGAGTTTCATTCCTTTTAACTTTTTCCCTAGTTATTTACCAACTAAATGATTTACAATCACCTTGTTAGCAAACTGTGATAACTAGTCTAAATATATGCTTTGTTATTTTGTATTATACATTTTTATTCCCAATTATGTAGATTCTTTGAAATTATGTTTTCTTGTCCTTTAATTTAAATTTTTCATTGAAAAAACTGCAATGGAGTAAATAAATGCAAATAGTTTTTTTAAAATTGTATTTTTTTTTAATTTTCTGATATCTGCTTTGACTTTTTCAATAAATTTTTTATTAAGATTTAGAATTAAAACTGTTTGTAATTGTACTATTTTAAAATTATATAAAACAAAATAAACTTTTAGGAAGTAAACAGAATTTTTTAAGAGTTAATGCCTTGATTTACTCCCTAATGTTAAGTCCTTGTCTGCAGTTTTGAATTTATTGTAATTGTAAATGTTTTTAATTACAAAATTTTTAAAAGAGTGATCTTTTGCTAAATTAATCCAAAGTCATAATTTTTAATAAAAATTTTAAAAATTGCAATTGAAATTTTTCATCCGAAACTTAACTGTCTTTACTCTTTAAGGAAATCTTTTGTTATTTGTTGTATAAATATATAAAATGAATGTATATAATTAATTATGAAAACTCTTTTTATCAATTTTTCCTAAACCTTTCAGCTGGCTATGTGAATTAAATATTTATTGTACATTAAGTTGAGACATAAATAAACAAAAACAAAGAAACAAAAAAAAATTTATGCGTGTTTTTTACTTAACTAAATTTTTAACATTCAAACTATTTGTTTATTCTTATAGGTTTCTGTTGATTTTTGAAAAATGTTATGGAGGTAAGTCTCCTCTTATTTTGAGTTTATATATTTTTCCTGCCTGTATCCTTTTCTAATGTACCATATTTAATTAATAGGTCCCCTGCTTGCCCATATTCAAAGGAGGATTCATTTTACCGAACATGAAGCAAGCATGGTTATAAAGGACTTGGCTAATGCTTTAATGTTCTTGCATGGAAAAGGTTTGTTAAACTTTACTATTTCTGTTTTTTTTTTTTATTTATAAATTATAAATTAATAGGTAGTATTTACTTTAACTACCATTTGTTACACTTTGTCCGAATTTTTTTTGAAATTTTTTAAATAGTTCTTTTTTAGTACTTGGGTTGAAAATTTTTTTTATTTTCATTAACTGTTTTAAAAAAAATTTCAAAAAAAAAAAACAAAAAAACCCATAACAGAGGATTGTATCTAGTAGGTAGGTGTTCATCCAAGTCTTCTTGAAATATACCATTTTCATGATTTTTGAGAGTTTGAATTTATAAATGACTTTCTTTTAATGATGAAATTTAGTGAAAATCAAATCAACTGACATCTTCGTTTTAAAATTTACGGATGTATTCGATTATGCAAGTTTGGTAGATAATGATTTATTTTTACAATTAGTACTGTTAGTATTTAAAAAAAAGTTAATTGCTAATTCTTCTAACTCTGCTAATTTTCTTTACTTATTATGGTAAATGCACTGTATGAAAACTTTAGAGAAACATTTTTCTTTTCTAATATTTTATAAAGATTTTTTAAAATTGTCTAAACGATATCTATTTTGCCTTTTCATTTTGTTAAGTGTAATAGTCTCTTTTTCTACCTACTGTTGCTCTGCTAAACATCTTTTTTGCTCAAAAAATTTGGTCGCAAATTCCTATTTGACTTAATGACTTTGCTTAAATTTGAGGAAGGAAGCAGAGCTTAATAGCATTTAACACATATAATTATGTTATTTCATAAAGATACAATGCATTTCAAACATTTTGAATGTTCTTAGAATATGATTCACTAAAAACTTATGCGTTTTTAAAATTGATTAGGAAACATTAAAATGAGTATATAAAAAATAACACTACAATAATTGCAAATGATGTCAAAATAGATTATAAAATTCAGGTACGGAGAATTTTTATTAGCAATTAAGAACCTGAATTCCATATTCTGTTTAAAATTTGTTTTGAAAAGAGACAATCGCTTCAAAATTTCAATCTTGTAACCAGTCATGCCTGTTACCACATATGTCATGTCTGTTCATAAATATGATATCAAACATGACCGGTAACAGATATTTAAAAAAAATTCTTTTGGCTAAATAATTCTATCAAATATTTAATATTCTACAGTGTTTTCATTACAGAAAAAAAAAGAGAATTTTTCACCTTTTCTCAAAAACAGGGTGAGATTTCAAAAAGTTAAGCAAGATTTCTAAAAATGAGAAAAACACAAATAGACTCGGAAAAGAATTATTTCTTTAATTATAATATTTAACATCTTCTATTTTTTAAATTAGAATATTTTATTGTATCATCATATGGAAAATGTTCTATGTCTACTTTTTCATCACTTATTCTCATTATGTTGCTCAAATGCTTATCCGTCAATCTGTTACGATATTTTGTCTTAATTCGGTTTTGGGTGCTAAAAGACAGATGCTGAACTATTCGGAATCACTAAGTAAATTTACAGCATGTGCACACGCTTTCCCATCCTCTACATCTGCCAGCATACGGTTTTCAATTACTTCTGCTATAGAATAGTGAAGTTCGTTTTCGATATTTCCGTGTTCATACTTTATGTTAGGTTTTCCAGCATAGATGTCACAGCCTTCAACTTTTATAAATTGCTGTAAATTACCAAAGAGGTAGTATGGTAATTCATTAATAGCTAAAAATAGAGCTGACTTGAAACAACTTATTGTAAAGGTTTAATTTTCATTTGTCACAAAAAATTTTAACGTCTTACATGAAGAAACCTTACCTGCAGTGAACATGTGGTTGCTGATAAATGTGTTCTAAAAGGGGTTCCTTCGTTCGAGGGATGGTGTTCCGCTATTCGCACTGGTTCTGAACAGTACTGGTAAATCAGGAAGCAGCTAGATACAGGGACCGATGTTGAAAATAATGAAAGATCAAGGTAGAAAAGTGAAACGGATTTTATTCAAAATGGTGCAAGACGAGACTTTTTCTGAAAAGGACGAGATTCGCATATTTTGAAATTTATTAATAGAGTGCACGAATTTCGCTCGGTAATCATTTTTTAATGCGAGATTCTTGCGTTCTCGCTCTGTAGTGAAAACGCTGTTCTATTGAGAATAAAATCTCACTAAACTAAATTATCTTGCAGAACTGAAAAATAAATTTTGTTTTGTACAATTAAAGGTAAAAGACATGGCATAGTCAAAAGACTAACTACAAAAAGGCTTCTGCCCCTCAAAAAATAAAAAACATTCTAAATGACTTTTACTACCTCTTATTAACATATTTTTCACTGGTATACAAATGTTATCATTAAAGAATTCCAACTGTGTATTTGTAAAAATTTAAATATGTATATGGTAATGGACAGGACATTAATTTCTGGACAGTTGTGTTTTATTAATTAAAAGATTAAGAATTTGCTTTTTATTTATTATAATCGTATTAGAAAGTAATTTTGCTTATTTTACACAAATGTAAAATACAGGAGATTGGAAAGCATTGTCATTGGAATGTAATTCGGGTAATATTAGTGTTGAAATTTTGGATAGCTGTATTTTCTATATCCCTTCATTTCCTTAAAATACTATTTTTTCTTTATTAGGACTTTAAAAACATTGTACTCCCCGTAGTATAAACTGTTTGTTTATAAGTATGACACAAGGAAAAATCATTTAAAGTTTCTAGAATTTCTTAAAAAAAATACTTTTTAGGCAGACTGCAAATGGCTCTCAAATATGAAGACCCTTATTTGGATTTTGAGGCATTATCATTGTTTAATACGGCTTTCATTTTCTTCATTGAAACCGTTTTGATTTAATATTTTTATTTCAGGTATTGCTCATCGGGATATCAAACCAGAAAATATTCTCTGTGTCAATAGAGATCAGGTACTTTTTATTCAATCTTGAACTAGATAATTTTACTTTTTTATTATAACTAAGCACATTTGCTATTATTATGTTTGCTAGTACAACAGAATATTCAATTTAGTAAACAAGCATCTGGTAATACTACTATCAGTTAAAACTTTTAAATATTTTCTTTTCTGATCATTAAATTACCTTAAATATCAAAAATTATTGAAACTTATATAAACATGCATCAAGCAATTGTATTAACTAAATTGTTGCTTATAGAAATAAAAAAAATGAAGCTAATTACTTAAAAAGGTGTATCTCATAAACAATTTAGGTGTAAGAAAATACAGACTACTAAAAATAAAGATAAGATTTAAAAACTTTTCTTGATCATCTTGAAAAACATTGAAATTAGGCAAAATTTGGTTCTTTGTAAAACAAAATTTAATAAAAAAATCTTATTCTAAATTAATTTTACGATGCAATTTTTTTTTTTTTATGAAGCTTGTAATCCCCACAAAAAAGTCCTTTTTGAGGGTTTGCTTCTTCAGGAAAACTTGGGTCTTACAACTCTGAAGTTGTCCAATGATCTCTCTATCTCATGTCACACTACTGGTGATGTCCGTGATGGTATCTCTTGGTCAGAATTATGTACTAAATATGAGTATGTGAGGCAGGACAGAACTTCTCACAATATCACAATAAGATTTAAATTATAATGTTTCTGTGTTGAGTAAATGTTTGATAAATATGTTTCATAGTAAAAGAAATAAATAGTTATGTTTTGAAGTTGCTATTTATATAGTAAATTTTCTTTAACATTTTATATGATGTTAAATTTAAATCTCAAAATCATGTTTCTCAAACTAGTCTCAGAATCAAAACTAATTTTATACCTGTTACCATTCTAATGGTTATTATGGATATATTGTTCATTGCTTGTATTTTTTTTTTTAGGTTTGCCCCGTGAAACTCTGTGATTTTGATTTGGGAAGTGGTGTAGCTTATCAAGCTTCTACTCCCTGTCTAACTCCTGAGCTAGTCAGTCCAGTAAGAAACTTTTGTTTATACGCATAAATGTACTCTGGAATCATTCGAATAATATACCTTATTTTTTGAAATTTAATAATAAATTTACCTAACCATAACTCTTTTTAAGCATCTAATATTAATTTTTGCTTTAATTAACAATGAAAAAAAATTTATTTTGATAGTTTGTTAATAAATTTTTTCTTTTTAATTTATAGAAATGATGTCAAATCTCAATTCTATAATATTTGCTTTTCTTTTTAACGTCAGCTTAAAATATCATTGATCGTTGTCTTTATTACATTCAGATGTAGTTGACATATTATTTTGAAATACTCTTGACTTAGAGGAATAGGACACAGTTTTCGCTTGAAAGAATCAATTAAAATTTGTTAAAAGAACTTGAAACTTAGACATAAATTAATGACCAGACGCCCATGTTCTATCTATTTATATTCTTATTACTTTGAATCTTGTTTAATTTAATGTTTTTGAACAGTTAAAGTGTCATGGAAATATTAAGCACCTGAGAGGAGAGGGTAATATGAGCATTTGTAATTTAGAAATGAATTTAGGTGAGAAAACTGCAATTTGATAAAAAAAAAGGGTAGACATTTGCAATTTGTATATTTTTGTTGAGAAATTGGAAAGGGGTTAACTACATCAACATTAAACCTACATCAGTGTACTGATGCAATAGTATTTAAAGAGCTCATTAACGAAATTCTAATAATTTCATGCTTTGTTACATTGATCTGGAAAATTTCCTATTATAATAATTAATCATCATTATGCCTAGAGCGATTGGGGTTTGATTCTTTCTAGAGCATATTTTTCAATAGCTTTTCTAGAGATAAAAAGGAAAGAACATACTTTATATTTTAAAAAAGGTTTGCAAGGATAAATATTTTAAATTTTGCTAGACCTAGCAAAAAAACTTTTTGAACGTCTTATCAGTGATATGTAGAGTTAAAAATCGTGTTAATTGTGGGATTGAAAGCATGTTCTAGCAATTTTTTATTCATTAAACAAAATATTAGATTTTGAATTGTAATGCATATAATGTTAGTTAATATTAACAAGTTAGCTGTTTATTAAGCAAACAGTGCATTTTTCAGAAAATCTAAAAATAATTCTTTTTTTTCTCTTTTAACTAGATATTTGAAAATTAGATATATCTCAAAATTCTTCGCTGGTTGTAATACAAAATTTTACCTATTAGTTTTTGAAGAACAAAACATAAATTTAATGAGTTTGTATTATTAAAAAAAAAATTACAAAAATTTTAAATTCCACTTAGTTTCTTTTTTAAATCATGACAATCTTCAAATTTCTGTAAATATTTTTTTGTTATTTTTCTTTGCTTCTTCCTTTTATTTACTAAACATGTTTATTTTCTTTATTTTGATACTGAAAAATAATAATAACCTGAAAATATTTTTCATCAATGCCAGTGCATTGAGTAAGTTTTCTTTCTAATTATTATATGCATTGTTTGTATTTATTTCTTGGAAAACATTTCTCATGTAGCAACTTAGGATGACTAATTGATTCTTTACATGTTTATATTTATACATATCTATGCCTAAACCTTGGCTTAACCTATGTTCTATAGGTTGGCTCTGCAGAATTCATGGCACCAGAAGTGGTATGTGGATTCGTAGGAGAGGCTACACGATATGACAAGCGTTGTGATTTGTGGAGTCTTGGTGTTATTATGTTAGTATATATGCTATTTTAATAAAACTCTTTTCTCACTAATATAAAAATTTTGTACGGGCTTGTGATTCTTCCCCTAATTAGCGGAATTTCGAGAATCGCAAGATTGTTGATTCGAAGATATCTGCGAATCAGTAATTTATATTCGAGCAAAATTTTCTCGGACCCTTACCAGCACCTTTTTTCTCTCATTCACACGTAATAAAGACCTTTTTTTATGCAGATTTGTTAAAGAAAAACGAAACTTGGAATAAACTTCGGGAAAAAAAATAATAGTATAACTTTGGCTAGAATTAATGCACCACTGAGGCAAAAGTATGAAATTGGTAATGTTAAAAATAATTCCAAAATGGCAAACATTTAAAAAATTGTTCTCTAGAAGAAAGTGTTTTTCTGATTTTTTAAAAAACTTTTTTAATGTTCAGCAATTTTGTTGAAAATTCCAATTTGTATTTATTTCTTTTCTTTTTTTTTTAAAAAAAAAAACTAACATGATAAAGTTTACCAGTTTTTAAATTTGTTTAAAGAGATAAGTTGAGCACCATGTGTCGCTAGTTTTTTTTGTTCTGCATTGTAGAAACATTTTATTATATGTAATATTTGTAACTATAATTAATATGAAACAAAAATGTGTTTGATAGGTACATATTGCTGTGTGGTTATCCTCCATTCTATGGTTGCTGTGGTGGTGATTGTGGATGGGAAAGAGGAAAAGCGTGTGAAACTTGCCAAGTAAGTCATTTCATCTAAATAATAGTTGAATGAGTAATTTCTATTTAATTTTAAACTAATGTTGTTTTAATTTGTACAAATATTTTAACCATTGTATGTTTCTTTCTTCTCGGAAGCATTATACATTTTAAATATTCGATTCATTGTTTTTACATTTATGTATATATATGTAATACATCAATGATAAATGCTACTGTGATTAGTATGGATTTGTAATTTGCTGTTAGAGAGCACTATAAGAAACACTTTTTAGATGTGCAACAAGAAAACATTGTAATTATAGTTTACAAAACAGAAATCTATTGTTAAAGTGATATTTCTTCCAATCTGTGTGATTGGATTTAAAGTATCTTATGCGGAATATTTGTGACCCAAGAATGAAATTCCTTTTTTTTTCCTTTTAAATATTTTCTTGTGATAATTATTGATTAGCTATGATCTATTTTGATTAATTTATAATATCTTTTTCTCGATATATACATGCACAATTATAATTGGCCGGACCTTGCACTATTAACTCTTTGATGCATCCTTTTATATATTTTTTTCTAACACTCTAATTACAAGCAAAAATTTATTTTTGTATTTTTTAATTATAAAAAACAGTTTAATAGTTACTAAATAAAATCTATTAGAATATCAGAATTATGTATGTACTATAATATAAAATCCCAAAAAAGTAGCTTCAAAAATTTCTTTTTTAATGATATTCAAAAATTTACCATTCA
Organism: Parasteatoda tepidariorum; assembly: GCF_043381705.1. Taxonomy (NCBI): domain Eukaryota; kingdom Metazoa; phylum Arthropoda; class Arachnida; order Araneae; family Theridiidae; genus Parasteatoda; species Parasteatoda tepidariorum. The sequence goes on from NC_092208.1 coordinate 39,667,671, forward strand.
TTTAATATGTAAATTAAAGAAATTTTAATGATGAATAACTATTTCTCTTAGATCTAAATAAGTGCAAATTTGAAAAAAATATTGTTTGGAAGTGGGTTTTGTTTGAAAAATTTTACCTTTAATGTAAAAAGACGCTGGTATCTTATGCTGAATTTCAATTTAAAAAAAGTAATTAATTTCTAAATATAATATTTCACTTATGTTGATCTAACTAATACAAAATAATTTAAAAAGTATGAAAAATATGATTGATAAAAATTTTACATCAAAGGGTTAAGAAAAACACATTTGGGAATTTACTTAAATGTAAATACAAAAAGATTGATCAGAGTTCATTTCACTACTAAATACATTCCTAATTGCCAGGCATATATACTTCAACATACACAGCCATCCTTCCAACCTATTGCATTCAAGATGGTGCATCATAAATACAAGTTGATAATTTTCAAACTAATTTCTAATAAATTCAAAATTTATTAGAAATTTATCAACCTTTAACTTGAAGCTGGATTTATTGATGCAAGAGTGTTTGAATATATTCATTTGAGAAATAAAATTGCCTCTGATCACTTTCATTCTGATGCAAAAAAAATTTTTTTTTTACACTGAGTACTTCAAGGTTGAAGTACTCAGTGTAAAAAAACTGGCTAAAGATGCTTCTTTGGAACCTTTACAGCCAGATATATCTTCCACTTTCAATGAGGTCTTTGCAGAGTGCAAAAAAATGTTTATGAACCTCTGGAGAGTTCCTCCTCCGCATAGTTGTTATTCCGGAAAACATCCTGGAGATGCCTTGCTTTTTGAGGGACCTAGAAGCCAGCAGACTTGTTTCTCTCGCTTTGCAAGTGGTCACTTGAGGTGCCTCTTGTATGCTCGGGGGAGAAAGGCTTTTGGACTTTGCACTAAATGCAGGACTGCTCAGGTTTCACCCGAGCATATTCTAAACTGTATCGATTTTAAGATCAATGAGGTTTTTTCGAAACCTCATCTGTTTTTAGACTTTCTGAACATTTTTGGACTTATGGATTTCGTCTAATTGGGATGGAAGCAAACAAACAAGCAGTTTATGTTTGATATACACAGAGACATTTTGCCCATGGCCTAATACAATATGTAGATTGTAGAAAATTTGATTTTATGATACATAATTTGATATGTAGATCCGTTAAACATTCTTTCGTTGCAGAATATGCTGTTTGATTGTATACAAGAGGGTGTCTATGAATTTCCTGAGAGAGAGTGGAGTTTTATATCTGATGAAGCTAAAGATCTGATAAGTCATTTGTTGGTAAAAGATGCAAGCCAAAGGTATTCAGCTGAAATGGTTTTACACCATCCATGGGTGGCCAACGGTGGCTCATTTACCTTATTGGGCACACCATCAGTGATTCGAAGGTAAACAGTTACTTTATCTGTGAAACTTGTAAAATAGAATTTTTATTGATATTGTATTTATTCCTAAATGAAAAATTTTAAAAATAGCCACTTCATTGCATGTGAATTCAAAGTATATAGTGGTAGTGATGGAAGGTTTAAGTCTCAACTTTGTGTGGTTAAGCTTATTTCTAAATATTACTTTAAGATATGTAAGCAAACATTCTATTTTCGACATTAACATACTTTATTTTAAATCTCCTTGTTGGTTTTTCTCTTAAATTTGACCAACCACATGTAGGATCTGCCCTTGCCTATCTAAATACCAATTTCATGGTTAATTTGCCAATTTTGATTAAAATTTAAAAAATAGAGAACATAAAAGCAGCATTGCCAAGTAAGATTTAAAAAAATTAAATTCTCCTCAAACCCAAATTAATAAATACATATCTAAGTAATTGTGTTTAAAAGCAGTACAAGAGAGAAAAGATCCATGATTAAAAGGATTTTATTGGACCAAAGAATTCTCAGAAAATGCTTATTAGTGAAAAATTGGCATTTTAAAATTTTTTTTTTAAATTTAAACAAAACCGTTTGCACAAATGTCAATTTTCTCTAAAATTGGAAGTGATAGATAATATTTTCTAATAAAAATTCTTAGAAGGTATTAATAGTTGAATCAATATAGTTTAATATTGTTATGTTCATAAGTAAATTGTTAAAAGATGTAAGTTATGTTGACTTAAGAAGTGTAATTATGTGATAGATCGGTGTACTATCTTTTCTCTCATGAAAACATGCAATTAATTAATAAGTGCTGAAGTTTGAATTCAATTTAGATTAAAATGTATATTATTAGCACTTAATGATTTTTACCATATAATATAAATAGTTAATTAAATTGATTTTATTAAAAAATTAATTAAAATAATTACTAACATTTTTCATTAAAATCCCAGCTAATTTACTAATGCTTAAAATAAAGACATTTTCCAGTTGCTTATTTAACTTTAAATTATTTTTGAAACATTTATTATGTTATTGCACTGTTTGTTCTATGCAAGACACATGCAAGTCAATTAATATTGTATTAAAAAAGAATAAAAGAATTACAAAGCTGCTCCTTTGTAAAAAATGTAAGTACATAAAACAAGGCACATTCACTTTTCTGATTGCCCCATACACAACATGGGATTTTTCTAATACTTGATTTGTTTATTTCCATTTAACCTTTTTATTACAAAGTAATTTAATTGTTGCATGTTCCCTTTTTTTTCCCAAAGGCAATAGGCAGGGCACTTCTTAAAAGATTTGTGTATAACACAGAACATAACATTATGCTTTGACAACAATTAAGTTTAATTCAATGTAAAATATTTTGCGTAAATTACTCATTTTGTCTGGGTCACAAGAAGTAACAAAGATTAATGCTTAAGTTTTCTATTATAACCTTAAAAAATGATTTTTTTTTCTGAACTTAAGAACAAAGAACACAAAATTTTTAATTTTTTTAAGTATTTAGATGTTTTTTAATGAAAACAAAAAAAAAATTTTTTTTTTTTCAATAGGACAATTTCTTGATGATATCTCTTACAAATAGTAACAGTAGATAAGCTTTATTTTACTGTGTGGAAGAGTTTTAGAAAAAGCAATTTAGTTTTTTTGATGCGTACCTAAAAGTAATTATCAAAACTAAACAGCATTATTATCTTAACAGAAAATAGATGAAAGTAAAATTTTCTTATGTTTTAACAAAAATTTTGAATTTTTCAACTAAGTGCCAGTTTTATGAACTGAGGTTTGTTTTATTTACACATGAAACTGAGGACAGTCTAAATCAGGTAATGTTCCTAAGGCAATAGTTTATTTCAGAAATTAATTGTCTAAGATAATCTTATGTCCAGGAATTCGATGAAAAAAGTTATTATTCCGTTAATTTTTTTCATGAAGCATTTTGTATAAATACTGATGTAACAATAAAATTCAAAATAAGCTACAGTTAACATTATATTGTTCCTATTTTTTGACAAGTGTTTATCTTTAAATGAACTAATTAATCTTTTTTCTAATTCCTTATAGAAATAATTCTGCCAGAGATTTGGCGACATTTGCTGAAAATGCCAATGCGTATCAACGATTGCATTCGGGGGCTTCGTTACCTTCTGCTGGTGTGCAAGAAGAACATTCTTCTATGTCATCTTTGTCCAGCTCATCTGCTGTTGGCTTTAGTCTTTCACCTCTTAGTGATTCGTCTCTGTACCAACGTCGCCGTGACAACCAATCCCAAAAGAGCTTGAAACCAAGTTAAGTCTACCAGTCCACTATTTTCTTCCTCCTCTAAATTTAGACATTAAATTAGGGTCAGGGCTCAACTAACAGTTCAGATGAATCTATGCAAAGAGTAGTAGTAAATGTTCTCCCCTTATTTCAGAAAAATGTTTTTGTTTTGCTGGTCCATTATATTCGTGTTGCAAAACTCAATGAAGTGCCCTTAAGTGTTTTTTTTTTTTTAATTTTATTTTATTTTTAAAAAATTTTTGTTAAGTCTTCAAATTATGAACTTTTGCAGATATGGTCTATTTTTTATACTTCAAATAAAGTTCATCAAAAGCGATCTATTTCTCAAGATTGTTGAACGTAGTCCTCAAAGATCAGACTAATCAAATTAGTTGCAGCAAATACTAAGTTTAATATTGAAAGATCGTACAAAATGTTTAAAAGTGTGAGATATGTATGAGAAGTTTTGTTGAAGAAGCTGAAAGAACCAGAGTTTTTGATTTATCATTTTATTGGGTATTTTATGTTGTCATCATAGTCCATGGGTATTATACTTGTTTTTTACCATCACTGAGATGAGTGATTTTGAAATGTTTGTTCTCAGATTATTGTTTTGCTGAAGAAGTAAAGTTACTTTAAACAAATACTGAGTATTTTGAAATGATCGTGTGTGATCGAGCAAGGTGCTTTTTTGTATGTTTAAGAAGGAAATAAAGAACCTCTGTTTGAGAAAATTGTGTTTGTTGTTTGTTTTATTTTGATTTTGTCTCTTTCCCAATAACAAATTTGAATTAATTCTTGACCCAGTGAGAGAAATGAAACAGTTTAAGAGAATTTAGGTAGCAATTGACGCAAAAAGAATCTACTGACAAACTTGTTTATTAAGAGACTTGATGTAATGAGATATTTAGTTTAACAAAGAAATGTTTGGAATATTATTTTGGATAAATGTTTGGTTTAAGGGTATTTCTCAAAGCTCTTTCTCTGAGGAAAATAAAAAAACCATGGTTTAAGTGTCGTAAACTTGAAGCATAACAATAATTTTAAATCAGGTATGCCATCTTGCTGTAAAGCTGTAAGCGTCTTGCTTACCTGGGCTTTATAACAGAGAGATTGTTTGAATATTTAAAAAAAATTTAAACCTTTTTTAAAAAAATCATCAGTTAGGAAAAATTTTTCCACCCAGATGATTATTGTTGAAAATAAATGAATAATTTTTCAATTTTTGCATATTTTTATGAGCCAAGACAATGCAGCATTAGAGTAAGTTTTCAAACATTATAACAGATTAAAAAATTTTTTTGTTTTCATTTTTGCTAAATTGTCCCCCCCCCCTAATTAACATTTATTTTGCATCATTTTCGTATTGTACAAAGCATTTGCTAAATGCAAGTAAAACCTAACAGTCTAATTGATTTATGAACTTGTAAAAGTTATAAAATTAGCATTGAATATTGTTAGCTTTAAAAAAGTTTCATTTGAGCCTTTGAAAAACAGCTTTCAAGTTAAAACACTAATATAAACCTGAGTTTTCGTGCATTACCATTATTAGATTTTTTTCTTCTCAATTCCTTTAAAATTATTTTATTAAAGTTGTTAAAAAAAGTATTCTTTTCACAATGTTTCAAGAGGAATACTTATGTTAATTTATATAAAAATTGTATGTAACAAAACAACCTAAAGTTCATTGGATGTGGCAGAATTGCTGCGACATTGTCGCTGAACGTTACCGAGTTTTTGCAGAAAGATTTTACAATTGGGAAGGGGAAAATTTTGATTTTCCTTTCTGCAAAATTTTTCGAAAAAAGTTTTTGTTTCAGCAGATTTTTTTTCAAAGATGTCTTTCTTGCTCATCAGAGAGGAAAGAAATAATTGTGATTTTTCTATTCTCATTTGAGATTTTTTAAAAAAAAATCTGTTATGACTGGCTTCAGTTAGAATTTCAAATTAATAATATTGAATAAAAAATTCAGAAATTGAGAAAGTTTAAAAGATACATCACTCTAGAAGTGATATTTTTTCTTTCATTTTTTTTTCTTTAAAGAACACCATATTTTACATACACTTATTTGAGTATCCGAGTCCTATTCGCGTAATTCGTGATTTTTATTTTGGGAGTTACTGCACGGATGTTTCGATATTTAATTTATGTACGAATTTTAATTTATTATCGTTTAATTTATTTACGAATTTTAATTTGTGTAATATTTACAAAAGTCGGGGGAAAAAATATTTAGTGCATTTTTTCGCCTACAAAATGTGAGAATATATTACTTTTGCAATTAAACTTTTTTATACATTTTTATTTTCTACTTTCTTTTGTAAACACAACGTTTCTGTCACTTTCAATTAGTAATTGTTATAATTAAAAGTATCTTAACGCGAAATATATTAGTGCTAGGGAAGTTCGTTGCAGAAAAGCCAAAAAAATTCTGACACAGGGATTCTATATCTTGCCATTAGTTATATAATTATAATTATTGTAGATAATGGTGCTATGCAAACCTTTGAATATATTATGTACCTGTTACTCTTTTGCCTGTGTGAATGTTTCTGACAAAATGTGTAAAACACAGAATTGGCATACATATAATCACTGCACACTCTACAATCTGTAAACATGAAGTTAGCTCAGAAACTGCATTCTTTTCTACAATTAGTGCTTGTGATAATGTTTTCCCTGCCTTGCATGCTGCACATCAAATAATTGGTGAGATTCAATTACAAAGGGGAAAAAAAAACTTAATTCCAATTGAAAATAAGAAATCAGAAATTTTTTTGTTGTTGTTGATGTAACTCATTGTGTTTATTTTTGACAGACTCTAGTTTGGCAGACTCTGTTTTTAAGCGTCTGCCATCAAATTGATTTACTCAGTTTCTATATAATCATTATAAAAGAGTTAGAATATATTTCTTTCAGCTCTGTTTTAAAAATTGAGGAAATTTAGAACATTTTAACTAAAGGTTTGACAATATTAATGTTTACATTTGAGTGTGTCATAATTCCCTCTGAGGGTTTAGTTTCCTCTCCCGATTTAGCGCCCTGTGATATTTTTTATGGAGTTATATCGAAGATTACGTGTTCGTGGCCACTGTGTCATGTGTAGCAGAACTACTAGGAAGTATAACAACCGGCATTGGCTACCATTGAGAGTGATGTTTTGCTAGTGAGTGTTGCAAGATTTGGACTTCAGACTTGAAATTTGTCGCTTCACCAAAGATTTGCATGGTGAACGTTAGTAAAATAAAACTTTTAAAGTTGATGAAAATTTGTTGAGGTATTGGTAATATTTTGTTTGTTATAAGTTTTCCAAACCCTGGTGAAAATTGATATAACTTGTGTCTGTTTGAGATTGTGTATTACGAATCAGTTAAATTAAAATAGTTTTAATTGAGTGAAACAGCTTTTTGATCAGTTTGCAAAAAATAAACTGGAATGATTTTTATTTACAATGTTCTAAATTGAATATTATTGCCGATTTTTGTGTTGATTAAACAAAGAAGAATTTTTTAGATAAGAAAAATAAAGTTTTTCTGCCATTTTTTTATGTTTTTGATTGAAAAAATGTAAAATGGTCATTCAAAGAACTACGAACGATGATACCCCAATGAGGTGGTGCACCATCTTGTTGCAAAAAGACATGTGGCTGAAGCTCTAGACTGATGAGACCTTGACTGATGATATGACTGATGAGACCGTCCGGAACCATTTTCCAGGAAGATGGATTGGGCGAGGAGGTCCAATTCCTTGGCCACCCAAATCACCTGATATAACGCCGCTGGACTTTTTTCTTTGGGGATTTATAAAGGACAATGTTTACAGGAGGATCGTGTCGAACATTGATGACCTAAAAGCCAGAATTTCAACCGCAATAGCCTCTGTGCATGCCGACATGCTTGCCGCTACCTGGCGTGAAATTGACTATAGACTTGATATTCTCCGTGCGACGAAGAGGGCACACATGGAAGTTCATTGACAAGGGTCATGGAACTCTTTGAATCTATCTAACCATTTATGCTATTAATTTTAATCTATCTTTATTATTTTATGAGTTATTAAACATCAAAATGGGTCCGGGACTTTATAAACACCCTGTATTATAGTTGTACTATTATGTGGCCAAACAAATCTCCATGAGTATTATGTCTGCTGACTAAATTACGTTAAAAGCAAATAGTTAATTAAAAGGATCGTTTAGTTAGAAATAAATTAACTTGTTTTCTAGTTTTTAGAAATCATCTTTAAAAACCCGGGTTAAAATGTACACGAAGAAAATATTTGATATATTAACAAAAATATTTAGGATTTATTTTAAACAAGTTTTAGCAGATGATTTTTCAATATTGAACATTTCCCGTTAAATTTAAATGGTTTTCAGAAAACTGTACAGTAGATTGATGTAAATCTTTTTAATTCATTTTACTTTCATACAAGATTCGGAAATTCAAATTTATGTAGCAAATTAAAAGGCAGTATGTGTTTTAAATAAATGTTGATCTAATTTTTTTACCACTAAATAGAAATTTTATTTTTAATATTTTTTTCCGAATTAGTTAAATGAAAAGGAAATTCTGAATAAAGCATTGTTTGAATTTATATGATAGTATGTTTAATTTTTTTTCTTTTCTGTTCTAGTACTAATCTCTTTGAATGGCAAATAAATTGAGTCAACTATATAAATTATATATATATATATAATTTTTTTTTTGTTCTGAAAAAATAGGTTTTTGGCTGATAATAAGATAAACTCCCTTCCAAATTTAACTTTTGATCCCTTTGGAAACGATGGATTAACATTAGCTTTTTTTTTTATGAAGTATAAGTTACTGAATAATCCTTTTAGGGGCGGTGGGATAAAAATTGCCCCACTTCTTTTTTACAATATAAACCAATAAAATTTCTAGTTTTTTTCTTTTAAACAACGCGTTTTTTAATCATCCACTTTATATTTTGACAAACATAAAGTTAAAGCTCTCTCTCTTAATCCATTGTGGATATGTTGTCCACAATTCTCTAGGTTTTTTCTTGGCAAATATTGAGTGATATCTATAAAACGAGAATATATTGCATACAAAAATTATGTTAATTTTCTAACACTGGCTTAACCCTTTAATGGGCCCTTTATTTCTAGTAAAGGTAAATTAAAGTATTTTTGGAATTGAAATTGTTTTAAGAACAGTAATTGATATTAAAAAAAAAACTCATTTTGTTTATAAAAATGCCACTTTTTTGGTGGTAAATATATTTAGCATGACCTATTAAGAACTTACTGACTTTTATTTTTCTTTATTTATAAAATAAATTCCTTAAATGCTACAAACATCAAAAGGAATTATGTATTTTATAACTTTTATGCGTTTTTTAAAAGTGACAAATGGTTACCNTTAGGAACTTACTGACTTTTATTTTTCTTTATTTATAAAATAAATTCCTTAAATGCTACAAGCGTCAAATGGAATTATGTATTTTATAACTATTATGCGTATTTTAAAAGTGACAAATGGTTACCAATTTTATTCAAACTCACTTCAAGAAAGCTGAAGTTATTGAAAAATGAAAACCTAAAATAAAAGTGGTAAAACGTGGTGGTAAGTATATTTACCACGGCCTTCAAAAGGGTTAATTAGATTTTGGAATTCAGAATAATTATATAAGAGTTATTTCCAGAACGTAGAAGAAAAGCAAGACAAGGTCTGCATATTTTTGTAGATTGTGAAATGAGCTGTATTCTGTTACGGTCAAATTTTACTTAAATAAATTTTAATAATCGCTGTGATGTTGAATATAAATATAGGGTAACTTGGTTAAAATTTTTACTGTAATTGAAAATGTGTTATTAAAACAAAGAAGATTAAAATATGAATAGATTTTTTCAAATCTAGTTTTTTTCTGTTTTATTTGTTTTCTAGTCAGTTATTTTAGTCATGCGCAATCTCTCCATATAATTAAAGAAAACAAAAAATGCCTAATCCTTGTACAATTTTAAAACTATTTCCTTATATATACGTAACGCGAATGGAGCTGAACTTTTTCGTCTTTAATATTTGCCTCGTTACATGCCTCAAAAGTAATGTAATCTCAAAGCAAGAAAAGAGGTTCAACCCTAATTTTCATTACATAACAAATTTTGCTTTGTTTATTTATAAAGAAGGGGAAATCTCTTCGCTCGCTTCAGCGCTAGTTTTTGTTTATGATCCGATAAACTCGATTAATAGTTTACTTAGCTACGTTGGAAAATGAAAATTTGGCTGGTTGTCTACTATCAGGCCCTAATCATGAGCATTACGTTTCAGATTTATTTAGTTTAAAACTATTGCAATTATTAAAACTAACATAACACTATTGTGAAAAAATAAAAAATTATTGGTTTTGTTTGTTGCGTTTGAAAGAAGGAAATCGGAGTAAAACTGAAACGAAGTTTTAGAAAATAAGAAAATGTTTGAATTCTAATAAATACTCTAAATAATTTTATGCTTGGGTTGGTTTGGGCTACATTAATGGGATATTTGCGATTCATCCATGATAATAATGATACAAAGACAATAATGGCGTATGTATATACTGGCTCAGGTGATAAGGCGCGATCTCCCAATGAGGTGGCGTTCGAATTCCAGCGATGGCTGGTCGATATGTATTCTGCACCCGACTCACACCGATAGTGCTAATGTAAAATATCCCAAGTGATAGATGGATCATGGGTTAGAGTCCTCTTGTTGTCGGGCAAACAGTGGGAGGTTGTTGTTTTCCTCTCCATGCAACGAAAATACGGATTAGTTCTAAAACAAAACTCCTTTACGAAAACTAGTTTCTCCCTAGGCTTGGTCCAGGAGTCCCCTTGTCTTTTGTGTTGGGTTCAAAATTACTTAGTCTACGGAGTTAAACGATGAGAGTTGTAAACTCAGAGCCGCCGGTTATAACTTAAATTAACATCGGAGGGCATATTCCTTACAAAAATTGAAGGTATTTTTGAGGTTTATATGATGTTGTTTTGAGGTGTCAAGGTTGATTTGAGGTTTATTAGAAGCTGATTTTAAAAGCAAACTTAAAATATCAACCTCCCAAGGTGTATGAAGTTGTTTTATTCACAGTTGAGGTTGATGAAAATCTATTTTCGAGCAACCAGCTCAGGGAGGTTTTTGAGGTGTACGGATTATTTTTTCTACACTTTAAGCAAATACGTATATGTGGGGAGTGAGTAATCTCACCCGTTCTAAACTAAAATTATTACTGATATATATCTATATATATATTCAAGGTATATATATTTATTTACATACAAGGTTGATTTTGTGAGGTGTAAATGGGGTTATTTTTGTTGCAAAACATAACCTCATTTTCTACCTTCGGGTGTATTTTTTAACATCTGTCAACCTCAAAACAACTTCAAAAATACCTTATTTTTTTTCTAAGGGATGGTAGTAAACAGTCGCCAAACCGTGCATGGATTTTACCGGCTCTAAAACTGCTGGGGATATTACCTTAGATTCTGAACCAGTAAAAGACAATATCAGAAAAATACAATCCGATCAGTTGCACTCAGCCTACAACACGGAGAATTAAACGCAGGTTCAAACCTTGGTTAGTGAAGACTTAACCCATCACACCGACTGGAAGACAAAGATATGCGATTTTTTTTCTTCCCTTTCTTTCTTTCTTTTGAAATTTTATTAAATGAAGCAAAAATCATATTCGCTAACTTTCCCATTAATTTATAATCATTTTATAGTAGTTTTTCTATTGGTAATAAAAGATTGCAGCCCAATAATCTCAGTTTTAAAAAGACAGCAATGGATCATCATAAGCTCGTAATGACCTTTTTAATTAAAAGCTTAAGTTAAATATATTTTCATTCAAATGCCTTTTATTATTAGCCATATTCATTTCCTATGTTTAATTTTTTAAAACTAATTTTTACGCTTGGTATAATCATTGGAATAATGCTTTTAAACTCACCGAAAACTTCAAATAAATTTTTATTAGTAACTGTATTCGTCAAAAAGTTTTCATTTTAATAAGCTCATTTCAAAAGTAAAAAATTGTGATACATTAATATTCAGAATTTATCAAAATGATTTAATGAGCAAAGGTAATAAAATAACAGTGAAAAAAAAAATTCTTAGTTTTGAGGAAATCATTTCATGCACCGTTTGCCGTAATTCGTTTCTAAGTAAAAACTTAAAATGAATAATCAGACATCGAAACATATTCGCAAACTTTTCTGTATCATCCAAGCGTTATTTTACTTCTTAAATCTCGAAATTATTTTCTTTCTTTTTTCAGTATTTTTGTAACTAGGAATGCGTTTCAAGTAGTTTTTCACTAATGTTCTCTTTTGCTATAAAATACACTCAGATTCGAAAACTAGGGAAAAAATTTTAGTTGCTTGAAAAAGTTGCTAGTCGTTTGAGAAGATAAAAATCATTTTAAAGCTTTTTAAATATAATGTCTTCAGTAAAATTCCAACTTTTCTTTTCGCTTGCTTACACAAATCATGACTTCAGTTCAAGGTTCATAAATGTTTTCAATAGTTAATCATTCGCTTTTGTTTTATCATTACATGTATAGGTATTTTTGAAATCATTTTGTAAATAACAGAATTTCCTCATACGTGTTGGTTTTTGTTGTATATGTACACTGGATGTTGCGTAAAGATCACCCTTAATATATACACTCTTAGAAATCTTACAAAAATGAAGACAAAAAATATTCACTATGGGGATCGTAAATTGCTATTTAATTAATAAAAAATCAAACGCTATTGAAATTTTAAGGATATCTCCTACTGAGAAAGACTTGTATTTAAAACATCAAAAACCTGTTTGATTGCAGGTTGAAACTTAAAAGTGTTTCTAATAAAGTAATCTCCGAAGTCCTATATTCTCTCGCAAACACACACATTATAGCGTTTCGTGCACTAGTTTTTTTCCCCTTTTTTTTTTCAAACACTGGTTTGGCAGATTACGATAGCATTGTAACTTTTCTAAAAAAAAAATCCCTATTAAGAGTAACGTTAAATTTTTTTGAACTTATGTAGTTTATTGTTAAATCATTGTTTGAAATTTGCGGGAAACTAATGTTATTTACATTGCATTCAAACTACACTGTAGGCTTTTGGTGTAAGGTCTGGGAAACATCGAAGGTGATCCAAAGGCATGCCATCAGAATTTCGATCTTCAGCAGAGGGGAGGCTACACCACTTCGGTAGTCTGACGACCCGCACACGAATTCAAGCACTTTACAGTAGAAAAGTTTGACGAGGACTGATACCGCAGACCTTCAGTCCCTTCGCAGGTTGATCAAAGTGGTCACCTGCTCACTGACCACAGCCAGTAATGCTTGACTTAGGTGATCCACTGGGTGATCTTCGATCAGTTCACTGCGGGATCGAACGTTGTCATAAACTAATTTTCACGCACGAAACAACCGTTTTATTGTTAGTTTTCAGTTTTTCATGTCTGAATATAAGATGCACANTATATATATACTCCATTAGAAAATGAAACTGTTTAAAAATATTTTAACTGTTATTAATAGGACATAGATTCTAATATTATTACACCAATTTAAGCATAATTCTGATATGGAGTAATTAAATTTAATATAGTGCAGCAACAAATTATCATCAAAATTAACAATTTACAAACTTTAACATTTTAAACTTATTATCACAAAAAATCTAATTGGAAAAAGTTTTTTTCCCTCAGTTCAACACAAAATGATTCTTATATTTATTTTAGTGTTGTTCTTTCAGTGAATAGTTAAAAAAAATGTCTAATCATCCAAAGTTTGAACATCGCTTTCACATTGTTGCGGCTCGTAAGGACTTCCTGTGGTCTCAATCGTAATTTCAATCTCATGCAATTTTCCAGCATGATATACTGGGATCTTGCTAGGCAATCTCCTACCACCGAATATTTTCATGTAAACTATTCTCGTCGAATTTTCTATATGTGAGAAACCATCTTCCTCGGAAAGCTTCTGACGTATGATGGGAGATTCGAATGTACCATAAAAACTAAGAACACACTCCAAGCTAAAGTTAGGAAGTATAGGATCCACATTCAGCAAGCAAACCTTAATACCTGGTGGAACATTGTAGTCCGGTGTAAATAACTGACCCTTGAAGGCGACTCCGGCTTCAATGATAATATTGATGAGTTTCTTATCCTTGAGGTACACTTTGCATGTTTCTCCGTTATCAAAAACACTGTGAATCTTAGATGAACCAATGATACTTGAAATTGCACGAACATAATCCATTGCGCTACTGTTGGATTTAGAGTTGAAAACGACAGCATTTTCTGCTGTAATTTCTGAGTTGCTGGTAGGTTCTTCACTATTGTAGAGTTGTTCGCTCATGTTTAAAGAGTTTATGTATTGTAAACAAAAATTCATCACGTTGAAGGAACTTTATTATTTTGCACTGACTATTTCAGGTAATAATGAATGACGAAACACGATACACTGAAACTGTTTGAGTTACCGGAAATATGCTTTCGTCTGCTTATTTTTGTTATTTCACGAAATCTTTTCTTGTTTTACAATTGTAGTGTGGAGGTAGCGGGTTCGATTCTCGACGTGACACTGGATGTATCTTTGTGATGTGTTATTTGTTCTTCAATTTGTCGAGGCTTTTTAAGCCGTCTTTTTTATCAGCATGCAGGCCAAAATATTTTTGTGTTTAACAGTAAATTAAATAAATATATTTTTGCAGAGGTATCTCGGCCCCAACAGTCTCGGTTCCGCAGTGGACTGATCGTTAAGACATGGTTCCCAGCAGATCACGTCCCGTAGTGAACTGATCGTTAAGACACGGTTCTCAGCAGATCACCGAAGTCAAGCATCACTGGCTACGGTCAGTGTGTGGGTGGGTGACCACTTGGATCAGTCTGTGTAGGGACCGAGGGTGTACGGTATTGGTCCTCGTTAAACTGTTTTACCGTAAAGTGCTCGACTTCGTGTGCAGGTCGTCGGGCTACCGAAGCGGGGGTGCCATCCCCTCTGCAGAGGATCAAAATTGTGATGGCATGTCTTCGGATCACCCTCAGGGGTGTTTCCCAGACAGTCACCAATAGCCCATCGTGTAGCTCTAAGGCGACGTAAATTAACTACAACTACAACTACCCAGCAGATCACCACAGTCAAGCATCACTGACTGCGGTCAGTAAGCGGATGGGTGAGCATTTAGATCATTCAGCGTAAGGACCGAGGGTGTGCAGTATTGGTCCTCGTTAAACTATTCTACCTTAAAGTGCTCGACTTCACTTGCAGGTTGTCCATCAGCCACCAAAGCGGGGATGCCATCGTCTCTTCAGAGGATCAAAATTGTCGGATCATCCTCAGGGATGTTTCCCATACCGTCGCCAATGGCCCATCGTGCAGCTTTGTACGAAGTAAATGAACTACAACAACAACAACAGCCCCAACTGTCTCGCCATTCCACCAAAATATTATGAAGCTTCGAGGTAGCGAGTTTTTAAAACTGCTGTAATAGCAGATGTATCTTTGCGATGTCCTTCTCTAACTTGTGCTATCTGTTCCTCAAATTCATAAACTATGAGTTTATAAAGTTGAAAAATGGAGCTTTATAAACCATTTTTTGTGATGAGCACACAAATCGGCATATGTATGCGTAACAATAAACAAATAAAATGAGTAAACAGTCAGACAGAGGGCAGATGGGGATCATCTTTCTACAAAGCACTTTGAAACCTGGAGGTCGCAGGTTTGAGTCTTGAGTTCTACCGTAATCTCAGATGTTTGTATGCGATGCTATCGTTCTATGTATTGACCCCACAAAATTTTGCATATGAATGCATTAATAAATAGTTCCATTGGGCTCCATTTGGGTAATGTCTTTTAACTTTTCGCTCTGAAAGGGGAAGTGAGGAGAGCGGGTTCGTTTCTTGTCGTATTTCTGGGTGTAAAGCACACTCCTCTAATTTCTGCTTCTTATACTCGAATTTAGCGTGCGCTTAGACCCTGTTTAGGTATGAATGCAATTAAGTCCAGAAATTACTAAGAACTGTTACTAAGAAGGTCTCTAGTTGGTTTACCAAAACTATAGTAGAATTTTTGCGTTTGCGAGCGAATAGCATTCAAACCCTTAAATGCAGTTGGGAAGTTCTACAAATGAAGCCTAGATAATAAAGTCAAAGATTGTGATCTAAAAAATTCCAAATTGGTGGAAGTCACTGAAGAATCTTATAAACATTTAAAATCGAATGACATGCCAGAGTTTACTGACATTTGACTAAAAATGGAAAATTGTCCTTCTGCCCAGGCACATTCTGTTTACAAAGGGGTAGTAGCAGATTTGATTCCTGCAAAACAAGGAGTACATCTTGCATATATGAAACTGTTCTTACTACAATTGCAAATATACACTCTCATAGCTAGAACTAACTGGAGTTTTCTTGGACAAGCGGCATGTATGTATCTCTCCGAACCAATGTAGAGCATAGGATCTAGTAGATTCAAATTCTGACATATTCTAGAATCGATTTCTTTATGCTCTACTACTAATTGAGCTGCTTATTGCTCAACAAGATATTTATTCATCCGTACAGAATCCCTTCGGTCGGCGTGTTAAGTCGGGGGCTAAGATTCAGTTTCCCGTTTGAAGATTGGCTGACAGATCAGTGAATTTCTTCGATCGTCTCCTAGAAATTCAAAATATACACTAATTAAACTATATTGCATTGGGCTGGAAAAGTCCATGTATGGTTGGGTGGTTTGAGAGGGTGGTGGGGAAAACTGATTATAGCTTTTTTATTTGTTGGAATGACGTTAAATTTTCATTAAAAAGTTGTAAAAGTTTACTTAAAGTGAATTCTTTCTTTCGGTGATATAAATAACTAGCCTTCCTGTGACAAAGGATAGTAATGAATATTTGAAATACTAGCGTTTTTTTTCTTCTCTTTTTGAGAGTGATGCTTAGCCTTAAACTACGTAATTGAATTAACTCTAGGAATAGAACATTTGTTAGAGTAAACTTCTTATTATGAAGGCTAGAGAAGGATTTTCACGAAAAAGTGAAATAATTTAAAACTAGTTTGAACAGTCTTAAATTGGTTATCAAGTTTATCTATGTATTTATTTTTGAAAATTTTGGGCATTTAATATCCCAGATATGTAGGTGGCTTTTTTTAAAAACAATATTTTAAAATAAATGGTAGATGCGATATTAGGAATAAAATTCGAATATGCTTTTTATATTTGCCCTGAAAATTGGCCTCTGCATACAAAAATTAATGGTATGGTGCTCTATTTTATACAAATTTTAAAGATAAGCTCACATTTTTGCAATGTGAAATCATGCATAAATTTTCACGATATCTATAAGACGTTTTCATATTTCACACCTTCTCAGGATGTCAGCTAATATTCTTTTTTCAATTTATCACGGAAAAGTGAAGCTTCGCATTTGAATCTTCTTTTCGCTTCGAAGCATTAAAACTGTAATTGAAACCGGAACTTTAAGTAGAATTTGAAAAATTTCGTAAAGAAAAATTATCCTATTTCCTTCGAGCGAGTCCTATGGGACTTTTTTACCGGATTACTTAAGTATTTATTTGTTTATTTATTTCAAGAGATAGTCATTTTTTTCGTTTTGCAGAGCAACAGAGCAGAAATATTTATTTAAAACCAAAATTTTAGTCAAGAAGAGCGATAAGTATTGTGTTTATTGTATGGACAGCTGGTGATTTTTTTTATTTGCTTATTAGGGGGCTAAGCCCTCTATTGACTGCCGCTCATCAGCCCTGATGATTCCTTCGCAATAATTGTTTCTTTAGCAAAAAAAGTTTTCTAAAAATTTTTCACTTTAAGCATAAATACTAAATATAAAAAGAATTTTGCTTCCTTACGCTTGAACGTCCACTTCCCACGTCAAAATATTTTTCTTATGTTTCTTTAAGGCCTATTAGTGAAGATAAGTAATTTTTCTAAGTAATAATCTTTTAAAATAACATTTGTTGTTGTTCATTTACGTCGCACTAGAGCTGTACAATGGGCTATTGGCGACGGTCTGGGAAACATCCCTGAGGATGAACCAAAGACATGTCATCTCAATTTTGATCCTCTGCAGAGGGGATGGCTCCCTTGCTTGACGGTAGAACAGTTTAACGAGGACCNGAAGTCAAGCACTTTACGGTAGAACAGTTTAACGAGGACCAATACCGCACACCTTCGGCCCCTACGCAGGCTAATCCAAGTGGTCACCCACCCGCACACTGACCGCAACCAGTGATGCTTGACTTCGGTGATCTGCTGGGAACCGTGTCTTAACGATCAGTCCACTACGGGACAGTGTATTAATGTAATTTGTACATCAAGGATGTTTCCCAGATCGTCGCCAATAGCCCATTGTGCACCTCTAGTGCGACGTAAATAAAAGTACAACTACAATGCTGAGAAGGACAGCATGAAGATACACACAGGGTTACAGCGGGATTCGAACCCGCTACCTCCACGATCATTATGTTTTTCTGTTATTTAGAGAAATACATAGGGAGGCTTGTTTACGCATTTAACAGACTGCTTATAAGCCTTTGTCACGAACAGTTATAAAAAATTAGAGAAGGACATCACTAAGATGCATCCAGGGTTAATAAGAGAATCAAATCCGCTACTCCCACGCAACAAAGTGTTAGGCAAAATGACGAGACTGCTCCAGTCAAGGAGACCTCGAACCGGTGATTAAAAATCGCTTAGTTTTAAAGAATAGGTAGGTAGGTATTTTATTAACGTCGCAATAGAGCTGCACAATGGGCTATTGGCGACGGTCTGGGAAACATCCCTGAGGATGAACCAAAGACATGTCATCTCAATTTTGATCCTCTGCAGAGGGGATGGCTCCCTTGCTTGACGGTAGAACAGTTTAACGAGGACCGATAATGCCTACCCTCGGTCCCTACACAGGCTGACCAAAGTGGTCACCCACCCGCTTACTGACAGCAGCCAGTGATACTTGACTTCAGTGTTCTACTGGGAACCGTGTCTTTACGATCAGTCCACTTCGGGACGCTTGCTTTTAGAGAAAACATTAGCGATTTATATATTCCTGTAAGTCCCGCAGTGGACTGATCGCTAAGACACGGTTCCCAGCAGATCACCGAAGTCAAGCATCACTGGCTGCGGTCAGAGTGGGGATGGGTGACCACTTGGATCAGTCTGCGTAGGGACTGAGGGTGAGCGTTATTGGTCCTCGTTAAACTGTTCTACCGTAAAGTGCTCGACTTCTCGTGCAGGTCGTCGGGCTACCGAAGCGGGGGTGCCATCCCCTCTGCAGAGGATCAAAATTGTGATGGCATGTCTTCGGATCATCCGCAGGGATGTTTCCCAGACCGTCGCCAATAGCCCACTGTGCATCTGAAGTGCGACGTAATTGAATAACAACAACAACAACAATATATTCCTGTAAAAATTTAATGGGATAGTTTTTTCCCCTTTTGCACCTGAAAAGCTTAAGACACTATTTATATTTTAAATGGGAAAAATTATAGGTAACCTTCAAAGAATTAAAAATAAAATAAAAGCATTTTTGATCTTTATTTAAATAAAAAAAAATTCCAACATTTATTTTCGTGCATAAGAAAAAAGTATTTTTTTAACGACTATATTTATTTGAAATATTATTTCAGTAATATGATAATTTTTTTAAATTATTTAATTTGAACAATTATTTAATTTGTAGTTAATTAAATTCGTTATATTTTTTTAAAATTAAGAATCACATACTCAACTATGAATTTAGCTACCACGTTAATAAAAATAAAATTTTCTAAAAATTTGGAATAGTTCGTATTTACAAATACATTGTTTTTGCACAATTAATTAGAAAAACGAACATGGATACCTAGATAAATATTTAAATTACATGTCTGAGCATTTTAAAACAAATATTTTCAAAAACGTTCTAGATTTAATGTATGAGCTATGCAGAAATTGGCAAAAGAAATTGTTGTTTTTAAGTTACGATTCTTATTAATTCTTTATTATTTGTTTCTTGTAGCATCATTTTTATTAGTTATTACAATAACCTGTTTTAAGGCCGCGGTGGTTCTGGGGTTCGCCTCCCAATGAGTTGAACCAGGTTTGAATCACAGCAGTGGCTGGCTGATGCGAATTTTGCTCCCGGCTCGCATTGACTACAGTGCGGACGCAAAATATTCTCACTGGTAAATCGATCATAGGTTAGAGTCACCTTGTCGTTGGGGTAACCGTGGGAGGTCTCGTGGATTTTCTTTCAATGTTACGCAATTACTGGTTAGTTCCTTCAAAAAAGCCCTCCACAAAGGCTAGTTTGTCCCAATACTAGATCTATGAGTTACCTTGTCTTTTGTGTTGGTTCAAGGCTACGGAGTTGAACATTGATAGTCATCAATTCAGAAATGGGTCAGCTGTTCAACGGCGATTGCAAAATAAAATAAAAATAACCTGTTATGATGATACTTTGTAACCATTTTTAATCATTGTCCTGTTTTTACTATTACAGCACGTTATTATTATAACTTTAAATATTTACTATTAGTTATCTGTTATTATTAATATTGCTATACCTGTTTTTCTCACTTCCTTTTAAGCTGCAGGACGATAGTATTTTTGAAACAAATTTCGTATAAAGATTTATCAGGTAAATAAAATACGAATGACTTCAGAATGCAAGGTTATAATTAGTAAAGGTTAAAACATGAGCTTCATATATTTAGTTTTTATCTAAAAAAAAAAAAAAAAAAAAAGAGTGTGCATTGACTTAACACGAAACCTTTCTTTTCTTCCACTTCTTTTGCGAAACTAAAGTGCTTTTTTCGATCCGAATTCGGAGAATTTCTGAGCTTGGAACACCTGGTTTAAACCATTATATTCATCTAGCGAAATATGCTGCTGCATCCCATTAAATCTGTTTGTTTCAATAAAAGAAAGAAACAGTTTTCTTCGTTTTTTAACGCAGTTAATTTACCTCTATTCCATGATAATTCTGACAAATAGTATCTTTCAACTACAGAATTGCAAACGCATTTCCGATATCATTGATGAAAACGAAGTCCCATTTTTTTTTTAAAGATTGCATTTGTACATTATCTCTCTATCAAAAAATCTTAAGGAGTGTCATTTTACGATTTTTTTTTTATCGTTTTTAACTAACGTATTTCACTAAACATTGCATTTTGTTTTGCTGTGTAAAAACTGTGAGACAGATGGTCTAACGTACAGTGCGCAAAATAAAAAAGGGACCAACCTGAAAAACTTTTGATCCTAATGATCTAATTTTCACTTTCTAGGACTCAATCTTAAGGGCTCGAGGAGATGACTTCAAATATGCTATTTAATAAGTGCAGATGATATTTTAAGTTACGAAATCAGACGTACTTTCGCTGAATAAACATACCTTTTTTTCAACTGATTTAAAATGTAGATGACTTAAAATGTGCTATTTAATAAGTGTAGACGATATTTTAAGTTACGAAATCAGACGTACTTTCTCAGAATAAACATACCTTTTTTTTAACTGATTTAAAATGTAGTTGACTTAAAATGTGCTATTTAATAAGTGCAGACGATATTTTAAGTTACGAAATCAGACGTACTTTCTCAGAATAAACATACCTTTTTTTCAACTTATTTAAAATGTAGATGACTTAAAATGTGCTATTTAATAAGGCCTATTAGTGAAGATAAGTAATTTTTCTAAGTAATAATCTTTTAAAATAACATTTGTTGTTGTTCATTTACGTCGCACTAGAGCTGTACAATGGGCTATTGGCGACGGTCTGGGAAACATCCCTGAGGATGAACCAAAGACATGTCATCTCAATTTTGATCCTCTGCAGAGGGGATGGCTCCCTTGCTTGACGGTAGAACANACAGCGCGAAGCGCTACCGCTCAGCCACCGGGCGTCGGTCTAACGTACAGTGCGCAAAATAAAAAAGGGACCAACCTGAAAAACTTTTGATCCTAACGATCAAATTTTCACTTTCTAGGATTCAATCTTAAGGGCTCGAGGAGATGACCTCAAATATTCTATTTAATAAGTGCAGACGATATTTTAAGTTACGAAATCAGACGTACTTTCTCTGAATAAACATACCTTTTCTTCAACTGATTTAAAATGTAGATGACTTAAAATGTGCTATTTAATAAGTGCAGACGATATTTTAAGTTACGAAATCAGACGTACTTTCTTTGAATAAACATACTTTTTTTTTTAAACGGATTCTGTTTTCTGACCCTCAAAATATAGGGGGTGAAGCAATCTGGAAAATATGGTACCAATATTTTGATCAGTTGAGTACTCCAACGTTTGGACCTTTTACTGCTAATTTTACTTATTGCGTATTTCGCTGTATCTCGAAGAACTTCTAAAGCGAATTGAAACATTTTTACACGCAATTAAATTCATATATCCAAAGATACTTCCATACGAAAAATAAATTTCAGTAAATATTTATTATTTTTTGCTATTTGATTTAAAATTGATCGGAAAAATTGTGAATTGTAAGGTTTAAAATTTTTTGCATAATTTTAAAGAATGTATCTTTATATGGCAAAATACAAAATTTGAGCGAAATCGGTCGCGTAGTTACTGAGAAATTGAATTTCAAATAAGTCAGATACTTAAAAATCAATTTCTCAGGAACTAGTTGTCCGATTTGGCTCAAATTTCTTATTTTGCCATATAAATTATACATTCTTTCAAATCCGTCGGAAAAAAAATTTATGCTTATTCAGACGGATTATGTTTTTGTGTCTGATTTTAAAAGCTAATTGCAATTATAATTGAATTTCTTCCCACTTTTTGCCTTAACAAAATATCATTAATTTTTTGTTCCAAGAGTAGTAGAAAAATTTATTTGTCTCTCGAGATTTAAAATAGCCATGGTTTCTCGCAATTTTTATTTTTTTAGGATTTAACCAAGAAATAATGATTTCTGACAGTAATAGGATTATAAATTACTTATCGGCTAACTCAAATGTGTTGACAGTGTTACTAAGATATATAGGCTGCTTTTTTAGCGAAATGAAGAAATTATGCATAAAAAAGTTAATTAAGTACCAGGATTAAGCACTTTATTGTAAGCATTATACATATTGCTTACAATTATCACTTTACTTTATTTAGTCGCACTTATTGTGTGAAATTATGCATAAAAAAGCTAAGTACCTGGAAAAAGCACTTTAAAGGTAATAATACCACACAATAAAGGTAACAATTGCGAGCCTTTTACATAGTTCACACAATTATTACCTTTATTGTGTGACATTATACATAAAAAAGTTAATTAAGTATCAGTATTAAGCACTTGATTGTGAGTATAGCAAATAGTTTAACTTCAATACAACAGAAAATTGTGCTACTATAAATGGAAAACTTAAGTTTGCATTCATCCATACTTCTGCAAAGATAGTACTTACTTCTCAATGATAGTATTTGAATCAAAGGTTATGTAGTTGTGTTAAGGTATGTATAATGTAGTAGGTAATTTGTTATAGTATTTTAATGAAGGTTGTGTAAAATGTAGTTCTGTTGCCGCTGGATAAAGAAGGGAAAGTTTCATGGTTTGCTCTGTAACATGGAGATGCTACTTAAATTCCTAAATGATGTCACTGATGTTGAGTTTGTCTTATTACTTGTCTTTATAATTGGATTCAAAATTGCATAAAAGATGAGACATAAGAAATATGAACCAAAGATTACATTTAATTGGATGCCTGCAAGTGACGTCATTGCAGGTAAATCATGACATTTGTTGATTCAAAATAGAGCCCTGAATAGTATAGATTCAAAAGTCAATCAGATTCGAGACAGGCGAGTGACGTTGCTTACAGGTGTCCAATGAAATCTGATTTAAATCACGTGGTAAGGCATAATCACTTCACTTCTACTCGAGTTGCTAATTTACAGTTAAGAAACATTTGTAAATTTTTAGTGAAAAATATTGACATTTTCGAGAGAAATATTGATGAATGCGAAGAATTTTGGGGGTTTGTTGGGAGAAGCGAAAAAAGGGGGAGATACCTAGTAACAAAAACGTGCGTGCATATTTACATTTTACTCATTTTCTAATTGAGTTTAAATGTTCTAATCTTCTAATCGTTAAACTTTATTTTCTTTTAATAAAAACACTTCATGAGAAAATTGAAAGTTACCATACAATTAGTTAAGTAATAGTGCAAGGCTTGAGGCACCTAAACGAGGTTTCATTTGTGTTAAAGAAGATAAGAATATTTTTAAGACATTTTATCAATGCTGTAATTTGTAGCTCTGCTCTGTAATGCTGTAATTTGTAGTATCTCTTCTGTAACTACTATAAATTTTTGTTTTAAAAATGTTTTTTTTAACGGGTAAATTATTTTTCGCAACAATAGTAATTATTTACGTAGACATTTAAAACTCATCAAAAAGAAGATGAAAAAAAGGTGGATATTTTTTAGGTAATAGGATTCAGGCTAGGCACATTCATAAGGTTTTTTAGGCAATTTGAATTGTACTCAAAGAAAATATTTTTAGATATTTTTATCAATTAATAAACATTTTAAGTAATGATGGTGCTCAATTCAACGGTTTCTGAATGATTTACTAGTGGTAGTAAATACACTAAAAAAAGTAAATATATAAGTAAGAAATAAAATTGAAAAAAAAAAAGGTCCGGGTTTCTGACCGGCATTCGAAGCTGGGATCTTTCTTATATGAGATCAGCGCCCTGACCACTATACAGCCGGTCGACTGATTATTTTTTATTTTACCTAATAATAAATGAAAAACTGATTTATAAAGTATACAGATTTTATATAATTTTTAAATGACAAAATCAACAATTTGAAAAAAATTGGTTTAACAGTTTCTGAGTTATAGCCGACCGGACTATTGGTAGGGGTCAGGGAACTGGCCTTGCAATGGGAAGATTCTGGGTTCGAACCCCGGCAAGGCATGGATGCTGTTTCATTCTCTGTACTATCAGTCCTTACTGTGGGAGCAACGTTGGCCAACCTAATATGGTGTCCCTGAAAGAGTGTCCATCAAATCTGTCCTGTAAATGCCTGAATTGACAAAATGTTAACACAGGTGGGCATTGGAAATAAAATGCAAAGTTTCTGAGTAATAAGTTTTAAGATTTCGTATTTTTAAAATTCATATTTCAAGAACTATTCGATCGTTAATCGTTACTGGACTGGTATATGTCTCCTTTTAAAAGTGAAGTGATACATAAATTTAGAAACTACACCTTTCACTTAATAAGAAGTTTGTCTTATCACTTTTTATCTTATTATTTATTCAGATGAAGAGAATAAAATCTCTCAGAAGAATAATTTCCGAAATCTCTTCTAATTTTCTACTTTTTGCAAAGAATATTTTTCACATGAAATTTTCAATTTTATGCTATATTCCTTCACACCCTTTAGGCGCTGAATTGTTTCTTAACTTTATTTTAAAAAAATGCGTTAAATGAATCAATAGTTTTAATTTTTATTGGAAATTAATTATGTTAAAAACAATATGCGTTAAACTAATTAATAGTTTAAATGTTTAATTAAAAATTAATTTTGTTAAAAAAATATGCGTTGATTTAATCAGTAGCTTAAATTTTTAATTGAAAGTCAATTTTGTTAAAAACGATATGCGTTAAACTAACTAAAAGTTTAATTTTTAACTGAAAATTAGTTTTGTTAAAAACGATACTCACTAAAATAATCAGTTTGAACTTTTAATAAAAAATTCATTTTGTTATAAAAATTAATATGCCTTAAAAGTAACTAATAAGAGTAAGAGTAACTAATAGTTAATTTTATGACTGAAAATTAATTTTGTTTAAAAACACTATGCGTAGTAATCAATAATTTAAATTTTGAAATCAGAATAATTTTTGTTAAAAACAATATTAGTTAAACTAAGTTTAAATTTTCAATTCAAAATTTATTTTGTTAAAAACAATATTAGTTAAACTAAGGTTAAATTTTCAATTCAAAATTCATTTTATTAAAAACAATATGCGTTTAACGACTCGATAGTTTAAATTTTGATTGAAAATTAATGTTAACATAACCGATGTTTCAACAAGACCAAGCATATTCTGTAAAATAATATTTAAATTACTTCTAAAGAAAGTAATAGAACAATTTCCAATCTTTAAAAATTAAATGAATATATAAAGCTTTTAATCATCTAATAATACATAAGTTATTACTCAAAACTAAGATAGAGAGGGACTTTTATCCCACTATATTACTTTTTAGAAAGACAATTTAATCGAAAATACTAATTTCGTTTTCAGCATTCACTTCGAATTTCAGCAAAAGATTTTATCTAGCCCAAGCATTACCGTTCATAATTTAGAAATGCATACTGGGCAGGTAAACTAATTATGAAAACTTCCACAAACTTTATATTATTTGAGTTAACTGGAAATTGTTTAATTGAGTTTTTATAACAAAATTTTGCGTTGTCGGAAAGGTTGAAGTATTTATATTCATTCATAAAACTGAAAAGGGAAAAGTTTTATTATTGAGAGTTGCTGGAGTTTTAGTTGGTAAGCGTAGCTTGTGAATTACTTTGATAATCATGAACAGACTTTATAAAATGTACAATCGACAAAGATTAAAAAGGAAATAGTGTACGCCAGGTTTGTGTTATTTTATTGTATTATTCGTTTTTAACCAAAAACAATAAATTTCATTTGATAAGAAAGATTTTTTGCAACCTTAAAATTTAATTGATAGAAAAAATAAATATACTATTGTTTGAGTAAAATATACATAATATGGAAAAAAAATTCTTAAGTGTCCAAATGCGTGGTGAAAGAAGGAAACCAAAGGAGGGAAAAGAAATTAGAAACCTAAGTCACAAAGTCACAATAAAGAAAAAAAATGACTATTGACCAATAGGGTAGGTGATATATATATATATA
>NC_092208.1:39694285-39698048 GCF_043381705.1 Parasteatoda tepidariorum
TATTAAAAGCGATTCATATATTGGACCAAAGATACACTGGTGGACAAAATTAAGAGATGGAAAGCATTTTCGCACATTCATTCGCACATGCAAGATACCCGCACATCGCTCCATGTGTTTGACAATGGTTCCGTGAGTGCCCAGAGGTACAGGCAGGAGGTCCTAGAGCCCTATGTGCGTCTTTTCAGGGGTGCTGTTGGCCCTGAGTTCATTTTTATGGGCGACAATGCGCGACCACATAGGGCACTCATGGTTGATGAGTATCTGGAAAGCGAGGATATTCAACGAATGGATTGGCCAGCCAAATCCCCTGACCTGAATCCTATTGAACATGCTTGGAATGCTCTTTTGAGAGCTATTGCGATACGCCAACCTCCCCCAGAACCATTCTGGAGTTAAAAATTGCTCTGGTGGAAGAATGGGAGGGTCTTCCACAAGTCCTCTTTAACTCCCTTATTAACAGCATGCATACTCGCTGTGCATGCTGTCTGTCTGTCAGGGGTGACCATACACCATACTAGAGGCAACACACACTGTACAAGCCTCACTTTTATTGTCATCTTTTATCCTTAAGTTCAGACCACATTGGATTTATTGGCAATAGGTCTTGCCAGTGAATGGCACTTTCATTTTTGATTTTCATACTTTATTATCATGGAATAAGCTATATCCATAACAAATTTCATTTATTTATACTCAGTGTTTTTTGAGATATTTGGGAAAATGTCTGCCATCTCTTAACTTTGTTCACCAGTGCATATGATTAAGACACATATCTTTACGACAGTGAAAGAGGCATTTCAAAATAAAGAATAACTATTATGAGATAAAAATCACTCTTTATAACGCGTCAATGCCTCTAAAAAGTTTAAAAAAAAAATAAGTTCAACATGAAACAAGAAAAGCAAAACAAACTTTCACTAATATATCCAAATGGGCCCCATCAGATCCTATTAATGACAATGTCTCAGAGCCATAGACCAAAAATAGTTTGTTTTATTTAAATTAAAAAAAAAACTATTAAAAACTTATTTTATTTATAAAATAAATTTTAAAATATACTTTAATATTTAACAATTAATTTATTATGCAATTTTCGAACAAAGGAAAATGTAATTCAAAGAATGAATGCCTAGTTTGTAAAAAAGCTATTTTTTTAAAAAAATCTAAACTAAATTTATATGAAATAGGGATGTTACATAACAGTTAAATGAGTTAAATTAAAAATTACAATCACCAAAAACAACAAATAACTATACATAAAGAAAAACTATTTTCATTATGGAAAAAAATTTTTTTTCACAACAATCTTTTTATTTTCTTTTTTTGTATCATATTTCAGCTTTCACAAAACAAATAAGAACTTTAGAAAATGTTTATTTTTATAAAAAAATTTTCTTTTTAATACTATAGCGAAATAAATATATTTTAAAAACGTTAAGAAAAACAAAGACACAATTTCGTTTCTAGTCTTTATACATTTTATTTTTAGTTAAAGAAAGGAACTTAAAATAAATGAAGCTTAAATTTTCTAGGCGCTTTTCTAAAAAATCTAAAACTTTATAGTCTATGGCTCATTTGTGAAATCATATATTACTTAATGCTCAAAGATGAATAGTTCCTTTTTATATTTTGTTTCAAAATAT
Source organism: Parasteatoda tepidariorum (assembly GCF_043381705.1). Classification (NCBI taxonomy): domain Eukaryota; kingdom Metazoa; phylum Arthropoda; class Arachnida; order Araneae; family Theridiidae; genus Parasteatoda; species Parasteatoda tepidariorum. Next base: position 39,695,932 of record NC_092208.1, read on the forward strand.
TGTTCATTCTACGATCTCCAAAGTACTTATACTTTAGGGGCCACCCATAAATCACATCATGCTTGATGGGGAGGGAGGGGGTGACAAAATTGTGACTGTTACAAGCGGGAAGGAGGAGGTACCAAGAAATGTGATGTCACATGTCACTGTATGTTATAATTAAAGCATTAAAATATTTTTATATAATTAACTTGCAATTTTTTTCATATTATTTATCGAAATAGGTTCATATCTCATTAGAAAAAGTATATCGGAAAATAGAAAAACCCGGGAGAAAAATCATTTCATTTTTATAATTTTTTTCTAGAAATAAATGTGTATGATTACCAAGACGTGATTTGGGCACCTGAGGCCGTTTATGGTCCTTTTCCCACCCGTCTTAAAGTTTTAATGTAAGGTGGTACTTTCTGGTCAATGGAGTGAAAATTAGAGAAAAAAAGAAAGATTAAATACTTTGTATTCTAAATAAAGATGCATCACTACAAAAATAAGCAGCCTTAAGCCTGAGACATTTCTCACGTAAGGAAACTGTCTTGTGTACACATTATGTTGCTGTTTCTAATGTCACTTGCCACACTAGCAAGCTTGCTTGCTGAAACCGAGCAAATTTAAGGCAGAGGATACGTTTCTTGTTTTTCATTGGCGCCATCTATGGCCAAGAATTCGTCTTCAGCAACACACGCGTCACACCGTTTATAGGGTGAACCCATTTATACGTCCATTCATTCATCCACAGATCGTAATTTCTGACCTGGATCAGAGAGCGATCGATCTCCTATCCAGTACCCTCAGAGATTTGTTATGGGAACAGGGAGGACTTTACGACTCCACAGATTTAGCGTGCATCAGTCACCATTTACTACGTGGGGAGTCTTCGGTCTGTGGTGTTCAAACCCACGAACTCTCGGATATGGGCCCAGCACCCTACCGATCAGGCTATCCCGGCCCAATATGTACACATTATAAATTTTAATAAGCCAGGATACCTAAGCAGCCAAGAACTTTTTGCCCCCCTCCCCCCAAGAAACAGATACCCATTAAAAAGGTTTACGACCAGCTGTTCTCCTTTTTCTGGATACTATTATTAAATTGCTTGCACTATTATTAATTGCTGTATGATATTAGCTGTAAAAAATGCAACCATTATTGTGATGAGCATCGCTTTCGTAAAAATTTTGAGAGGGACTAACTTAAAATACAGAATCACACTAGTTCTCCAATTTCACATATAGAAAAAAAATATTCTCCAATTTGCTGAACGTCTGCAAAATGAGTAATCTATTTCTTGATTTTATCTTTCAAGTGTTTAAGTTGATGATTATTAGTAAAAGGGGTCGGCCTAAACTGCGCAAAATTTTCTACCCCCTTCAATCAGTGACATCAATTATCGAACTCTCCTCCTCACCAAAATTCGTCATGGGAGGGGAAAGAAAGTAGGAAGTACATTGCAAAAAGACTAGTTTAAAACTTAGAGGAGTAATTTAGGTAGAGAGAACCAGTCCCCCATCCCTCGTTGCAAAGAACATCGTCACGTGATTCCTGGACGATTTTCCCTCCAGTAAACCCTNTTTCAAAAAGACTAGTTTAAAAGCGTAGCTACAAAATTGGCTGTTTTTCGCCAAAAGATATTCTTTCTCAATATTCTCTAGTTCCTTTCCTTTCTTTTTTTAATTCTTCTGAATGTTAACATAAGCTTATTTTCATAATTTAGAATCAATGTTTTTCTTCCAAGCACATATAATAAATAAATAAATAAATATAATATTGAGAAATGTTAAATAAAAATGTTTAAATGGAGTAGATTTGGACGGATTTATATTAAGATCCTATTCTCTTTACGAAAATTGAAAATTATCACTATCCAAACCTAACACAATCATTGACTAACATTGATGAATTACATTAAGTTTTGCTTTAATGGATTCGTTGGATTACAATGATTCTTAGTAGCTTATATTAGCGAACATTGAATGGAATTGAGACATATGAGTTTAATGAAATTTAATTTTGGTATTTATTTATAACGCTTTCTTTCTTCTATTTTAAATTCTTAAGAATCAAATGAAATGTTTAATACTGAAATTAAAATAAAAATTTAAATTATATATATATATATA
>NC_092208.1:39699534-39702967 GCF_043381705.1 Parasteatoda tepidariorum
ATATATATATATATAAATGAAAAGGTAAAACAAAATGAAAAAATTAATTTTGATAGATAGAAATATGCTTTAAAATCAATGTGCGTGCACAAATAAAATGTATTTTAGAACAGATGACTAGATTAATAAAGAAGAAAATAAAATTATTTTCAATCAAAATTTTAAGTGATATTAAATAAAGATTGTATTTAATAACAGTTAAGTATTTTTGAGGTAAATTCTGATTCTGAAAACTAATGAGTATAGTGCTTTGATAATTTTGAAAATGTATACTAAATAATATCCAAATAACATTTATTAAGGAAAAAAAGAGAGATAATAAGACATAACAAAAATGTATACAAAATAAATACAGACATGTAAAAACAAAAATATTACTTGTAAAAATGTAAAAAGAAACATATCGACATATTTGTATTCCTGCGTATTTTGACAAAGCTGTTTTTTTCTTATATAACTATTCTTACTTTTTGGAGAAAAAAAAGACGAATAAATAATATTTTAAAAAATATAAAAAATTACAAAATGCAGAATGGTATTAAAAAATTGTGAAAACTTTATCTTCTTCAAAAAATTAAAATAATTAATATTTTTTTAAAAAATATCGATTTTGTTTTAAAGCCAAATGCTTGAATTCAAGTAGAATCAATAGAACCTTAGTTTCTTACTTTAAAATATTTTAACTATTTTTGTTCAAATTTTTCTTTAAATTGTTTTTGTTTTATATGACACTACATTTAAAAAGTCAAAATATCCTATTTTTCCGTTTTTAAACTCGGCAATTTTTTCATTAATAAATAGTTCTTTTTTTGTTATTTTTCGAGGCTCACTAGCCTCGGCAGTGTTTATTCTAATGCAGGTATCACTTTGTATTAAATTAAGGTTTTTGACAAAAAGAAAGATGTTAGGGTTTGTTGCTCCAAAAAATGAACTAAACCTGCTGTGAAAACTCTCACAAGAATTAGTTGTTCGCCACCACAGATCAGAAGAGTCAGCTGCCCACATGGATGGAGGATACGGCGTGTTATCATTTAAGTCGATGTAGTTTTTTGTTAAATAATTGTGTATGGGGTCCCTCATTTATTGATTGGACGAAACAAAAAAAATTTAAAAATTAAAAAAGAGAAAGAAAAAAAAAAACACCAAAAGAAACCACCAGGAAATATTACCTTGCTAATAATTATATGGATTTAACTGCTTGTAGAATTCAGGATGATGCATAAAAATTTAATTTAATTAAACATTGAAAGAAATGTTAGTATTGGAAAGATATTAGATTTATTTTTTTAAATTTTAGTAAATGGATAAGGATTAATTTAAAGTTTACGGATAGAAATTGTCCTCACTTCATGCTATTTGACAGACTCACTCTTCAGCAGCTCTAAAATTTTTCTTAATAAAGATAAGTACACTTATTGTGTAGGGATTCCTTCTCCTTCTATATCTCTACAGCCCTTTGCGAACCCTAGCTTGTTTCACATTTCTGTTCCATGCAGGCATCTGTTTTGATTTCTCTCTCCACCTACGGATCTAATATTGTACAAATAATATTTTTTCGACAAATTATATTTTAAAATATAAGTACTTTCTAACTTTTGCAATTTTTTTTATTTCGAAAATGTTAGATCACATCGAATCAGTCTTTAAATTTACATAGCTAATGATATGCTTTTTACGAGAACTTTACTAACCAGTTCTTCTTTTCCAGTGCCTTTTTAGTTCATTTCTCCTTCCTCTCATGTGACTCTTTTATGTTAGTTTCGTGACTCATTTGCGTTAATCAGTATTCAAATTTGACAAGACTGTGCAACAAACAAGACTACTTCGATTAATCCATTTTCACTGTCACACGTTACTTTTATAAAACACCGGTGCATAGCCATGAGTTAAAAAGGTAACAACTGTTTTCAAAATTAGCAGCATATCGAATCAAGAAAACTTGAATTTTTTTTAGTGACTTTACAAAAGTTTCATTTTGAGATAGCAAAAATCCATGCAAAGAATAAAAGATGTAAAGAGAAATATAGGAAATATTTGATTAAGTTAAGTAAATAGCTTCTTACTGTTTTAGCGGTTACATGATTTAAAAAAAAAGTACCAAGAAAATTTAATTTAATTTATAATATGTATTTTTGCTACATTTTGCTACTTTATTTTGTAGAAAATTGAAAACAATGGAGAGAGAGAAACTTTTCTCTCTCTTATCATTTTTTTCTTTATGTGCATTTGTGAATTTTGGCCACAAAACATATATTATTGCCTCACACTAAACTCATGGACACGAATTTTTCAATAGTCAGAGTGCAAATTTACTTTGAGAATAATGACTAAATATTTAAATATGTTATTTCCTTAAAGTTATTATTATTAATATTATTTATTTATTTATTATTATTATTATTTCTTTTTTATTTCTTGAAACTTGTGTAATATTTTTAAATTCTATATTGTAATTCATATTAAAATCTAATTTGTGACTATGTAAAAAGTTAACAAAAACGTTTGTTTCATTCCAATACAGTTTCTACCATTTCAAAACTAAATGGTAGAAAACATATAATTATTATTTGGATGTAAAATATGCATTTTGCGCATTTATTCAATTCTTGAATTAGTTCTAAAGAATTAAAGTTTAGCTTTCCCAAAAGCGAATTTAATAATATTTTGTAATCACAGAATCAATTCTTGTATATAATTTAAAGTTAGAAGTAATTTCTATCTGAGCTCATGTTTCCAAAGTGAATCGTCAGTTGAATTCATCAAAATTTTAAAGCAAACATTACTTCATAAGCTCGCACAGTTTTGTATTTTAGTATTAAAAGCCTTTTTTTTTATTTTTGTGCTTTTTATTTCTCAAAATTTTGCTTATTTTACTTAATCTTTTTTTTTCTAAAAGAACTTGTAATATTTTTCTTCTTTTTTCTTTCTTTAACATATCTTTAAGTTAAACGATGATTATTTAAAAAACAGGACTATTATATTTCATAATTTATCTATCCTTCCTTTCATTTTACACTTAAGCTTATCTGTTGTATTTTAAATTAAATTCAACTAAAATTCACAGTTAAAATTTTTACACTTTTTCGTTACATTTTGGTAGGTACTTATTAAGACATTTTCTTCTTTAAAAATGGTTACAGTCAGAATTGCTGTAGACTATTAATACATTCATGATTCATCATATTCATTATTTAAATAAATAATAATAACATTCTGGGAATAATAAAATGTAAAATTAAGTGAAATATTTTTTATTTAATATCGCTTTAAATTAATATTTATTTTTTAAAACTTGCTTCTTTTAAATTTAATACAGTATGACTTACACAAAAATATTTTGCATAATTTATTGGCTAAAAATATTGAGAGTGATTTTATGAAAGTAAAGGCTTTATTTTGGCGTACTTACGCCCGTAAGTAAACTGAACTTCGC
>NC_092208.1:39706150-39715910 GCF_043381705.1 Parasteatoda tepidariorum
ATCCAAGAATCGACAAATATATTCTTAATGCAATGTGAACGTTAGGAAAAGTATTCACAAGTTTATCTTTAATTGCCTAGGGCCTACGAAAATTGGCTATGCCTAGGGCCTACGAAAGGTATAATCCGGCTCTGGTAAAAGCGCATGTAGTCGCTCGTTGAACATTGATAAAAATTCTCAAAAAAAAAAAAAACTCAAAGCATTTACAAGTATTGTTTATATCATGTTGTTATAGCTTTACATTTAACACGTCATATAAAATTTAATAATATAAATATTGTATATATATAATATACCAAAAGTTAAAAAATGACAGTATTGGTGCAAAGTCATCAAACGTGATGATTAGAAAGAAGTTTTAATGAGAATAAATAGTAATGAATTTTAAACTACTTTTGGAGAAGATTTTTGAAGTAAATTTTTTTTCTTCATTTTATTCCAAAACATCTGCTTAATTAGCTTTTTTTTAAAAAAATTTTTTTTATTAACGAAGATTTCAAGTTTTGTCTTTTTTTAATATTTATTGGAATTTAGAAAAGAAAAGAGAGGAAGAGTATTTTTCTATCAAAACTTATAAATCACGAAATAATTTTGCACGTGAACGAATGTCAAAGGAAATGTAAGGGGAAGAGTTTAAGGGGAGGTGAGTTCTTAAAAGTTGTAGTATTTAAATTTTCTTTGTACCCAATAAAATCATACTTAGACCTGTATTTTTCCTAGTACGTTACGCGCGCATATGCCGTGTAATGCACTTAATGCGTTTTGTGCATTAACCTGGTAAAATACATATTCAAATCCAGTATTAAGCACTTGATAAATTAACGCTGTGCATAAGTGTGAAAGCCGCATAATAATTTGGTGCGTCTCTATTTAGTTTCTTTTAAAAATAGTTTAATGGTATAAACTTTAATAACAGTAGAACTCAGAGATCTAGAATCAGTCTGAAGGTGCGACGAAATAAAAATTGTAAGGCCTGATTAATATGTGTCGATGATTTATGGTATGGCAATTATAAGAAGAGCTCTCTTTTCAAATCTTTCTTCGTACGTCTCTATTTAATTTCTTTTAAAAATAGTTTAATGGCATAAACCTTAATAACTATAGAACTCCGAGATCTAGAATCAGTTTCAAGTTGAGACAAAATAAAATAGTTCTCTTTGAAGCAGTCATTTTAGAACACTTAATGAATATAATAAAATATATGCAGAAGACTTAAAATAATAAAGAAAAATCTATTCGGCAGAATTTGTTAAAACTTAACACTATAATACTTTAGAGAAACTTGCAAATAGATTGCTGTATTAATATTTTATTGAGCTGTGTAAGATAAACTAATTTTGTTAACAAAGTAATGATTTTTCAATAAAATTAGATTCAGTATCATTCAAAAAACTTAAGTTTTAATTCTTGCTTTTGTAAAATGTATCATAAATTTTTTTAAATTACCGTTACATTCATGTAAAAAATTTTTATTATAAATTGCTATAGATTGAAATATTTTAATTTATTTAATTTAACTTTATAAATTCTTAAATTAAAATTAAACAAAAGTAGGATTCAAATTATTCAAAAAAAAAGTAGTCTTTTAATTCTTAAATTAAAATGATTATGTGTATAAATGAAATTTAAGACAAATATCGAATTTTCAAAGTACCAGAAAATAAAAATTAATCAAATTTTAGGATTTTTTTCTTTTTTCTACGCTTTTTAATTTAGTGTATATAGTATATATTTAATGAATAGTATATGGGTTATATCCAGCATAATAAATAAATTCCCCTACATGAAGAATTGATCGGAAATCGAGGTTAGCAGCATTGAATTGAATATAATCTTAAGTTTTCTTATCATATCATAGGTAATAATACCTCAATCAAAAGAATTTTTCTCTATTTCTAGATCGAGTACAGGTCCTCTTACAACTATGTAAATGTAGAACATACACCGCCCTAATTTGAGGATTATTTTGTAGCTGCTTTTTGCTATAGCTTAAAAATATTGATTGAAATTGAACAAAAGTTTTGAAGCAATTTTTAATTAATTACAAGATAATGATTTTAAAATTGAAGAGAAAGTAAATCGTTTAAAATTGCGCAAGATATGAGCGTATTAAGTATTTTTTTCAAAATTTTGTCGGGAATTGTAGTTAGCAACTCGTGGGAAAAAAAAGATTTGAATATCTTCAAAAAATTATACTGCAAAATTAGGAAAAAATATTTGTTTCAGCGCAGGTGGGAAAGAACTACTTTAAAAACGTATTTTAAAGGATTTGTTTTTTTTTTCTTGGTCTAATTTTAACATGCTTGTTAATGAAAAATTGCTCCTAAAACTTTTATTTTATTGAGTATTTTTGCTGTTTTAGGAAAAAATCGTATGACAAATAAAAGTTTTTATTTATTTATTTTATAAAGGTGTCTATATTTTCCTAATATGTAAGTTAATCTGACGAAATTTTATGCACTTCTTACAAATAATAACAAAGTGTCCTTTGAGTTAATAAATTTATTGTTACATTTTCTGAAATAAGATATTATAATACTTACTTTCGCTCATAATTTATTGCCGGCCCCTTAGACCACCTCTGAAGTTTTTAAAATTTATTACACTCTTGAAATTCATAATATAATTTTCTAGGTATTTTGTGAGGAATTCAAAGAGAAAAGGGTGAGAAACTGATAGTGTCTTATCTATTATTGCATGGTGGTGTATATTTAAATTTCCTTAGTTTTATTTCATAGCTGTTTTATTTGTCATGAAATGTTCGTGCCTTGATGAACACAGCTGTTCCATCTATATTTTAGAAACATTCAAAAAAAATTTTTTTTCATAAACACCACTCTTAGTTAGTTTTAAAATTTTTGTTAAAAGGTATATATTTGAGAAGATGATTAAGATTCATAAAAGATTATCTTGATTCATCACAGCAGAATTAAATAATTAATACACAATTTTACTATTGCAAGTGAAAAATGGTATGGAACGAAAAGCGAACACTTTTGAAATGTGTTAAAAAGGAATTGCTTTTAAATATTTTTATGCTACATTTACTGTAATTAATAAATAGCGTCAATCTATAATAATTTTCTTTTTTGAAATGTTACTTTAAGACTACCTATGTGTAGTTTTTCTACCTTGTCAAGAATTCTAAAAAATAAAAAAAAATTGTTGATCTCGCAATTATGGAATAAGCTATTTAGAATTAAATTACTAATAAATTATTATTAAAAAAATTAGTGACAAAAAGAATGATGTTTCACGTCCTGTTTAGTTCCTAGCACGTGACTGCATTAAATCACACTAATTTACTAATATTGCTGTAAATAATCAATAAAAAAATTTTAATAATGAACACACACTAAAAAAATGTCTTAAGAAATTTCATATTTAACTTACTTTATGTTTTATAAAATGCTGTGAGCAAAGGGGATTAAAAATATTACGAAATAACTCTGCAATACTGATATCTTAATTACAATAAATACATTTTTAAAAATAATCTCGCGGAAAAGAAAGCAGTCATTAAAAATTCTGAATTTTATTCTTGTTTTGTAAAATCATAACATTTTGTAAATAATAAATATTAACGAAAACAATAAATAAATTTTTAAACGAATTAATCGTTTAAATAAATTTTTAAAAATAACCTCGCGGAAAAGAAAGCAGTCTTTAAAAACTCTGAATTTTATTCTTCTTGTTTTGCAAAATCAAACATTTTGTAAATAATAAATATTAATGAAAGCAATAAATAAATTTTAAAAAGAATTACAATAAATACATTTTTAAAAATAATCTCGCGGAAAAGAAAGCAGTCTTTAAAAATTCCGAATTTTATTCTTTTTGTTTTGTAAACTCATAACATTTTGCAAATAATAAATATTAACGAATCGAAATGGCGCCANTTCTCCCGGCAACCACGATTCATGACCCTGATTTTCTGCTCTTTTGAGCGCGCCCCGTGTTCTTTGTTCGCCAAGGTCAACCCCTATGGAAAGAAAGATAATGTCAAGTGCGATGGATTAGCGTCAACTCCAAACCTGTGTTTGTAAAGGGAAGGGGGGAAACTTTGAGCGATGAACACCTGTGACTTTGGGCCAGAAAGGATTCCCCCATCATTTGGGCCCGATAGGACATCCCCGACAAATATAACCAGGTGTTTTTCTTTCCCCCAAGTAGTACAGTTAAGTCGTCAATCACGTCAACACTCCCATTTCATACTCTTTTTACACTGTTTGGTTGGTCTGTCATGCCCAGGGACTAATATAGGGGCCTTTATATCTATGGTCATGCCTTACTTCAGAAGAAAAGGACTAAGTAAAAGCAGGAATTTCTTATTCTTCTGGTGAATGAAATAATGTCTTTTTTTCTTTTTTAAAGTAATAAACAGTTTTTATTTTTATAACAAATAAATTAAACTTCGTGAAACCTTATAAATTAAATTAATGTAAAATTATAAATTTTAATAAAAAAATTTAGAGATATTTCCTTTGCTTCCTTATTCACTCTTTAAATTTTATTCAAAACTGTTACATGCGTAGTGTTTTATTTTCCTAACCTGGTTCTACTATTCACTGTTACTTTTTTCCGTTTTTTTAAATCTAGATATTTCAATGCTTTTTTGCTTAAATTCTAAGAAGATTCATTAAGCTTATATGTGCTTTGTGTTTTTTCTGCAATTCTAAGTAAAGCGTAATATTTATTGGTTATCATTGTTATTTTAAAGTTATCATAGTTACTTTCCTTTCCTTCGATAGTTTATTATCATCTCAACAGCACTCACAAAAAGCAAGATAATATGAAATTCAAATCAAATGACTAATATATATATATAAATTGATTACGCTAAATATTTTATTAATTACATTTTTAAAAAAATAAGAGAACCATGCAAATAAAATAAAAAAAATCTTTCCTTTATTTTTGTTTAGAAAACTAATTACCCCACAGATATTTTTCAGTTTTCGAAAAGAAAAATGTATTCAGTAAATGTCATAACAAATAAAAAATTTAATTTAAAATTGATGGATATCAATCTTATTAATTATTATCGCATTTTACTAAAATTAAATATAACTTTTTTTTAAGAAGTTACAATTCCTTCTACTAATTATCCCACAGATAGTTTTCAGTTTTCGAAAAGAAAAATGTATTCCGTAAATGTCATAACAAATAAAAAATTTAATTTAAAATTGATGGATATCAATCTTTTTACTAATCGTCGCTTTTTACGAAAATTAAATATAACTTTTTTTTAAAGAAGTTACAATTCTTTCTTATAATAAATGTTAAAAAAATATAAAAAAAATGCATGCATACAAAACATAAAAAATATCAAATTAATGACCAGGTTAATCAAATGAAGAAATCTCCACTCGACATGTTTTTGGATGAAAACTGCGATTTGTACTTTTTCCTTATACATAAATCGTCCCACAGAATTGGAAGAGGAAGGACTTAGCAATTACCAGATTTTTCAGTCTTTGTTATCATTTCTTTTTTTTTACTCATCTGTTTTTTCTCTATCGCTTCCAGTATATATTTGGGATCTCGGATAGTCATTGATCTGTATAGCTGGGATCCAGGATTTCAGGCAACAAACAATCAAAGTAAAACCTTTTAAGTTTTTCTTCCATTTTAGTTGCCCAAAACAAGTCATCTCATTCAATTTTTTCAACTTTAATTCCCTTTGTGGTCCAAAAAGTAAAAAAGCAGAAATTGGCTTTTGTTACGTGCAATTGTCCCTGCACCTGAAAATAAAAATTGTGTTTTTTGTTTATTTCTGTAATACCATATTTTTCTTTGTTAGTCTTCCAGAAGGTGAATTTTCTGTCAAGTATAGCTGCATTTGGAAACAAATTTGTACATGTCAGAGGACGCTTAACTTCAACAATACATTTATTTTCATTTTCGTCCAAATCCTGTACAATTCCGTTAGGAGTGGCACCAAAGAGACTATATTTTTCGTCTACAAATAATCCACATTCTTCAACCTTTATATTTATGCGTTAAATGATTCCACCGCATTATTAGTGGAATTATAAGGCAAGCTTCTGGCATGGTTTGTCAATTTCCCTATTATTTCCATGATTTTAAACAAAATTACACTTTCTTCTAATTCTGAGATATGATTTACATCATCTCTATCATTACAAAATTTTGAAGCACAGTATGTATGGTCTCCAAAAACATGTCGTGGAGCGTTTTTCATATCCTTTATTAGATCAGCTTGTGCATTTAGTTGATATTTTCTATACTCTGACGCCTTTACGATTGCATTTCTTAATCTAAGAATTCTTTTGTCTAGCAATTGCAATTTGCGAACTGCGGCATGTCCTGATTTTGTATTTCTTGCTACCTCTTTCAATTTGCTACAGAAATTTTTTAAGAGGTGGTTCCGACATTTAATTTTTTCAACGTCGAAGGTGCCATATGGGTTAGCTTCCAAAACTTTTTTGTACACATTACTGTACAAAAAAGTACACATCACCGTCTCCAATCATGACTACATATTTTACACCATATAATGTCAGACTTTGAAGGAAACCTTGAACAATAATGTTTGCTTCCATTGAGGTAGAGCTGCCTTCCCAATTCTTATAACAGTAGTATATCGGGGGGGGGGCGTACAGGACACTTTAGCCTATCCCATATACTACTACCTAAATTTCCTAATTCATAATCGTAATATTTAAAATAGACGGATATTTCGCATTTTTTTTTATGGAATATTAGATAAAATCAGCATATTTTAATAAATCAAAATTATTATTTTTATATTAATAAAAATTAATATCTTTGTAATTCATAATCGTAATATTTACAATAATTTATATTAATAAAATTTAAAATAGGCGGATATTTAGCATTTTTATATGGAATATTAGATAAAATCAGCATATTTTAATTAATCGAAATTCTTATTTTTATTTGACAAATCTTTGTAATTCATAATCGTAATATTTAACATAGGCGGACATTTTTATATGGAATATTAGATAAAATCAGCATATTTTAATAAATCAAAATTCTTATTTTTATATTAATAAAATCGGTTTTATTTAACATATTAATAAAAATATTTTTCAAAACAATTATCATAATCATAATAACAAAATTCAAAATCATATCTACCATCAACGATCCCATGATAATCGAGATAAGTAAACGGGATAGGATCATCTTTTACAACATACTTAATAATTTCGTGTCTAGTTTCTTTAGTGAAACAATCATTTTTTAAAACTAATTCTGTTTCTTTATCGTCTACAATTAGTTTCATCGTTAGCTCATATCTAGATTTATTCAAACTCTTTATATGATATTCCCCAACTTCCAAATCATTAACTTTAAAAACTCCATTATTTTAACTTCTTTTTATTTAGAAACATTTTTTAGAATACATTTTTTAAAATTCTTTTATTGGTTCGTATAGAGGTACTCGTGTATTACGACAAATTTCAGCAAGAGGTATGCAAACTATCTTTTCTTTGTGTGAATCATAAAATTCTTCTGGTAATATTCTTATACCAGACTATTTATATAAATTATTCTGGTTTTTATTTTCTATTAAAAGACAGAGATCTATTTTAGAAACAAATTCTATTACAAAATCTTTATCAATATCTTGATATTGTATAATATAATCCCTATTAACATAATCTTGAAATTTTCTTATAAGGTCCATTGATAATTTTTGATATCTAGATGCAACATTCATATTTAAACGATCATAATAATTTTCTACAAATCTTAAATCCAAAGATTGGAATCTTGATATTTCATACCAAGTCACTTTATCTGCAAATACAACCTTTTTTTAATTTTACAGTTTCCCATATAAGCTATTTATGAAAATCTATAACAAACGTTCCTTGGTAAAATCTAAACATGAAATAAAAACAGAAATACATGCGGATCCACACATAAAAAAGGTGGTGGGGAGAGTCATAAATCACAGTGAAAGCTGACTTCAACCTCCTGCGGTGCAAAAGCTCATTTTCGCTGTGGGTAATCCTGTTAAAAAGGGTTTTAGAAGGGGAAGGAAATTTTGAGTCTGATGATTAGAATTATTGAAACTAATTTGTGATTTACGTAATCTGTATAAAACCTAGAATTAAAATATTAATCTTTAGCTAAAGAGAATTTCTTAAGCTTTCAATCTGTCGAAAAAATTTTCCAAAAATACTAAAAATAAACTTGCAATTAAAGCTTATCTCCTAAATTTCAGTCTTTTAAAGAAGACGTTAGTTTTAAAAAAGTTTTAAAAATACTTAAAATGAAATAGCATAAAATGAAGTAAAAAAAATTCCAAAATATTAATAAGTGTCTAAATAAAGAGTAGGTTATGAATCATATAATTCTCCATAGATTAACATGGGGAACGAGGAAAGTAGAATCTCACTCCTAGACACCCTTAAGCTTCTCTGAAGAAATCATTCATTATGCTGAATTAAAATGTTTATGACATGATCTTTAAAAAAAAACGCCCGAAATTCCGATCTTTTTATTACGACTCGCGTTTTTCAAATCATGCATACAGAAATCACCTTTGACGAGCTTATTTGTGTCAATAGCGACGAATCCCGCTTCCAACTGTGTCCTGACGATCATCGAAGACGTGCTTGGAGACGCACAGGGCAGAAGGAGGATCCTGCCTTCACAATTGCAAGCCACACCAGCCCTCAACAAGGCATTGTGGTCTGGGGTGCCATTTCCTTTGACAGCCGGACCCCTTTGGTCGTCATTAGAGGTACACTTACTGCACGAATTCCACACCAAGCTCGCACCTACGACAGTGCTGACGTAAAATATCCTCAGTGGTAGAGGATCATGGTTTAGAGTTCTCTTGCCATCAGACTAACCATGAGAGGATTTTGAGTTTTTCCACTCCATATAACGCAAATGAGGGTGAGTTTCATCAAAAAGTTTTCCAAGATAGCTAGTTTGATCCAGGAGCTCTTTTGTTTAGTGTTGGGCTCAAAATTGCTAAGTTACGGAGCTGAATATTAGTAGGCGTAAACCCAAAAGTGCAACGGCTGTTCAACGACATTTATATATATAAAAAAAAAAAACGTTTAGATTAAAGTGTAAGAAAAAAATTCTGCTGCATTTAACTTACCCATATTGAGATAACCACCGTGTTATTTTCATAGATTCTTAAGTACCCCTAAGCATGCCACTGACCTGGTTCTTCCACTAAGCTCTTCAATAGTGTCAGTAATCGCGTTTCAGATTTGTGCATAATTTGGTAGTGTTGATCAGAACTAACTGTTTTTTTTTATTCATCTCAAACGAGGAAGGAGCAATTCAGCATAATTTAAGATTTACAATTTTTATAAGTAGTTCAATTTTCTAAATTCAGAAAACGGAAATTTTGCGTGATAAATACTTTTTTGTTAAGATGTCAAATGTGGTTATAATGTATAATAAAATATATATAGATATATTTTCTTATTATATTCTGGTGCTGCCGTGGGCCGCAAACTGGGAACTCTAATCATAGTGCATCATTTCTGGATCATTCTCCCCCCTCCCGCATCTCGGGTTTAATATTAACACCACTGTCTATAACCTTTAGATAAAGAGGTGTCCTGCGTGCAGATTTTTTAGATTGTACACTGTATAGGAAACTTAAAGCTCAATTTTATTAAAAACTTGAATACTTATAACAAATATATATTATATATATATATATATGTTTTTCTTATTGACAATATGAAAAGTAAATAACAATATAACAAACAATCAGTGTCGTCATAAGTTA
>NC_092208.1:39717227-39721763 GCF_043381705.1 Parasteatoda tepidariorum
AAAAAAATAAAACGTAACTTCAATAACTATATTTTGAATTCTCTTTTTCACAGTGAGAAAAATAAAACTATTACATGCAATTAATTCCATTTCAAACATATAAATACAAACACTCACCTTATAATTTTTTCAAAGAAACAAGGTGTTGCAGAGATAATAACAAATTCAAGAATTTTTCCAGAGAAGTCTATTTGACCAGGTAATCCAAAACATTGCTAGATGACTTCCTATTATTTGGCAGTAAGCTATTGTTACCAATCTATTTAAGGAAAAACTTTCAAATTCTTATTTTTAATCAATATATATAAAATGTTCCTTCACTGGTTGGTTTACCCTATTATTGAAAAAAATAATCTACGTGGTATGCGTATTAAATGAAATTTTGAAAAATGGAAAAAAATATAGTTAATTATTTAGTTAAATGGTTGTGTGAAACATGCGCTGCCTGGTAATTAAAAAGTTTATTTTAAGATTAAGACGATAGATAATATGTTGAGAAATTTTAAGATGTTTAAAAATCTTGGCACGATTCCGCAATTTTATTCTCTTGGTGGTGAATCTCAAAACACGATTAAACATAATCTTCGATGATATTACAATTTTATCCGATAGAACGATGCATTTTATAGTTTTTTTTAGTTTCATTTAAGTTGTAATTGATTGATAATTATTAAATATATTTTATTCCACTTCAATTTATACGTATGTATATTGAAATTGTATAAATTATTTAATGAACTTACCAAAATTTTTTTTAAAAAAAGCAGATGTATAACCACATTTTATCAGAAACATGATTTTATAAAACTCAACATTCGTTAAATATAATGTTTTATTCGAATCTCTTTGCTAAATTACGAGTAAATTTTCAGATGTCTTAAAAAGAAACATCGTATTTCATAATTAAAAAAAAGGATTAACATTTGGCTCTCAGCGGAAAAAATATGAATGAAATTTTACGTTACGCATGCGTAAGTCAAGTTCCTCGCACGTTAACCACATTTAAATATTAATCTCCCCATTTAAATATTTCTACATTTTCACCAAATCATTTCTTAAAAAGTAATTAATTTTAATTTATCTCGGTTTCTACTATATAAAAACAGTTTGACTTTAATTTTTTCATGGAACAATACGTGGGGTTATATAGTATAAAAAAAAATTTATACATCATATATCAAAATTTTTTCGTCCACAATTAAATTAAACAATAAATAATTATTAAAAATTATTGTTTGAGTGAAAGTTATTCAGGGTGATTTTTTGTGTGATAGTGCGCAAAAAAGGAAGGTAAAACGAACCACACTGAATAACTTATAAACAGTTCAAGGAAGTGAACTTAAATATACTAATCAATTAGTGCAGGCTATATTTATAGTGACGAAATCAGAATCTAAAACGTATTTTCTCTGAATTTCTTACAAAAATTATGTACTTAAGAACACAAATGTGCATAGTTCATTGTTTTCAACTTTTTTAAAATTATAAAACTGTATTAATAACATTTAGCATAACTAAATATGATTAATAAGAGTTTTCAATGTACATCACTTTTTATACAATATGTCCTCAGATAAGAACTAAAATCTTTCATCATACTGCTATTTCAAACAAAACAAAACGGTGATATTATATATCTAACGTATATCAATATTCGACAAAAATATTTTAGGCTACCCACCTGCAGTTGATTGAACTACCACTGCATGATACCACAAAGAGGTAGTTAATAATTGGTATTCAATAATGCATTCAATAACCAATTTTCAAAAACATCTTAAGCAAGAAAAAAGTGTACAAATTTGAATCAAATTTGAAAATCATAAAATAGGCATTAGACATAGCCTAGGTATTGTAAACAATACTTGATCTCTGCTTAGCCAGTAACTTGTAGATTAAATGTATGACTTAGGTTCGTGATAAATTACGTATGCATAATGTTCTTTGAAATCTTTTTATTCAAATCTTTCATTCAAAACTAAATTCTATTTTACAGAAGGAGTCCGCAAAGAAAAGAGATCTGGAAGCTGGACATTCAAGACTTTGAAAACAGAATCGACTGAAAGAGCTGACTTCATAAACAATTTTTCAGAACCTCCTTCCCTGCAGCGCATTGCAGTAGTGTCGATTGCAATTGGGCTATGTACGGCTCCTGATATAAGGAATGAACTGACGTCTTATTTCTTATCTTCTTTCGATATTGGAGATCCAGATGAGTTAGAAGAAAGAATATTAGGCAAATTATTCGATAGCTCTTTGCCCTCATCGCTGAAGACCGAAATCTCATACGTCATTCGACCCATTTGGTGGCAGTTGTTGAAAGCGTTTCGTATCTACCGTAGTTGGATAGGAAATGAAAGAAATCTCTATGAGTATTACATGAAGCGTAGTACAATTTATTGGACAGTTGAGGGGAGAGTTGACATAGTGAAATCCCTTACGGAACTATTCGATAGTGGAAGCTTAGGAAGATTAGATATTTGCCGTTTGTTTGGGTTAGCCTGCTCTCACTGTTTAGGGGAACATGTTTCAATTTTTTGGGAGAAGATTTCAGAAGAATTTGGAAACCGATTTCATATCGCTCGGTTCGGAGAAAAGTATACTTGTCATTTTATAATATATTGGATGTGTGTCCTCGAGAATAATCTAGGAAGTTTTCTAACTAGAGTCATAGATCATGAAAACATATACGATGATAATCTTAGTACCGATGTTAATATTGCTTGTTCGATTAATGTTAATAACATAGTTGCCCTAAAGTATTTTTGGAGGAAATTGTCGGAGCAGGAGAAAAACGATCATTTGAGTAAATGGCTTTTGCAAGCTACTCGACGTATGGAAGTTCAAAATCCTTATCTTTATCAGTATTCTTCAGAAATTTTAGATGTTTTATGTTTTTTATTATCTCATGTCAATCGTATAACTCAAATGACGGAATTTTTTCAGAATCATTCTCGCGTATTAGTGTTTTTGTTCGAAAGTTGGCCATATCAAAGAACATTCTTGTCCACTATTTTTGAACTATTGGATAATCTTCAAGAAGAAACTTATTCATGCATAATGCAGGATATTAGTTATAAGATGAGTGAAATTGGAAATGAAATGATGATTTTTAAAGAAATATGGAGTGCCAGTCCATTAAGACTAAGACGATCATTTCTGAAAAATGAACTTCTTTGCGTCGATGTGTTGTTGCATTTGCTGAAATTAGAAAATCTGAACATGGCTGTTAGGATATTAAATGATGCTTCCAAAGAAGAGATTAAACTATTTATCTGCTTTATGTTTGGCCGGCCGGAATTTCGCCGTGCTATTTACTCAAGCAATCTGAGTTCGCTTCACATGTTATTATCAAAATCTACCTTGCCGCCAGAATGTTATCCCTATAAAATCAATCTTATAGAGCAAAGAGAGCAAGATAGGCGCATAATATCGTGGCTTATTAGATTTAGCGATTGGCATATTTGTATTGAGTGGATATGCGATGGTAACATCCAAGCAGCCGAGTCCTTCTTGAGATGGGTTTATCAATCTGTGGAAATTGATACATTTAAGAAAACAATATCATCTTTACATGTTATCTATTTGACATTAATATTTTTGTCCAACTTTGAGCTTGTGGACCAGTTTCTGAATCGGTATTTCCAGACGGGAGAGGAAATTCAACAATTTAAAGCAGACTTTTTGAGAAAATGGGGTAATTATTTTTTCAATCGATTCATAGACATGCCGTTCATTGTATTAAAAAGAGAAGGCGATGTGTTACAAAAATTTATAAACTACAACTTGTCTTCTCTTGTAAGCGTTGCAGAATTTCGACTTATTTGCCGTAGTTGTATAGAGTATGCACTGAGTAAAGGTTTTCTTGAAAGTGCCACCTTACTTTTGAATGCATCTTTTGATGATATCAATGAAATAAAGCGATACAAAAACAAACTTATACTATCCAAGAAAGGAATTAAAAAGGATCTAACCTTAAAGCAATCCCTAACTGATGCTGACTGGAATCATGTGAAAGAAATTGTAATGTGGTCGTCGCCTCTATCTCTAAATACAGTCACAAAATTAAAATCACTAATTCTGAAGCAGAAGACTAGTCACTCTTTCCAAGATGAATTGAATCCAAAGATTTCAGCTCTCCTTGATTTACTGGAGAATGTTGTTGAGAAAGATAGCAGATGATAATTGAACATTTTTTTTTGCAATGAAAAGCGAATGTAAATAAAATCATGTTCACTGTCAAAAGACGAATCATGCTCACTGCGCAATCATTGCTAAAAGATGTATTGTTTTGTAATGAATATGTAACTCCATTTTTAAGTGTTAGTTGTTTAATATTAATGAAACAATATCCGCTATATATTATTTGCCACAACTTTCATAATTAATTTAATTGTCACAACTTTATTTTTTTATTTTGGTTATATCTGAAGAAAAATCAGCAGTTTTAAGTGGTAATTTTCCCTCACTATTCCCAAAAATCAGTCACTAGGATATATATATATATATATATATATACTTCAAGAAGAAATTTAT
>NC_092208.1:39722495-39725026 GCF_043381705.1 Parasteatoda tepidariorum
GTATAATTTTTCGCTTGTTCCCTAAAGTAAATGAACAACTATGTAAAGAATGGATTCCGAAATGACACATGAGGATTGTGCTGGCCAACGAAGCAAGTTAAATTCTCCGTCATGCTCTTCGAACCATCTGAGGACAATGCCAGCTTTATGACAAGGAGCGTTGTCCTGCTGGAAGTATCCATCCCCGCCAGAGTACACCATTGACATAAACGGATGTACTTGATCTGCGATGATACTTAAATACCCTTGGGCATTAAGGCGTTGTGGTACAGGAATTAAAGGATCCATACAATACCAAGAGAACATTATCCATACCATGACGTTGCCACAACCAGTTTGAAGTGTCGTGGCAATGCAGTTGGGGTCCAAGCTTTCGTGCTGTTTTCTCCATATTCTCATCCTGCAATCTGCGCGATGCATTTGAAATCGTCATTCATCGGACCACATGACCCTCTTCCTGTCATCTACTGTCCAATGTTTGTGCTTCTTTGCAAATTGGAGACGTCTGCGCTTATTTAAAGCAGACAGTAGAGGCTTACGAACAGGTCGTCTGCTTCCATACTCTATACGGCGCAATGTGCGTCGAACAGTCCGTTCAGAGACGTGCACAGTTGCTCCTTGATTAACATCACTTGCAATTTGTCGCACTGATGCTCTCTTATTGTGCTGCACAACCTTGCCAGCCTTCTCTCTGATCGAGCATTCAGTACCCTGTGACGACCACAAGTCTGACATTGAGACCCGGTTTTTTGCTTGATTGTCCATTCTTTGTACACATTAACAACTGCTGCTCTAGAACACTTCACAAGTGCAGCCGTTTTGCTGATACTAGTTCCGACACATCTCGCAACCACAATCATTCCACGTTGAAATTCAGTTAAATCACTTTTCTTTCCTATATCTGAGCAAGCAATTCAGTATAACTGATGACTCACTTGTCCAGCATTCCCGTGTTATAGTTATCTTGCCCTCTAGCGGCAGCGCTGTGACGCAATAACTCATTTGCATAAAACTCAGAGGTGGTCATAATAATTTGGCCACTCAGTGTATGTATAAAGTCTACGCTCATTAGTACGTTGCTCCTCTCCATAATACTACAAACCTACAATTATAACGAATTTCTTTTTTTTCCCTATTCCCAGGAAATCACTTAAAAAAGGGTGTTTAGATTTTTTGAGTTTTAAAAACTACCATTATTTTTTTGATACTATACTATAACAAAAGCGTGGAGAAATAGTCAAACTACTATTACTTTTGGCTTTACCACTCAATAAACGTGAAACATCATAAATTCAATAGGAATAAAGAAATAGTGGCAGAACTACCTATTATTACTTAGGCTGTCCTGAGTGTATTTATGGGTATTAAAAAAGTGCGAATTGTTGAATATTTTCCATTGTTACGAATTGGAAGTGTTTGTGGAACCTTCTCGGACTTTCCTGCATGCATTCCTGACTTTCGCAAATTTCTTTTTAAGGGATTCGATAAATTCATCGATCCTGAGAATCTAATTTGAAAATTACATTTCTTTCTCTTTGTAAGGTAGCTAATTTTAGAGATTAAACATGTGGCATTCATGTACTTCTAAATTTTTTATCGATTTAAAGATTAATTAGAATTAAAATGAAAGTAACATTTATAACGAAATAAATTAAAAAAAACTTTATTATTATTTGCAGTTTTAAAGTTTTTGTATTCGTCATTGTATATTTTGCATTCAGATTTGTCAGGATCTCATGGAATTTAAGCCCACATAACTTTAATGTCTTCAATTTTCAAGCTCCGTTCTCGAGTTTAATCTTCTACTGAGCATACCTGTAAAAACAAATAAGTAAGGAGCTTAAATATAAAAAGAAATACTTCTATACTTTTTATAGAAAAAGTAAATCGTGCATAAGTATCCTAATAAACCCACTTTTATAAAGCGATAAAGTAAAAAACTTTATAATCATTAGTACTTTAAAGTTTTTGTAATTGTGTATTTTGCATTAAGATTTGTCAGGATCTGATGGAATTTCAGCCCTCATAATTTTAAAACTTTTAACTGTCAGGCTCAGTTGTAGAGCTTAATCTTCTGCTGAACATACCTGTCAAAACAAATAATTAATTGCACTCAATAAGTACCGAAAAATACTGGTACTTATTGATTAAAAACAACATTCAATAAATACCGAAAAATGCCGCTACTACAGAGTGACGCAACGGGTAAAATGAAAGATGAAGTGTATAGGGGAGAGTGGGGTCAATTGTAACAGGGTACGATTGTAACAGAGCAAATATTTCGAGTGTTAGGTTCTAGATTTGGTTCCTTGGTGGCGAACAAGGTGTATTTAATAAATCTACATGTACACCCCTGCTGGTAACCATTTTTATGTACTTTTGAAAGAGTTATATCACAAAAGATATTTTCACGCTACGTAAGTACTTTTTTTGGTATTAGAATATTATATTGTAACAAAGTAATTTTGTTTAAACAAATAAAAATTATTAACCGAATATGTAAGTGGACACCTTAATTAACATTTCAAAAA
>NC_092208.1:39725622-39729466 GCF_043381705.1 Parasteatoda tepidariorum
GATCAGCGGAGTGGAGTGGCAGAGCGCGCCGCGGTGCAGCGTTTCGCGAAAAAAGCTATAACTTTTTATGGAATTGCGATCCATTTTTTTTTGAAAAGCCATTTTGTTCAGAATAAAATTTACTTTGAAATGGGTTTTGTTTGAACTTTGTACGACATTAACAACATTTTTGTTTTTCATTTTACAACTTAATTTTGCAATAAAAATTAAATTTTTTAAACATTTGTTTTATTATAATTATTTTATCAAAAACTTCAATTATTTCCGCGTAAAATGAGATACATTTTCTTAAAATCCATTCATTCTATCCTAAGATATTTAATTTTTAATTAAAAAGAGCTTTAAAATTTAATTGTTAATATCTTGTAGAATAAATTAAATAAAAAAAATCGTTTTGGGTTATTGTTTTGTATAATATATACTTTTTTTAAAACAATAAAAAATGTAAAAATTATGATCTCAAATTTTAGGTGCTACCGCTATTAAAATTTTGACTCTTTTAAATAAGAGAAAATCGAACGATCTAAACGATGTTTCAGGTGTGAATATTTATTTCTTTTCACTCCAGAGCTAACACAATAGACCGAAGAAAGAGGTCTCATTTTCTCGCGCCAAAACCAGTCTTAAAGAGGGACCCGCACCCCTACTTGAAATAATCATATCTCGTTACCGTAGTCACCACCACCCATCCAGACGAATGTCTGTCAGAGTACCTATCGTAGACAAACAGTATGTTACCGGCAAAGTATGAAACGCCGGCATTGTATAGAAGAGAAGAAAGCCTTATCTTTTGTTTCCCAGTTCAAGGATATTGGCGACTGAGTTTTGTTTGGAATATTTTTTTTGTTGCGGGTTGTGAAATAATAAAAAAATTATTAATATTATACTATACTATAAAGTATTTTTTAAAATTCCATTTTTTTTCATATTTTATTTATATTTCAATTGTGAAATTTAAAAATTAACAACAAATGCTAATTTTTTGAAAAATTAAATCCACACATTAGAAAAAATTTATTTTTTTATCGATTACAAAAAAAGGAGTTTCGTTAAAATTAATTTAGATTTTTTCTGGCGTAATTGAGTCAGAGAGAAATTTAAATTTATAGGCAACGAAATCATATCAATTTCTTTGCTTCTTGCTTATTGTTTGTTATAAGAATGTTTAATTTGTATGAAGAAGAAAAAAGCAATAGGTTATCCCGTACAGTTTTTCTTCAAACCCGAACCTCCTTTAAAAAAATTATAAAATGGAACATAAGTAGAAAAATCAAATTAAATCAGTAATATCTCTCTCTTTATATAAAGTCATCTCTTTCATTTTGGGGATTATTATAAACGTATATTTTACCCTATACTGCAATTATTATGTTTTTTAGTTGAAGATTTTTCCTAGCCTTAGTAAACTTTATAGTTTATACATATCCTTTTGATTTACATAAATTATAGATTGATATTGCTGGAGTATTTTATTAAAAGGAAGATATACTGAATGATTAATTCAACTATCAGTGTTTGTTGTTTAATTATCCACGGCAAAGACTGCCTTAGACTATTCCTAAATTTTTCGAGCTCATTTTAATTTGGATTAACTGGAATTACTTTTTATCTTCTTTAAAATTAAGTCAATTAGTTTTATTCTCATATTTTTGGTGATTTAGTTTTCAAAATTGGTGGAACTCGGAAATATGTTGGATGTTGTTATTGTTTGTGCCACAATTTATTGTATGCATTGATATGAATTAGTAACATATTTATTAGAAGAAGCGATTGTGAAGTTGCCGGAAGGTCGGAATTAACAATGTGTTTTGAATCAAATTCCTATCTTATCCGAATTATTAGAAACAATGATGAATCAGAAAAGAGCAGTATTGCTACATCATTCAAACAATAATATTTTTGTTCTCTCTAACTCATGTTTAATTGAAAAAATTCCATTTTAAGTATCCCGTTTACGATATCGGGACAAGGCAAACCTCATTACTCGTTTCATTTGAGCAACAGCTTTTCAATTCTTCCCTCTTTTTTAGGATTTTTTTTCCCTACACTCTTTTTATCAGTTTAATTTTACAATCACGAATCGACTATTGTTATTCCTATAAACACAAATTCATCCCGTTTTAAGATCAATTTTTTTGACAAAAGTAGTTTTCGATGCTCAAAGTTTGCGTAATATTAAGATGGTTTTAAATATTGAAAATCCTTTAAGAGTGAGTATTTGTATTTTTATTGAAAGTTCAATTATACAAAAACGAAATTTTGTATGAGATACTTTGAACTAAATAACATGAAATACATACTGTATTATTAGATACAATATATCATATAAAATAGTAAATGCCTAATATTTAAAAAATAGTGCTCTTAAAATACTGTATACTATTTATATGATGAAAACTTGTAAATACCAACGTGTATTTAATGAAGGAACTCATTTATTATATAAGAAAATTTATAAAGCGGCTCTTACTCGTTACATCATTTAGTGCAAAAATCAGTACTGATTGAATATTCAAACATTAGAAAACTTGCAAAACAGCAGGGGTAGTTTTTTTTAAATGTATCCTATTCATTTATTTTTAAATGACTTTGTAATTTTGTTTCCTTTTTTACAATCTGTGGTTCTATTTTTAACAATTTTGTATCTACTATTTATTATCCTTTGTAGTTATAGAGAGTAAATTTTAAATTAATTTGCAAATTTAATATTTACCTTAATAGTGACTAAAGAGAAGAGAATTTAAAATAAAGATATGGTACTATCGTTATGGTATTCATTATTTTATGGTAATTACTACGAAGTTTGTTCTTTAATATTATCAAAAGAAAATTAATGTATTTTTCTAAAAAACATAATTTGTTAAATAATAAACACGCAACAACATGTGCAGTATTTGTTTTAAATATTAAAATAATGTCTTGTATATTTTTTTTCGAAACAAAGGACTTTAATATTCTTTTGCTTTTTACTATGCGTAAAACTTTTTTTAGCAATTTAGTATTTACTTTCTTTTGTATGTTCTGCGTTTTACTATTCCTTTTTTTCTTTCTTTCACTTTTTTTTTGTATGTTATAAATTTAAATTTTTACTTTCACAATAAACACAGTTTCAATTATACCGATGAAATTATATTGAATTTATAAAATATTGTTTAGTTACCGTATGAATATATTAAAATAAAATTCTATTTAGTTCTTCTGTAGTTCTCTTTAGTTCTTACTGTTCAAGCACTCCAGAGATTATTTCCAATATATTTATATTCTTTCTTTTATTTAAGTCTACAATCAAGATTCTAATGTTATGTAAAAACGTCAATTTGTCACATTGAATTTTTTCATTGTTTTATTATTTCACAAGCAAACGGCGTAATTTTTTTTTTATGGCTACTACAATGTTTGCCAAATCTATGTATTTTACCTTACTGTATGTAATTTAATGATGAATGGGATGCCAAGTTTATTTAAAAAAAGCAAGCAAGCTGAAGAAACTTAAAATTTCGCATAGATAAATGAGAAAAAAAGAGTACTGAAACAAATTTTTAGAAAATTCTGATAATTAGGGGTGGGTTTACCAGAGTTCCTGCGGGCCTTGTAAACTTTTAAAAAGTGGTAACGAAAATTAAACACACTTCGAAATTTTAATTTCTGTGTGTTTAAATTGTTTTCCAAAGAAAGTATATACGAAAGAAAATTCCTACTTCTAAACTACTTAACGACAAAGTGGTAGGTTAAAATAAGAAATATCTCTTAGCATTAATCTTAGTTTACTATTACTACTAAAATATTTCAAGGAGCGCGGGGACCCTGGTTTACAGAAGCACACGAATGGAATAAAAAGTGTCAA
>NC_092208.1:39729966-39757298 GCF_043381705.1 Parasteatoda tepidariorum
TCTCTCATACGTTGAGCCCATCTCATTGCGAAGTATTGAAAAAAGACGGCTGTTGCATTTAATGTAGTTAATTGAACTAACAGCGTCTTGTAATACGTTGTGCAACTCTTCCACCATATCTTTTTCAACAAGAGCTTGCCGATGAATCATACAGTGATTAAATACCATATGAGGCGCCACCTTCTGAATTAAGCCTCTGAGCCCTTTATTCGAACCTGTTAATGCTGCAGCACCATCAGAAAGAGTGGACAGCCTGAAATTGCAATTAAACAGAGAGTGACGGCGCTTCACTCTTTATATGTACACTGTATGGTATGCAACATGCAGGGATAATGCATTTCATAAAAATTTGGCGACCCCCACAGGGGTCGCGACCCCTAGTTTGCGCACCACTGGTCTATGGCTCATTTGTGAAATCATATATTACTTAACGATCAAAGATGAATAGTTCCTTTTATATTTTGTTTCAAAATATTGTCCATTCTACAATCTCCAAAGTACTTATTTTAGGGGCCACCCATAAATCATATCATATTCTTGATGGGAAGGGAGGGGGTGACAAAATTGTGACTGTTACAAGCGGGAACGAGGAGGTACCAAGAAATGTGATGTCACATTGTGTGATGTCACATTCTGTTTGTTATTATTAAAGAATTAAAATATTTTTATATAATTAATTTGTAATTTTTTTCATATAATTTATTGAAATAGGTTCACATCTCAGTAGAATGAGTATCTCGGAAAATAGAAAAACCTGGCAGAAAAATAATTTCATTTTTATAATTTTTTTCAGAAATAAATGTGTATGTTATTTGGGCACCAGAGACCGTTTACGGTCCTTTTCCCATCCGTCTTGAAGTTTTAATGTAAGGAGGCACTTTCTGGTCACTGGAATGAAAATTAGAGAAAAAAAGAAATATTAAATATTTTGTATTCTAGATAAAGATGCACCACTACAAAAATAAGCAGCCATTGGCCTGAGCCATTTTTCACGTAAGGAAACTGTCTTGTATACACATTATAAATTTTAATAATCCAGGATACGTAAGTAGTCAGGGACTGTGTGGCCGGAATCCCTGACGCACGCACGCACGCACGCACGCACTCTCTCTCTCTCTCTCTCTCTCTCTCCAATTTACTAAACGTCTGCAAAATGATTAATCTTTTTCTTAATTTTGTATTCCTTGTGTTTAAATTGATAAGTAGTGAAATTTTTCTTTAACCCCTTCCTTCTCGCTCCCGTGAAAATGACGGGGTGAGGTTACGCCTCTATTTCTCGCTCCCGTGATATTCCCGGGCTGGAGTGTTCAGTAGCAACGCGTCAACAACAATAAAGCTAATTCATTTTTTTTGCCCGGAAAACATTTTATTACTCATTTCACACACCAAATGGCAGTACCTGGATATTTTTAAGGTAATTGTGATAGTTAGTTTATTTTAAACTAGATGTCAGCACTAATCAAATACGTGTATAATATACGTGTATAAAAAAATAGGCACTTTTATGACCGTTTTCTTGAAAATCAACTGATCGTTAAAGGGTTAATTGTCTGAAATATTTAATGTTATTGTTGTCCTGTTCACAATTGTTGTTAAAACACATAGCTAACCTTTTAAGGTCTGGTGTTATTAAAAAGCACTTATTTTTCCTTTATAAATAGCTCAAAACGTGATAAGTCATGGAAAAATTACTTTGTTTTAAACATTATTCTTAGAAATTAAAGATAATCCATGTGTTGTAGAATACGTTATTAAATGTAAGATCCAATTTATGTTTGTAATGAAACAGTTAAGATAGTTTTACTAAAATGGACGCTAAGACAAGGAAATATTTACTCAATTTTAAATTGGTTTAAAATGAATATTTTATCTCTACGCACACATTGGGTTAATATTTAACCAGCACAATCGTACAATCTTGGTCCTAAACATAAAATTTGGAATATCATCTACAATGTGTGTTTTGTTTCTGGACTGCTAGTATAGGCAATAATAGCATTGCATGTGACATTTTGTGACATAGGACAGTATAGAGGGTCGAAAGTATTGAAAAGAAGTGTGATATCATTTAAGGCAACTTAGTTAAGGGACATTGCAGTGGTTAAGGAATTACGTGAGCTGCGAAATTTTAGGTCTCCTTCTTATCTGCCAATTTTTTAGTTATATATTTAAAATGCTCCTTGGCATTTTTTATTTAATTCTTGGATTTATAAATTTATTTTAAGAATGATTTTACTACTGGTATAGATGAATAGATTAAACATACATATCGATGCAAGAAAATCATGTGTTAACGTGTTTAAGGTTAGTTATTTTAGAAGTTATAGCATAAGGTAGTTATTATATAAAAATATTGCATTATTTGCTTCAAATGATCAAATGATTGCATTAATTTAAATACAATTTTAAAGTACTATGTGAGCGAAGGGTTATGAGGTTCATTTCTCTTAAAAGCTATTACTTTCATTTTGAAAACATCACACCCTCAGGGCAGGATTTCCTTTTTCAAAATCTGAAGCCGCGGTGGCTCAGGGGATAGAGCATTCGCTTTCCAATGAGGTGGACCGGGTTCGAATCCCAGCGATAGCTGATGGATACGAATTCCACATCCGGCTCGCCCTGACCACAGCGTTGACGTAAAATATCCTCAATGGTTGACGGATGATGGGTTAGAGTCCCCTTGCCGTCAGGTTAACAGTGGGAGGTTTTCGTGGTTTTTCTATGTTATGCAAATGCGGGTAAGTTCTATCAAAACGTCCTCCACGAAGACACATTTTTCCTAATACTTCTGGATTGGGTTCAAAATTACAAGACTACGGAGTTGAACACTAGTTTTCGTTAAACTGAAATTAGGTCAGCTGTTCAACGACGGTTATAAAAAAATCGTAAGCAAAGTCTGCTAGAGCTAAAATTACTCTTAGCAAAATCAGGGTTCATATAAGCATTTCTTAAAGCGGTATCAAAAAACATTATGTGATGCGGAGAATGCAACAATCATTGCTGCGTGACCTATTACAATAAAATGATTACTGAATTTTAAATATAAAGAATAGCAAAGGAGGGATTAAAATAATGAACAGATGGTTATGTGGCAAATTTTTAAGTTTCATTCTTCAAATAATTCTAGATGATTTTAAACTCTCCAACGCCTTTATTTACGTCAATAATGTTTGTTCAAATTTTGTTCCTCCTCACTTACAATTTATAACCGTTGAAATCATAATTTCCACAATACTTGCATTTTAAATTATTCATATTTAAAATATATTCCTATTTAAAAAAGAAATGTTCATATTTATTCATATTGAAATTATTCATATTGAAATTATTCATATAAAATTATTCATATAAAATTATTCGTATTTAAAAGAAAAATGATCTTTGGTTAAATTTTAATAGTAAGCTGAAAATATATGCTATAAAAAGTTTACTAATTTTAATTTCTCTAAATAAAATTCTGAATTTTATTAGTCAGCATTTTTTTTTTGTTGCATTTTAAGTGTAAGGATCAATGGTGTAAGGAACTCCAAGATTTCGTTGAGCATCATTAAAGAATCTTTCGGAACCGCTGTGTTTTAAACTATAAAAACTAAATAGTCTATCTAAATAGGATCTGCGAATATTTTTATTTCGATTAAAAAGAAATAATACGAAAACTGAAATTTCCAGGAAACTAAGTACCAAAACACTCTTGAAACAATTTTGAAAGCTTTTTGCTAAAAATAGAAAATAAGTGAAGATTTTTAATTAAAGTTATTAATCATTAGTTTTGTTATACAAAATAATTTCTGTAAACAAATTTAATATTTTAGCCGCCTTTTCTGTGTCATTAAGAATAATTTGCATTTGATTTTCTGAAAAAAAAATATTAAACTCTTTGCAGATTGTGTATAAGAGCAATTAGTTGATTTTACGTTCTTAAAAATTTGCAAAACATATTTGTTATAAAAACTACTTTTTCGAAGATAAGGAAAGTAAACCATGAGACACGTGTCGGGAATTATATTCTTTTTTAAGAATTTGTGAGAAACAAATTCAGTAAGAAATTTAATTAGCGAAGCAATTTTCTAAGTTTATCGGAATGGAAAGTAAAAATAAAATAATTATATGAAATCTACATTAAAAAAAAATTTAATCATTTTGTGATAAGATATTTCAACACTGATTAACAGATATATAAAAAAAGAACAATTGCATTTGTTTTTGCAGATTTTATCAGTCTTTGAAAAAAAAAGCTTTTTATTTGATATTTAAGAGGAAATTAAAAGAATATTTTTTATTTAAATAAAGATAAGAAAGAAATAGGCGTCGAACTGAAAAGAACGGAGAAAAAAAAATTCATTTATTGCTTAACGTACTGAAAATATTTCATGGACATGACATCGAAGTTGGTCTTTAATTAAAATCTATTTATTGCTCAGTACAATTTCTTTATGCTTTACTTTAATTTCATAGAACATTCAAGACTTATTTAAAATTTCATTTCTAAAAAATGTGATTTACAAATTTTACGAAAATAGGCTTAACGGAATATGCTTTCCAATTACTATACTTAAAATTAAAGTAAAAAGTAAGGAATTGAAGCAAATAAAAAAAAAAAAAAAAAAAAAAAAAAAAAAAAAAAAANAAAAAAAAAAAAAAAAAAAAAAAAAAAAAAAAAAAAAAAAAAAAAAAAAAAAAAGGAGGAAGAAACTGTATTTATTGCAAAGAGAAATGCGTCAGGAAATTTTATAAGGCATTCTAATTTTAAATTTTTTAATATAATATTGGAAATATTAAATACTTTCATCTAAATTTCAATACATTAATTCCACATTGAAAATTTCCAATCCTAATAATTAATTTATTGCAATAATTTATCGCTATGTAGAAAATGTTCATTTAATAGTTTAAAGTTTTTTTTAAAATTCTTTTTGAAACATTTGGGACAGTTCCATCGAAGTTTTAATAGGCTTTTAAATAAAACATTTTACAATCAGATTATATGAAATTATTAACTAAAAAACACTGATGACTCTTATAACTTTTGAACTATTGATCAGACTTTGTTTCTGAATAGTATTATGGTGATATCTCTAAGAAATGTTCTGAAATATGAATGATAGTTTACTGTAACAGCAATGAGAAACCATTTTTTTGATGAAGCAAAAAATACATTTACTGCATGCCTGAAAGCGAGACTGAAAAGAGAAAAAAACTGGTTTTGAACTATTTCAACAATAGATTTTCTGGAGGAATAAATCTATCCTTAACAATAAACAATTCCTTGCTATAATATATATATATCTTTATAATCAANCACATATAATTTAATAACAGGGTAGTATATATAATCAATCATATATAATCAATCATATATAATCAATATACAATCGATACATAAATTGTATCCGTTTGATAGTTTAAGATATTTTATTATTCCCGAATAAAGCTAAAAATGAAATTTATTTGTTATCACTTTTTACTCTTTTCCGTCTTGATATATATGGACTTTCAGCCGTGAATTACTGAAATAAGATTTTTTTTAAAATTTCTTATCGATAAATGTGCGAAAAGGAGTCCCGAAACCAAGTTTTAGAAAATTCTGATAAAGTGAGTTTACCAGGGTTCCCGCTGGTCTTGTAAATTTTTAAAAGTGATAACGAAAATTAAACATATTTCAAAATTTTAATTTCTGTGTAACCACCACTAAAAATTGTTTTCTAAAGAAATTATATAGACATGAAAATTCAACCTTCTAAACCACTTAACGAGAAAGTGGTAGGTTGAAATAAAAAATATCTTTAAGGCATTAACCTTAATTTACTACCACTACTTTTCAAGGACAGCGGCAACCCTTGTTTACAGAAACACACGAATGGAATAAAAAGTATAAAGTCACCAGTTTTTAGTAAAACATCACAAAGAAATCGTGCCACTTTTATGCGTAAGCCTACAAGTATCGAAGCATGCGTGAGCATTGAAGTAAATTTTACGTCAAATGCGTGAAATAAGTGAAAAGTGGCAGTAAGATTTTATTTTCTCCTTACAAAACTAGGGGTGAAAATAAATTTTTCCCTCTTGTTTTCTGGCTATTTGGCATTAATGAGCGTAGCGGTCTTACAGTAAACAAACATTTTTTTTAGTAATTACTCTTTCATTTATCTTATTTGAAAAAAAAATAAGCATGCAAAGATTTTTTTTTAAGAATAGAAATGCATGATTTTTATGATCTAAATTAAAGTATTAGTATCTAAATTTCTCTTCTTGTTACACATAATGCTATAATTCATTTCATATTATCTGCCAAGCGTAATGAATTTAAGATTAGTTTCTTTGTAGATGCCAGGTCGTTTTGTCTAATATAAACAATCAAAAATATAACACATAATTTACAACATTGCGTTTTCTTTAATGCTAAAGGATAGTTAACTGACGAAAAGAACACTTTAATGTGCATGTAGTATGACCAGGTCTGAAAGTTAATCGGAAAAGAAAAGCACTGGTCGTAATATCATTTGCAGCTAGTTTTTGAAAGGAATTAAAATAGGCTATTACTATAAATTCAATTAACTATTGATCACTATTTATTTATTCTTGAATAAGAAATAGTTCTACATATATTTTATAACCGTTAAAAAATCTTGGCAATTATAGGTATTATACTTTTCCTGAAAAAAAAATGCAGAAACAGCTTTTATACTTTTCCTGAAAAATCTTATTTTACTTTTCCTGAAAAATCTAGATCGCGAAAACCTTCCATGATTAGCCCGATGGCAGGGAGATTCTAATATATGATCCATCTACCACTGAGGATATTTTAATTTAGCACTGTGGTCAGTACAAGCCGGATAGAGAATTTGTATCAACCAGCCACCAGTGGGATTCGAACTAGGGTCATCTCATTCGGAGGCGAACTCTCTATCCCCCAAGCCAAATTTTTACTCTTTTTGGGAAAATTTCTTCCAGTGATAGCTAAGTTTGCAAGGATGCCAACTGCTTCGCTTTCTGTAAAAGTTTTTACTAATTGGTAACGAATTTAAAAGTAAAACTTCCACGGGATGACTACAACATAGGTAAATTTTGTACCAAGTTATGTTTGATATGTTGTGGTGGAGAAATTAATTTTATATCAAATTTGCTAAACTAGAAATTTCTTATAAACTTCGCCTACCACTAGAAATTGATTTTTTACAAAGCGGAGCAGGTTGGCATCTCTGAGTTTGTTTCAATTACCCCCATTCCAATTGTAAAGAAAGCTACATATCTTGGTTTAGTAATAAATAGCAAACTCTCCTGGACAGACCACATTAAACATATAACAGATAAAGCGATAGCAGCAGCAAATATTATTCAACCACTTATACAAAATCCAAACTAATCCTTGAATCTACAAAAACTCCTCTATACCAGTATGATCCGGCCTATTTTAACTTATGCTTCTCCTGCCTGGGCAACAATACCGCCACATCTAATGAAAAAACTAAATCAATGCCAAAACAAAATACTCAGAAAAATCACCCGCACCCGTTGGTTCATTAGAAATAAAAATATCCATCAAGACCTCAAAATTCCTCTCCTCTCCGAATACATCAACAAATAAAATGCAGATTTCTACAAAAAAGCCGAAAAATGCCAAACAGCCAACTTCAACCAGATCCTATCCTATGAAAACCATAAAAAAGATTGCCATCTCCGACCTATTGCAGCCTTCTATACATCTGATGCCTCATTTCATCATCAGCAACAGAAATAGAAGTAAACAGTCATAGCCGAATGGATAAAGCACCCGCATACAACCACAAAGATCCCAGGTTCGACCCCAACTGATATCACTTTTTCCAAATATCATCCATCCTTTCAGCATATCGTCAAATCATTAGAAACATAGTGCACAGCATCATCGATCGCTGTAAAAATCATCAACTTTCCAATGCATCCGGAGCTACATCAATCTCATGTGTCATTTTGCAGTCTATTCTGAGAAGCTGAAAATAAAAATCAAAAACACAAACTCTGAACATTTAACAGAACTTTAAAAAATCCATTATTATTAAAATCTAGAAACCTACTGTAGAAATTATTAAATAACATATTCCAATAGAACTGACAAATATGTAATCTACAAACAATGCCTGTAATTTCTGTTCTTTTTATATTTTCTTTTTTCTTATTTCCTGTCTTTTTAATCTTGCCACCACAATGTTGCATAATATAAAATGTTTTCAAGCAATGTAAATAATTTCATGATGTATGGGTTAGGGGCCGATGCGCGGCCCAGGCACCCAGCTTGATTTAAATAAAGAATAAAGAGTTTGTTTCAATGTAGAAGGAGCCCTCGAGCAACATCAAATTCGATGCCTAAACTTGCTCACCGATTCGCTACATTTTTATTGACCGGGAAATCACGTGGTAGGATCGAGTTTTCCCTCATTCATTTCCATATTGTTTTGGTTCTCACTAGCATGAAAATAATAAAAGTATTGTTTTTCTATAAATATTTTTTTTAGTTTGTTTTGATACACATATAATTTAATAACAGGGTAGTATTTTTTATTTTCAAATTTAGTGGATAACAATTGTAAAAAATGAGTGAAAACAATCCCACGGACAATGCGACGGATTTAAGGTTATGTCAAGGTACGTCTCTTGTGAATATCAATTGATTNAGCATTCAGTCATTAAAGGATTTAAATATGCCACGCTTAGTACTGTAAGTTCTCTAAAGGTGGTTTTAATCATCCATAATCGTCCAACAAAATGTGAATAAAGTTTCCCATGTAAGAAACAGCTTATCTAACTTGACATGCGGGAACAGAATATGATGCGCTTTGTCGTTATAAATCTTTTTTATTTTTATAGCTATAACAAACAGTTGAAAACTAATGCAGATGTAAGAAAATGTCATTAAAGAGAAAAGTCACTGATGACTCGCCCAGTGACTCAAATGGCAAGCACTATAACATTTTGAATCTTTGTCTTCTCAGCCATTATTTTTTAAGATTCAAAATTTTAATAATGGCTCTGAAGACGAAAATTCAGCATGTTGATTTTGATAGGTGGTGACAATCTTAAGCACCATAATTGTTTAAAATTAGTATGCAAATAAAGTTCTACAAAATATGAATAAATAAAAGAATTAACACTAGCAGCATAAATTATTATTTTTTCTTTCTTTTTTGTGTTTAAGGCAAATGTTTTTAAAATTATAATTAAAATTTATATATTTAACATGCGTTGCCATTTTGGCATTACACAATATACATAGATTTTGTTAATTTATTGATGTTTTAGAGATGAAATGGCCCTTTTGAGTGTTGAAAGTTTGGATAATCCGTAATAATTTTTTGGCTCACAAAATGTACATTAGATAATATAATAATGAACACCATAATAATTATTGTGTTTTTACCATTATTTAAAAAAAAATTCTCATATTAGGAACCCTTTCTCTATAGCAATTATATAATGGAGGAACATTACAACATCATGATTAGTCAAACATTTTTTAAAGATTACTTTTTTTACGTATGTATAAATATTTCATTGCATATACGCTATACCTAAATATATGGCTCACCAAAAGGAACTTTCCTGTACAACTTAAAAATGTGGCTTATCATTACATTTGTGACCTATTATTGGCTTATCATCACATCTTAACCCTTCAATTGTAATATGTCTTATAATATTGCAAAATGTATACAGTAGAGAACCGATAATTTAAACGCTGAAGAAAATCGCCGAAATGCTTTTTTTTTTTATAGAATATCTGAAAAAATTCAAAAAAGTTTTTTTCTTCCCTCGGTGACCTTGAAAATAACTTACCGTTCTTTTTGCCCAGTTTTAATGTGGGTGGTAAATAGTTTCTAATACGGTTTCTAATAGAATTTTAAAAACAATTAAACTTAAAAACACACCATTTGTAATATGCTATAATAGGCACTATTAGGATTGGACTACGCCTGGAAAAACTGTGCAGCGGATTTTTGAATCCAGCTCGGATTTGACCCCAATTGGTACGGATA
This sequence comes from Parasteatoda tepidariorum, assembly GCF_043381705.1. Taxonomy (NCBI): domain Eukaryota; kingdom Metazoa; phylum Arthropoda; class Arachnida; order Araneae; family Theridiidae; genus Parasteatoda; species Parasteatoda tepidariorum. The sequence continues at coordinate 39,739,974 of NC_092208.1, forward strand.
ATTGGCTCTCGACCAGGCCCGTAGCCAGGGGGGGAAGGGGGACCGTCGGGACAAATCCCCCCCTCCGAAATTCTGGTCTTTCTTTGAGCCTCTCAGTAAAAAGAAAAACAAAAACTGTCGAATCAAACCTTTTATTAACTAGCTTTATTAAGCATATTTCGGGATATTCTGGTTTGTCCTAAAAGGAAATCGAAAAATTTTCTTCAAATCCCCGTCGCATGTCTTTGTAAACTTTGTTTACAAATTGATTATAATTATTATGCAATATTAATTGAAAATAAGTATTATGTAATATTTTTAATTACTAGTTTAACTTTTGCAATTAACAGAATAAACAATATTTGTTACAATGCTTTTCCCCTACTTTGCATGTCTGAAACTGTCCTTGCTTCTTACTATATCCCCCCCCCCCGAAAAAATATCCTGGCTACGGCCTTGCTGGTCAGTTTAATTACCATGCTGCTACCACTTTTTTTCAGCGATTTTCAAGAGAGACCTCCAAATAAATTCAGACACTGAAGGATTTAGTGTAATTTTATTTCCCTTAACTTTTCCCAATAATCCTGTTAGGCATAAATATAGGTGAAACTTTTCCCCAAAAAATCAAACTTTATCATCTTTAAACGCGGAGAACTTCATAGGATTTGCATACAGAGAATATACGCCCATTTCACACCTGTTCTAAATCGTTACGCTGATAGAACGTGACAGTTGCGGAAAATGTTCCGCTTTTCCGAGTAATTCTGGATAAACTTAATGGGAATGGGTGCCAAGAACAGTTTTCCCTCTCTTGTCATAACAATTTGGCATCCCATAATGTCTGTCATCGAAAAACTTTAACAGTAAGAACGCATGAAGATAGAACAATAAATAGATTCTAATTCGTAAATGAATTCTTAATGATGACAGCAAATGATGGTGAAAACATATATATTTTAATGATTAATAGCGTTATGTAAAAGTCATTAACTAGTAAACATCCCATTAAACCAAAATTCGATTTACTTAAAAATAGTTCTAGTTTGACAAAAAAAAGTGCTTAATGTTATCCGTTAAAGATCATACGGTTTTCAATTGGAAATAGTAATTAAAGGTTCTAGATTAAGGAAGTTAGCAATAAAAATGAAATGTTTTATGAATTATCTTTAAAAGGAAATAAGTTATTATTTTATCTTAACTATGAAGTTAAAGGGGTATTTTTTTTTATTCTTGATAAATTGCTTATTTAACAGCAAGAACACATGAAGATTGAATATAAATAAATTCTAATTCATAGATGAATTATTAAGAAGTAAGCATCTCATAAACCTAAATTTGATTGTATGTAAAAATAGTACCAGTTTAGCAAAAAAAAAGTGCTTAATGTTTATTTATTAAGATAATACGGTAATACAGTTTTTAATTGAAAATAGTTGTTGAAGGATTTATAGATTACAGATGCAATAAAATAAAATATAACTGTGAAAATAAAGGGGTATTTTTTCAAACTTGACAAATCGCTTATTTTGGAGGAATTATTTATTTTCAATATTTGATGGACATGAATGTTATGTATTTTTAATCTTTTGTAATCTGAGTTACTATAAATAAACACTATTTTGGAATTATTCTTATCATGAAGGAAACTTTTATAACTGAAAATCTATTAATCCTATCGACTCGAATTTTATCTCTCTCAATTAGGAAAATGTACCTTATATGTCCTGATAGCCATTAGATAGCAAAATAAAAAGTGTATTCATGTCAAAAGTAGTACATTTTATGCATAAAAGCATTCGCAACAATAGAACTATTCGTTCTATTGACAAGGCGGCGGCAGGGGGGTGCACTTGCACCTCCCCTGTCTTTTTTTAAACAATTAAAGAGATACAGAAAAAAATTTTGTTATAAAAATTGAATATTAAAAATATTTTTATTCAAAAACAAATAATTAAGTAATTACTGTTACATCACAATTAAAAAATTGTTTTATCAAACAAGAATTGTAATCGTCTTGTTTGCTGTCCAAATCTGTTTATAACTTCTTCAATGAATTCTGAGTAATCTTTGATTCTTTTTTATGCACACTGAGCATGCACAAACTACTTAATTTCTTGTGAGACATAGTAAGCCGATTCCATGTTTTGATGCGTCGCATTGTACTAAAAGTGCGTTCAATAGTGCACGTAGTAGCTGGAAGAGTTAGGCCTATTTTGATTGCCTCCACTACAGCTGGATAAAACGGTGTGGCCTCGATTACTAAATCGATATATTCGAGGGATTCATAAGAATTTTCTCTAATCCTCCACATTTTGTACAACGTTGTAGTTTCAGTGATGAAATTTGGTAAGAGCAGATCTTTATACATAGTATATATATATACCTTCTAAAGCTCAATAAATATCAATACAATAAATACCAATGTTAAGCGTGCACAAACACGTTAGTATACGAAACTACTGTTTGTAGTTATTTGTGTTTCAAAGCCATAGCTATGCCAGCGCCATCAATACAGTTTCTAGTGGCAAAATTTGCAAGTACAAGAAATTCGTACTTTTTTTTNAAGTGCGTTCAATAGTGCACGTAGTAGCTGGAAGAGTTAGGCCTATTTTGATTGCCTCCACTACAGCTGGATAAAACGGTGTGGCCTCGATTACTAACGGATTCATAAGAATTTTCTCTAATCCTCCACATTTCGTACCACGTTGTAGTTTCAGTGATGAAATTCGGTAAGAGCAGATCGTTATACATAGTATATGTATATATCTTCTAAAGCTCAATAAATATCAACACAATAAATACCAACGTTAAGCGTGCACAAACACGTTAGAATACGAAACTACTGTTTGTAGTTATTTGTGTTTCAAAGCCATAGCTATGCCAGCTCCATCAATACAGTTTCTAGTGGCAAAATTTGCAAGTACAAGAAATTCGTGCTTTTTTTTAAACATCTTGTTAACAATGAAGAAATGTATCTTGAAAAAAATTAACCGATGAAAGTATATGCAATAACAAAACAAAATGTAATAACAGAATATTTGTAATTTCTTTTTCTTTTGTGGGGGGGGGGGGTTATAACCTCACTTAAACCCAAAACCCCCAAAAAAGAGTTAGGTTTGTTAGAGGGGTGCAACCCTCTAACAAACTATAGTTTGTTAGAGGGTTGCACCCCCTTTTACATTATTCTGCCGGCTCCCTTGAAAACGATGTATCACCTGTTTAAATAGCGATATCAGATGTGTAAATAAGTAAAAGTAAAAATTTGTACTTTTTGTAGATGAAACCTCTTATAACTTCTTAACTATTAGTCCGATCGTCTCAAGATTGAATCTCATATTCAGCGTGAAAGAATCGGAAAGAAGTAATCACTTGACTGTAGAGACGAAATTTTATTCTCCTCCTCAAATCCCCCTCAAAAAACTTACTGAGGAGAACAGGGGAGTTTTTAGGTACCATTTATAAGCTCATAACAAAGTTTTTTTTTTTTTTTTTTTTTTGTCAAGAAGTACTTTTTAATTCTTTTTTTGAAATTTATAATTACTGGATTATAATTCGAAAATTTGTTTGCTAGGAAATAAGAATTATTATTTTGGTGAAATTTATGTTTAATTTTTAAACTAAATTAAGTCACTATAACAGGTTTTGTATAAAAGCTTCAAAATGATTTATCTTTACATCAAATATTGTTTGTTGATAAATTATTGACCTTAACCTACATTTTGAAATTAAATAAAACTTACCAATTCAATTAATTTAATACACCCTGTAAATTAATTCCCTGTAATTTTCTGGTCCATGGGTTATAAACTAACAAAATGAAGTGATGTAAATATAATTCTGGCTACTTAATCAGTGCATTTTCTCGAATCCATCTTTTATTCGCCTTCCAAAAGCAACATTGGTTTAAATGTAGCATGAAATCTTTAGATTACATCTGAAAACTTCATCTCTTTCAAATCCACGTATCCTTGATCTCTATCGCAGGGATTCGTCGGTTTTGAATAAATCCCCAGTTAGTTCTCTATCTCTGAATTATATGCTACAACGCGGTAGAACTATTTTGCCTAACGCACTGAAGCAGAAGAGTTTAATTCATTAACAGTTCGTAAAGTAAGCGTGGCATAACAAATCAACTTTCTGAAAGTCTAATTTCTAATTAGCAGGATTGTTGAAGATAACGTAGCTCAAAGGAAATCTTTCTGCTCGGCAGAGGGTGTTGCAAATAAATACAGCATCTACAGATTATTTACAGTAAAAAAACAAAAATTAAAGATTTTTTTTCTGTTACTTGATAGCAGGCAAAACTATATCGAGAGACGTGATGGCTCAGGGGATAGACCGTTCACCTTCCAGTGATGTGAACCGGGTTCGAATCCCAGCGATGGTTGGTCGATACGAATTCCGCATCCGGCTTGCACCGACCACATTGCTGACGTAAACTATCTTCAGTGGTAGACAGACTATGGGTTAGAGTCACTTTGATCTCAGACTAACCGTGGGAGGTCTTCGTGGTTTTCCTCTTCATGTAACGCTAATGCGGGTTAGTTCGATCAAAAAAGTCCTCCACGAAGTCAAATTTCTCCCAATGCTTGATCCAGGAGTCCCCTTGTCTTTCGTGTTGGGTTCAAAATTACTTAGACTACGAAGTTAAACGATGAGAGTTGTAAACTCGGAGCCGCCGGTTCTGATCTGACACGCGAGACCTTTTCTTACTCACCTTAAAAAGTTGGTTTCAGGTGGAATATATAACACAAGGTTCACACGGAGCAAATTTTTTTTTTAAAAATATGGTGCTGAAAATGAAATAAACGTCAATATTTTAATACGTTCGTGACCACTGCCACAAATTATTTTTCAAGAGAGATATATCAGTAAGAGAATTTAAGCTGTTGGATCTCCAGTATGACTGCAACCAACCGAGAAAAATTTAAAAAGTCGAGGAGAAAATTTAGAAGAACAAATTGATTTTACTAATTCCTATTTGACGAAACATGTTTATTAATTAATTGGAAATATATCCAGATGTTAAAACTGGCCAACTTAATATATAAAAGTAAAGTAGTGAAATTAAAACCTTTAAACTTTCTACAACGTTTGCCACCCTTTTTTATATTTTTCAGTTTGTGGCCACTCTGCTTAAGCTCTAAAGCGATCAAATAAATAAAAAAATTTTCACTAGAATTTTCTTAAATGTTCTATAAGTCTTACCAACTTCTAACGGACATGGGAACTTTGATTATGGCATGCAAGAAAGTTTTGTTTATGTAAGAAACGAAAGCTTGGCCAGATTGATTTTGAGATCCCAGGTGAAAAATGTGAAATTAAATCTTACATTAAGAACATCACTTTTAACAGCTGGAGAGATGACTGGAGGTCTAGTGATAAGGGAAGACAAACCTATAAATTTTTTAAAGACTCCAGCTTAAAGGGCCTGCAGGCCAATTTTTACTTAAGCCAGCTCCTTACTGGCCACGGAGTGTTCGGGACCTATCAACAAAAATATTTCAGAAAATCAGCTTCATGTAATTACTGTGGAGTGAGACAGGACATTAAACACCTAATTAAGCACTGTCCAAGATTCCGGGCACTTCGTGGAACCCACATGAATAACTGCGAAGAGGAACACCAATTCTTTGCCATATTGACCTGCAGGAAAATTGTGACTCAAATTATTAAACAAACCCTCGAGGACATTTTAGCCCCAGATCAACTGACCCCAGTCATAAACCAACAATAGAGCATGTCATCATAAATTTTTTAACTAATCAACTTTTAGACTTATATTTTGAAATTTAATCTACTATTGATTTTAGACTTCATCGACTTCTAGTCAGACTTTTACTTTTAGATATTTACTCTTAGGACTTTTAGCATTCATTGATTTTGGTTTTGAGATTTTTTATCTCTTGTTTCTTTATTTAATTCTCGACATTTACACCGCCGCTATTGGATTTCATTGCCTTTAAAGCATGGTTTTAATTGTCAAGTTAATCCACTTTTAACTGATCACCACCACTGTCATTTTGCAAAATTTTACTGTACTTTTAGTTTTTAGATAAATTTTTATTGTAATAATTTTATTTTTATCTCCGTATACCCCCCTGGGGTGGGTCGGAGTTCAACCTATCATTATGTAAGAAACGAAAACGATCTAATTTAGAGTAATAAGACAACTTATACTTAGATTAGAAAAATATCGAATTTTTCTTGGTAAAGCATCGTTTGATCATTATCATTCAGATTTATTTAGGCACTTGAGGCCATTTAAGGCTTTTTTTCCTCTCTATTTTGAAGTGTTTTGACTTCAAAAAACAAAAACTTTTTTTTGGACATAAAACTTTATTTTAAAACAATTCATCTTAATTTTATAATATGGTATATATGATACATAATGATGCGAATGATTCCTTATAAGTGTCTTAAAATTAGCTTAAAGCAAATTTTTCCAAAATCGTAATGAAACACATTTTTTATTTATTATAGAATAACTTATATAGTACAGATAAAAATATTAACATAAAAATAATAAAATCATATTTTCGTGTCGAATGGTACAGAAATGTTTAATAGACAGTTCAGAAATTATCTCGTAATACTTACGCGCAGTTAAAATCATGATGTTTTTTGTTAGTGAAGTGATTCAAGCTTTTATGTAGTGTCACGGTGATGTTTTCATAACAATGCCTGAGTTGGAAAGCTGCTTTCATACCACATTCATATATAGGATTCACACCATTTGTCACAAAAAATGAATAATTGATTAGGGATATTTAAGGAAATTATTGACCAATTTAAATTAATCGAAACTATAGATGGTTTCTGCCTATATTGAAAAATTGTAAGAGCTGCGTCACTGTTTTGGTTGTCTGACTTTATACTTTGTTTTGCTGCTCAAAAGCTACCGGATTTAGAATGTGTCTTGAAAAATGTAAGCCGCTTGGAAAGCTGCTTTCATGCCACATTCATAGATAGGATTCGCACCATTTGTCACTAAAATTTAATAATTGATTAGGGATATTTAAGGAAATTATTGACGAATTTAAATTAATCAAAATTATAGATAGTTTCTGCTTATACTGAAAAATTGTAAACCCTGCCGTCGCTGTTTTGGTTGTCTGACTTTATATTTTGTTTTGCTGTTTAAAAGCCACCGGATTTGGAATGTGGGACCGGAAAGCCACCGGATTTGGAATGTTTTATTTTATAACTGGTGTTGAGAGAGAGAGAGCAGTCAACTCAATGTTCGGGTTTACGTCTATTAATGTTCAACTCCGTAGCTTTTCAATTTTGAAACCAGTCCAGAAGACAAGGGAACTCTTGGATCAAGTGTTAGGAGAAATTTGTTAGAACTAATCCGCATTTGCGTTACATGGAGAGGAAAGCCAGGAAAACCTTCAAAGACTAGCCTGATGGCAAAGGAACTCTAACCCATGATCCGTCTACCACTGTAAGCACTGTGGTTGGGGTGAGCCGAGTGCAAGATTCGTATCAACCGGTTATCACTGGGATTCGAACCTGGTTCACCTCATTGGGAGGCGGGTACTAAGCCACCACGGCTCGTGTAAGATGAACTAAAATGTAACATTCGATAATTAGTTCGAGAACTGTTTTACTAATGGTTAAAAATGACTTGGGGACCCTCGGAACGCACAGAGATAGTTGTAATAAATAAAAATTTATTATAGTTTTTTTTCAATACTTTTAAAGATAGATTATTTTTCTGTAGATGGCACCACTATGGTAAAGTCTAAATTCAATCATAATAATATTTTTTTGTGAAAAATTTGAATTAGTCGTTTAAAATGGGATTTTTGGGGTGAAATCTGGGTAACTAAATTTATTAATAGTTATTGAAGATGGTATTATAACTTCTATAGGGTATTAGTAGGTTTATGACTGTTTTTTCTCAGGGATCTTTTTTTTGTGGTTCTGACGTCCGCCGGATGCGGGATGACTCTGGATTTGGTAAACAGGTCAATCTAGATTCTTTCGCCTTGCTGAAGGGAGGATAAAAGAGAAGTGAAGAGTGTGGCTAAAGCAGTAACCCGGAGGATACGGAGCTTGTCCGCAGGAAGGGTGGTCCGTCACAGCACCTCGGAGATGGTGGATCGGGAACTTCAGGAAAGCTAAACTGAAATCTCTAGCGGGAAGAACGATCGTGATTAGCCGAAGTCCGATATCTTCGAGACGGTAGGCCAAGTCCGAACGCATCTATGCTGGAAGTCCGGTGTTCCCCTTCTACATGCCAAAGCCTAATGAAGTTAGAATAGCTGGAGAAATTTTGAGATCCTTGCTGAGGAGTTTGCCCACGAGCTCATCTACCATTCCGGTGGGCGTTTCCAGAGGGCGAACAGTAAATTCTTTTGGGTACTTATAAAACTTTAAATTTTATTTCGTTAACATTTTAGAGGAATCATTGGCCGTAAATTCTGAACTGTTTATGTTGTGGTTTTTTTGTATAGGAGAACAATGAGTATTTAAGTGTGATTTATAGACATCATAAACCAAATCTTAAGTGCTTTCAGTAATGTTAAATGCAGTTTTTATTTCTTAAATATCTTTTTTGAACTGTATGAATTGAAGGTTATGCTTGAGTGTTTTTAGGTTGCATGTTGTTTTAATTAATGTATAAAGGGAAGTGTTTATTCCCATGTTAGCATTTGGAAATGTGTGGAATTATGTTTTTTTGAAGATTTAGAGTTGCAATAAAAATGAGTTTTAATTGTTAAGAGTTTCCTGTAATTCATTCAGTACTTGCCTACTGTATAACCTGGGTAACCGTTACTGAAGTTAAATTTAGAGATCACAGCTAGAGGGGTAACGGTACATAGTTGAAATTTTCCGTGCCTTCACCGCGTGAAATTTCTATATTTTTTATGGTATAGTTTTTTAACATATGTTATTTGTTTATGATGTAATTGGGCCATATTTGCTTATGAGATTAACATGAGTTTAATTTAATTTTCTATATTCTAATATTTTTAGAAAATTATTGCATTTTAATAGCACAAAGTACTATTAAACTACCCTATCTAAAATACCCTATCCTTTGTTGGCTATTATGATGTGCTGGTCTATTGAAAGAATCTTAAAATGCTCTTATTTACTTTAACTTTTATAATTATAAAGTATATTTGATTCTATAAAAAATATTACTACAATGATGGCGATAAAAAGTAATTTAAGAAACATAGTTGTCATACTTTCCCTACTCTTCCAGTTATGCTCTAATTTCAGGTAGTTTTCAGAAATTCATTTCTTAAGTCTAATCTGATGCATCCAGTATGTAATAATTTAGTGAGCTGAAGAAGAAGTATAATACTTACCTTCTAAAAAGAAATCAAACATTATTTATAAAATTTTATTTACAACATGTTTGTTATTTATACTTCTCGATAAAGATTTTTGTATGATATGAAATTGGAAATGAAACACTTACGAAAGTAGTTCGGAATGTTTTCTAGAAGATTTTGAAAATACAATACTGAAATACTAAATCAAATTTTATTTAAATTAATTGCATATTTTCTTTTGTTCCTACTCTAATAATCATAATAATAATAAAAAAACTGCAGCTGATTGATTACAACTCCAAATGCGGGTTTTCAAATTTCTACATATATTACACTTTAATATGTAATTTTTTTAAAATGAAATATTTGTAATTTTGTATTCGACTTAAATCAACTTTCGCTTTACTTTCGGACCAAAATAGTTTTTAACTCTGCAATTTAAATGAATTAAAATTCCAGAGAAGCTTACAAATTCAATGTAAACTTTTAATAAGGGCAATAAATTTTTTTTAATAATGATTCATTCTCATTTTTATTGAAGATCTAAATTTAGATTGATATATATCTGGTACTTATCAGGTTCTGTGTTCTTCTTAATTGTATCATTAACAGTTTGTAGCTGACTCCAAAAAAATTTGATATTTATTACCCATCTCAAATCGAAATGCATATATAAAAAACACCCTCAATAACTTTCGATCTAATGATTGAATTTTCATGTAATAGGACTCAAATTTAAGAGTTCAAGGAGGTGATCTCAATCATGCTAATGAATTAGTGCAGAATATATTTCAAGTTACGAAATCAGATGTAAATAATTTTCCTTAATGTTAATTTTACTTTTTGCTCGTTTTGTTATATTTTGAGAGCTATGTGGATTGATGTTACTGTAAAAGCCCGAAGTCTGGTAAATCCTAGGTTTTACCGTTAAAATCTAGGACTTACCAAAGTGACTTGGTATAAGTCTTAAATATGCTTTAATACGATTCCATTTCGGACTTTTGCCAAGCATTTACGGTAAAATTAAGGAGTTACTAACGCCTTCCTGTAAAAAGCCCAAAATGATAGATTATTTATGATAGGATTCTCTATTCTAGGATATATTGGGTACTATTTCGTTAAAAAGGGCTAAAAAAAGAACGCCAAATCGTGGCAAGCAAATTCAAGACCATAAAGGCAAACCTTTACATATACAGAGCAAGGGCACTTTTGCTTCAAAAAACATCAGAGTAGGGTATGCACCGGACAGCGGCATATAACCTTAAAAACATGTGTGTAGGGTATACCGGGCAGTGGCACTTAATCTTAATAAAAACATACCGTGCAGTGACACTTAACTTTAAAAAAAGACGTCAGTGTAAGGTAAACCAGGCAATGGTACTTAAATCCCTTGATTCATCAGATTATTCAAAATAATAAACAGCGATTTTAATTGATATCATCTAACTCATTTTTCTACAAAATCTTTTCTGCACATTTACATTTTTTACACTCCTCTGTAACTTAAGTCTTATAGACTTTGAGCAGCAAAGCAAAATGTAACGTAAAATAAATATAAATGAGAACTAATTTGCAAAAAAGCACTTACTACTGCAATAACATTCGAACTAATTAAAATTTTGAAAAACTCTGTGTTTAGTTTATAAACAAATATTTCTCTTTCATCATGCCAAATTTCAATTCTGTAGTTACACTCCTGCAGCCTTTAGAGCGACCCCTATAGCATTTTGAATGATGGTATTTTGTATGACCCGTATGATTCAACTTGAATAGCAAAATCACACCTTATTAGGAATCACTGAAAATTAAGAAAATCCAAAACACAATGTATTCAAAACAACCACAATTTTTAGTAAATGAGGCAGTTAGAGAACAAAATTAAAGATAACCAAAACAAATGTTTTCTTCGAAATGGTGTGATATGAAGCATATTAAATTTTATAAGTTTTATAAGTTAATAGTAGGAGATCAAAATTCGATTTTCATTGTTCTACATCTATGATTACTTTATTAATTCATCTGTCATTTTAAGTAATAGTGACAGCATTCTAAACGAATTTATTGCTTGGACACTGCTTGGTGAGAGCAATCTAAAATAGCTGGAATTGAATGGAACATTTTATCTTCTCAGGTTCTCCTAACTTAACTACTGTACCTATTAAGAAAATATGAAGTTATTTTGATGATCGAAAGCACATTACTGAAAATCCTGAATTAACGTTTTGGTAAACGTTACGGCTAAAGTTAAAATCACGAAATTAAATATTTCTCTCAATGGAGAACTTTACTATTTATGTAAGAATGAGTAATAACATGATTTAGTCTCGTTTTCGAAAATATTGTTATAATTTTCTTCAACAGTGTAATGTTAGAGTTTCAGTTTATATCTTTACGAAGAAACGACTCTCTTTAATTTAACGACTTTTATTTTGTTCAGAGCTTGTAGAAAGTTTTCTAAAGTATTTTTGGTTGTCATTTTAAGATGTTTTTTTGGGGTGTGGATCGCTTTTTTAGTATTTTAATTTTTGATAAGTAAACTAATTTTTCAGCTACAATGAAATCAGTTAAAATTATTTACTATTATATAACTATTTTACTATTATATATTATTTACTGTATATAAATGCTATTTATAATATTTTTAAAAAATATTTCTTAACAATTTTACAATTATATTTAATTAAGGAGTGTTAAATTTAGGTTATGATAAAATTTATTTATATCTAACTAAACTAAACTAAAACTTTAAGAAGAGAATATAGCCGAAGATTGATAAAACAATTAAAAACTATAATGACATTTCAACCTTCATTTAAAATTTAATGTATGACTAATCATAATATTTTAAAAAGATAATAGTTAAGTCTACATTTGAAAAACTTTTTAAAAATATGTATGTAACCAGTTTATAACCGTTGGTTTTCGTGAATACCATAAATTTATAAATTTGCAATTATCAGAGATAGCTTATATAAACGTATTTTTAAGCTTATATGATCTTTTGTGCTCATTATTCAAAAATATTTTATATTTTAAAAGAATACATCCTATTAACGAACAAATTTTGAGTAAATTAATCTCACTAATTAATTAGTATTTTGTAATCCACAATGTAAAAAATTCTGGATCAAATTGCGGTAAAAAGTATCGGCCCTCAGGGTGCCGGTGTTTTCCACAGTAAAATCTATTTTTACCGGACCATGTTACGGAACAAATATCCACGTGGTTGAACTAGGCTATCCCGGACATTTCTAATTCGTAAAAATATTGATACATATCCATTGCTACCACCAAGAAAAATATTTTCTGGAGAAAAAAAAAAACGGAAATTTTGTAGTCGTAGTAGGGTATGTATGATAGTATTTTACTCCTTCGGGATCTCGATTTATTTACTTAAATTATTATTAAAGTAGTCTGGTTGTTATAGAGTATGGTTTCATTTCATAACAGGGCACAGGTTTCATTTCCTAAAGTATGAACAGTATATTGCATTTTACTGTGTTCTGCATGTCATTAAAAATTAATTTTTAATTAAGTTTTATTTTCCATTTCAGCTGATGGAAATTTATCCACAATACTTTTGTCGAATGTGGTAAGGCTTATCAGGCTATGCAAATTTCGCAAATTTTCTAGTCTAATAGAAACGAAATATGACATTCATATTGCTACGATGGTGTGAAAAATAAGTAAAATTGTAAAAATTAATAAGCAAAAATTTATAAATAAAGCAAAAATGTACAAAGTACAAAAATGTACTGTAAATTGAGTAAACCTCGTTTGTCATATTGAAAGAGTTTTAACTAACCGTATTTTGTTTAAATAGCATTCAAAAATAAATCATGCTATATTCGGGGTTATTTTTGGACTCTTTTCAGTTGGACTTCTTTTTTTCGCGAAACAAGAAGAGAAAAGAATTTTTTAAAAAAGAATTATTTGGATAGTAATATTATTTGAGTGTCCAGAAAAGCTTTTAAAATGCATAGAGTTTTCTGCGCCGATGTTTCGCTTTGATTGATTTGTTTTATCTCCGACAGGACCTCGCGCAAACCTTACGGAAAATTAATTCTCCATCAAATTGGCTGAAAAATTTTATGTATCGTATAATTAATGTGTCGAAAGATTTAAATGTAGTTAATTATGAACTTTTAAATAAGTATTGAAAGTTAGATTAAGTAATGAAAATTTTTGTAGCATATCAGAACATCCAACGCTTAATGAGTAGCTAGCATTACTTTTCTTCGCATTCACCTAAGCTAATGGTGCGGCTCAAGCATTCTTCAAGTACCTTTCACCACAGTGACCGTTCCCTATGTATCTTAAGTTTGTGCCCCAATGGTTTCAGACGAAGAAAAGGCTTACTGTGTCTAATAGCCGAGAAGTACTTATTGAGCCACTTACAAATATTGTTCTGTATTAATACAGACATTAAAAAAAAAAGATTTAATAAAAGGTTTTAGTAGATTCTCATGGAAATTTTTTTACACTTTATTTGTTTGTGTTTGAAATAAAATAAGTGTAAATAGATAACTAGAGATTATAAATTAAAAAAGTAAGATATAAAAGTAATTAATAAATTGACGAAGTAAATTAAGTAAATCAATTAATTAAGTTAATAAATTATTGAGCCTAAATAAAATATTTACATTAATTAATAAATGAATTATATTAATTAATAATTTAATTATATAAACAACTAAAATTTAAGAAAAAATGTCACTGCTTACCTTGTAGTTTATGTAAAATGTAATATTGATGTATTTTCTAATGATACAACAATATTTGTATTACATATTAGAGTGCACACTTCTCTTGATGTTTGCTATGCTCTAATACCCGAAGAATGATTTTATGTTGCAAAATAAAGCAATGCAAAATAAAACAATTAAATCAGGTGATTTTCCACTGTGTTTTGTTTTTACTTTATTAAAAATGTTTATATTCTAGTTATTACAATAGTTGGCAGTCATTTGTTTACATTTTATCTGAAAGCTATGCATTTTAATAAAAGAAACTTTAAGTCAAAGACCATGAATGATATTACTTAAGGACAATCAAGTTTGAAGTCACCAAGAAGTTTTAATTACAGTTTCTACTATTCCAAAAAACCCCTTCGTTTCCTAGAAACACTAAAAGGTAAATTAGTTAATACTGAAGATTTGGATAGTTAACACTCTAATAGGTAGCATTCACACTGTATGTGAGTGCCCTGTAAGCGTATGTGAACATTTAGAAACTACATGAAAAATGAACTACTCGCGCATGCGTGAAATCAATCGGATATTAGATCAGATTATCAGATTTTCTCAAATTGAAAACTGGAAGAAGATTAGCATTTTAATATTTAGGTATACAAAAAATGTCAAATTTTCTTGAAAAAATTAATATTTTCTCAGTTTTTTTAAAATTTTAAATATATTTTCACCTCTTTTGAATATATTTTAGTGAATAAAATTATATCAGAGACCATGATGAAAGCTTTTTCTGTAAATTTAAATTTCTTCAGCTGCAGTATCGAAGCACTGTAAGCAGGCTACACCTGCCTGGCGAATTGTTAATGAAGTCAGATTTCAAAAAGATGAAAGATTAGTTCATAAATGAAGTAGAAAATAAGAACTCTTTTCTTTTTCACTTCATCTCTATTTCATTTGTCATTTTTTTTATTTAAAAAAAAAGAAAAAAAAAGTGGACATCGTCACGGTAACAGTTTATAAGTATTATTATTTATTTACTTTTTACTTAATAATTTTTTTAAAAAATTTCAGATAAGACAAAATAATATACAGATGGTTCGACAATCTACCTTGCAGGAGGGTTTCTGCTACCGTTTGGACAAGTAATTTTTGATGGCTTTTAATCCCTCCCTTGCGCTGTCCAATCTAAATAAGGACTACCCAGATTTTAAAAACATTTTTATTCTAATTCAATTATAAACTTGTGACTTCTAATATGCGTAGATTTTTGAGTACATGTTTAATAAAATTTTTAAAAATTACGTATAAAGGGAGGTCATTACGGAATACCTCATATGACGAATTTATTGTGATTTGAAAAGCGAAACAAATTGTCCATTTATAAATTGCATACAACAAACAAAAATGAGCATTAATTTTTTATGTTACCGATTTCTCTGCTTATTGGAGACAATTACAATAAAAGACACAATCTACAATAGAACAGAATAGTGCGTTCTAGAACTCATTCTTAATGTTTATGTTGATATTAATACTCAGAGACTCAATAATCTATCACAATACTCCACCTTATTAATAATTCTCAGTCTCTCTCATTACAAGCACTAAATTCAGCAAAGACTCATATTAAATTTATGGAGAGATTCTAACATGTTGATAGCCTAAGTTTCATATATTTGGTTTATGCACTGACTAAGATTTTCTTGTTTCTAAAGAAAGTTTTCTTTATAATATGCATACATTATTTTGACAAAATTTTAAACATTCAATGCATTGCTTAGAACCCAATGGATACCCTAAATATCATATTTTAGGTTATTGTAGTGATTTAGATATTCTTGTTTTGAGAAAACAATTTTATTTATTAAGAGAAAAACGTTTTTGACAAAATTTAAATATGCATTGCATTGTTTACAGTGCCATTGATTCTTAAATTTCATATATTTAGTATAATGCACCAAGATATTCTTGTTTCGAGAAATTTTTTTTATTAAGTGCATAAAATATTTTAACAAAAATTTTTGTATCTAGAACATTGTTTAGATTACTTAAAGAATTACGAATAAAAATAATGTATGGCAAGCTAGAAAACAACAGGAGAATTTCGATATCCAACTCTGTGTTTAGTAAAGCAGGGGTGTAAGAAAATAAAAATCGTTGGTTAGTATAAGGTAATTTTATTAGTTACAAGTGAAGAAATATTAAGCGCCAACGAATTATTAAAATTATATTTTTTTTAATATCACAATGCAAAATATTGCAGCAACCTTTAATTACGTCGCGTCGGTCGTTGGATAACAAATGACTTAAATGTCGTAAGAAAATAAGTAAGATGATAATGTTTGAAAAATTGCTTTCTTTCTGCTGCAATATTAAGAAGTGGGATCTCTTTTTATTATGAGTCTAAATCCTTTCGGTCCAACTGGGACATATGTGTCCCGTAGACGAAAAATTCATTGTGATATATGCATCCCATCTAAAAATGTCGGTTGGACACATATATCCTAACCCTTAATTGCAAAATAGTTAATTTTTTATTTTTATTTTGACAGAAAATTGTTATTTTTACCTCATTAGATCTATAAAAGTCACTACGTTTTCAAATTAATTTATACTTGATGCCTGCACAGTGAGCCAGCATCCAAGGTTTCGTGGCCAAAATTACTATTTCAATAAAATTTGTTTCAAAATTTGTATTTAGCGGTTTTTATGTGCAGGTAAATTGAATTCATAGCTGAAATTTTGAAATACACTAAAAATACCCAGAAAAAGAAAATGGCGGCAGAAATATGGCGAGCAAAAATAAAAAAATAATATAGTGCGCTTAAATAATTAAATATAGCAATGAAAATATGTAATAATTTTTGTAATTTTATATTAAAAATGAAAATCAAATTATATTTCCGAAGTAATATCTATAATAACAATCGTTTAAAACATCTATATTATATAAAACGCTAATTCGTACGTATGTATCAATAAAACCGATGATATTTCTTTTCTCGCGCTGGCAACAGTTTTCATTTTTAATTGATTGGATTCGGCGCGCAAGAGCACGTAGAGAGCATCATATGGCTGATCTATTCGCGATCGCAACGCTCGAGTACGCCGTCTAGCGGGAGCCTGTAAATATCAGACATTAATTTATCACGTTTTCATTTAGTTCCATCAAAGTCATTGACCATGACGGACGCCATTTTCTTAGCAGCAAATCAAAATCAAAATTTCCCAAAGGAAAAGCTGAAGAACTTGATAAACTATCCAGAACATGCCTAACATTGAAACAGAACACGCCAAGCATTTGAAGAACAATTTCTCCATAATTTTTACCTTTCTATTACCAACAACATAATTATCATATG
>NC_092208.1:39758011-39766849 GCF_043381705.1 Parasteatoda tepidariorum
TCAACAACTGAAATTTAGAATAGTGTGATTAAGAAAAATATGTGAACTGTTTGCAATTTCAAATTAATATTGAAATGTACAGGTTTAGAATTTTCTACAGTGAAAAGTTTTCGGAACTTCAGTATTCAAAAAAGTATACAAAAGCTAGACGTTAAGAACGTATCCAATGCGCGAGCAAAGCGAGCATTGGATTGCGAAGCAATCCGAAATGAACTGCGAAAGCAGTTCCAGGGGTTGGCGAGCGCCAGCGAGCAGGGGGCGAAGCTTCCTAGTTTTATATTAATATATAAAAAATATGACTTAAAATTAGTAAAACAATGTTCTGTCATAAAAATTAAACAACATATTCAAAAAATTATTTTTTCATTGAATACTTAACATAAGAAATGAAATATTTCACTGTTTTCGTGATCAAAATTAAAAAAATTTGTGATTATATTTAGATGTTTCAGTAATCGACATTCAATCTTCGTCATCTTCGTCTTCAGAAGCTGTTAACTCTATATTATCTGAACATTCCGTTGAAAGAGTTGATTCCGTCCAATTTTCTACTCCATCTCTTGATCTTGTAATTCTGAATCGCAATTTGTTTGTGGGATTTTAGGCAAATTCAATACAGCTATGACCTCAGCAGAAAATTTTTTTTTGCTTTGATGCTCGCTCCTGCAAATCCATACTGGATGAAATGTGTGGTATTGTGTGAAACAAATATTTCAGATGATAAGATGCAATTTTCACAATAAATGAACTTCATTTAGAACAATAATAACAGTTTATATGAATTTCTATACAAAATAAAGCGAAAACATAAAAAAAAACATAATTTTTGTTTTACGGTTATTTAGTTCTCCAAAATGGGGCAGGTTTTTTCGAAAGAAGAAACATCAAAGAAGACAACAACAAAAAGTTTAGCTAATTACCTCGTGGAACTTTTTGGAACTAATTTTCGAAAGTCATTTAAACATTGTAAAATGTCAAATGATAAGATATAAACTATAAGTTTGTCAAGAGTATTAACTAATCCAACAAATTGAAAAATTGCACTATAATTTAACACTATTTTCTCTGATGAAAATGTAACAGTAAGGTGAAATTCCTATATATATTTCTGAAATAAAAATTTAAAAGTTACATTTAAAGCAATTTTTTAAACATATTCTTCATTAAATTGTACTCTTGTCGGTCCAAAAAGTAAATTATAATGTTTGGAATGATTATGAATACTTGATTTGGGATATATTAAAACTGCCTACACTAATTTTTCAACTACTATTTTAGTTGAAAAATTAATTTTTTACTTTTGGCCAAAGATCATAGTCTTCTGGCCCACAGTGGCCTGGTGTGTTGGAGTTGAATCTTAACATTGAATTTTGACTAGCTGTAGCTTTTTAAGCCCCAACAGGAGCATTGCATCGAATGACAATGACATCTGATGTCAGTCTAATGACAGTCATTAGCGGTCCGCTTGAAACGTAATTTAACGCCTTTTTATCGCTATTTATAGAATTTTCCGTCAATCGAAATTTTGCGAACTTTCTGATAAATTAGAGTGATCAAATTGCAACTGGAGTTTAACTCTTGACTACATTACACGACATCACTGCAAGCAGAATTGAAAGTATGACTAGTATTGAAAGTATATATGTTACGGTGAATAACCGAAGTCTGGAAAATGTCGACATTCACAGGTGAATGTCAACATTCACGTAGTCGCTTGGTGACTGTCCGAAATATTTGCTAAATACCCTTATTTCTGACTCTCACCGGTGANAATTGTAAAACTAATCTTAAACACAAATTATTTGTAATTATTTTTTTTACCCAAACGTTCCAGCTCCTCATTAAAAAAAGGAGAAAAAAAGTAATTATCTCTATTGATAAAAAAACTACTTTTTACCTAAGTGGCTTCCCAGTTTGTTGAAATAAACGAAAAATTTTTATAAATTCGCAATTTTTAATAATTTAAAGCTATGAATTGTGTTCTTTAAATTCTGCGCGGAAAATAGTCTAATTAATAACTTAAACAAGAAAGATTACAACACATAATATTAAACTTTAATTAAAAAATAATAATAAAAAATGTCATTTTATTAGCAGTAGTTATATTTAAAAAAAAGAAGAAAAATGCAATATTATTTTTCTTATTCTTCTTTTTCTTATGCGTGAAAATAAATATTGCACGCTGAAAAATTCCTGGTAGCAGGACAAATTTTCATAAACCAATATGTTATAAAATATAAATTGCTTCTATGAAACAACATAAAGTCAATTATTGTTTTTAATTTAATATTATAAACAATAAATAAGGAACAAAAAACCAATCGGAAAGCAATGTTAAATTTATCAACTTCAAAGATGGAACTCAGTACAAACAATGACGTCATCTGAGTTGGAAGGAGTTAAGGTGAATATTAAGAATATTTTATTTGCGTGTGGTGTTTATATATATGTATATATATATATATTGCCCGCCCCCCAAATATTGTCACACAGCTATTTGCCTGGTGGCTGATTATAACATTAGATACAATTGTTTTTCAGCGCAGCAAGCAAAATTTATCACTTTATAAACCTGAAATAGAGTCTTATGGAAGTTCGAAATTTCGATCAATTTTCGTCTACCATCTCGAGTGCTCAGTTTTCAATAGGAGCTCTGGGTCCGGTGAATAGTTTCGTGAAAGCTGCTAGTAAAATTTATCTTGCATCCTAATTTTAAATATTTTTTTTTCCGAAAAACACAAATAGAAAGAAATAAAATAAAAGATCTGATCACAACATTTTTCACGTAGACTAAAAAAGAATAATCATTTCGTTTTTATCACGCATAAAAAGAAAATTGTGGTTTCGTACAATAAGCTTCTATCATCACTTGTATTTCAATCCGTTCAACGCTTTTTTGACAAAGAAGTACACTTTTTGCTTCACTTGTGAAAAAAACGAAATTATTTCTTCTTTTTCAGACTACTTGATAAACGTGATTTTCAAATTTTTATCTTATTCACTAAAGAAAAAAACTCTTAGAGCAGATTTGAGAAGCTTTCCTCCACAATGTTTTTTAAATGTTCAATTCAATTTGCCTCTAAAAGTTAAAACATCACTGTTAAACAGAAGTTAGAGTCTAGCCAGTTTGTTTGTGATAAAAGCATGATGGATTAAATAGAAAGCAGTTACTTTAACACTTTCCCTTCTCTTTTGAAGTTTTCTACTTTTGAAAATTTATCGAAATGTGTTTAGATTAAAAAGAATTTTATATTTTAATTTTGAAACTTTTCAGTAGAATAGTGATAAAACGTAACGTTTTTCAAAACACAGTAAAAAGGAGATATTGCCCTTTCATATCTTTCAAAAAGTTTTTCAGAAGCACACTTTGGTACGAATGTTTTTTTTTTAACTTTTTCCATTTTGAAACTCTAAGTAGTCATTGTTTTTGTTTAACTCATGAAACTTTTTCAGAGTTATTGAAAACAGAAATTATTTCTCCTCGCAACTAAGGAATACATATTCTATTTTTTATGGAAGTCTGAAATAAACAAAACTGAAATATTATATTTAAATATGCATCTGCCAAAGATGTAAAAGCTGTATACCATGCTTCCTTTTCGAAGTTGAAAATAATATTAGCAGATTGTTTATGTTTTAGTTGGAATAGCTTTAAAGGATTTCATAGCTGAATTTTTTCATAGGTTGTCCAAAAAATACAGGAACGGGCAAATATCTCGAGAACTAAATAAACATTGAATTAAAAAAAGTTTCACCCACTAACCAGGAATACTGTAAAAAATATCAGATCAAATTACGGTAAAAAGTACTGGCATATCTGAGTGCAAAACCTGTAATATCTGTTTCACTGTAACATTAATTTTTACCATAAAATTTTATACCTTAATTTTTACAGTAATATTAACAAAATTGTAATGATTTTACAATAAATATTACTGTAAAAATTTCGAAATATTTTGTTAAGTCAAATTTTACGGTAAAAATGAATTTTAAGTAAAAAAGTACTGGCACACCGAACAGTGTGCCAGAAATTTTAATCGTAATTTGACCTAGAGTTTTTTACAGTGCAGTGGGGAGTAGTAACTTCAAAATCGAGTGGATTCTTCATTTTTTATTTCAGATTTTGATTTTTTTTTTTAAAAAAACAAGCTAAAATTTGAATTACAGGCTTTAACGTTTTTATTCACAGATGGTACGGTAATCGAAAAATGAAAATTAGGTTTAAATTGTTTAAAATAGAGATATCCTCCAAAATATACGCATCAGATTGAAAAAATAAATATGATTTGATATTTAGAAAAAAACCCACTTAATGATAGCAAACTTGAACCTCACCACAATCTCTAAGGCTGGGGCGAGGTCATTACCTATGTTTTTTATTCTATTAGGCATATTTTAGTTGTTAAATCTAGTTATAATATACCGGTCTAACTATTTAACTCTTCTACTCAATGGTTAAGTTTGCATATTTGGTAGAATAAACCGATTTAAATGTTTGAATCTACTTTTCGATAGAAAAACTATTGCAATGCCCAGATTGTAGATTTTATTTTTGCTGTATAATAGCTATATTGTCATATCTCATGTAATTATAGTAATTTTATACTTTTTGTTTAGTTTTCGCAAAATCTAAAAATATGAATGTACACAAATAAATCTGAGAATTCTTAAAGTAACTGGCATGTTATTTTTTTAAAAAAAGATTCCTATGCTCCTTTTCTAAGCAAGTTTAATCCATTATAGTTATTTCTTATTTAAATTGTTATATTTAGTCAGATGATTTATCCCTCCTTAACTATCAGACTAAGAGTATAAACCCTATCATTGCTAGTTAATTATTTTTTCAATTGATGCAAAATAAAAATTCACGCCTCTTTTGTGCATGCATTTTTATGAAAGCGATATACGAAAGGAATTTGCTTTAAAAAAACTGAAATTTTCCTCTGTACAGCAATTTTTCTGTATTTAATTTTCCTCTCGTACTTTACAAAAAAAAAAAAGAAAAGAAAAAAGGGAAGAGACTAAAACGATTTGGGTCAAGTGTATCTTTACGCGAAACTATTGTTTATAAAATAGCCTACGCATAAAACGTAAGCACTTTCCTTGGAGTTGAGATTTATTTTAATTTAACTATCATTTGATTTCAACCAGTTCTCTTTAGTCTGTGGTGTTTCAGTGCTTTTAAATTCCATTGCCAACTATTTCACCGAAATAGTTTCAAATAAAGTATAGTCTACTAATTATTCGAACTATCTGGGATCGGACATATTTCTGACAATCAAAAGGGATTATACACTGTTAGAAATTTCATTCTAATATTAGAATAAAATAACCGACAGCAGTCGACACATCCAATTGACTGTAAAGTTTACTGATAGGAACATTCTTTTACCTCTACGGGCTTCAAACCATTTACTATTGGTATGGTTAATAAACTGTGAATACAAAAACATGTGGTTTTGTAACCATTTACAACTAGCATGTTTTCAAAACCGTAAAAATGAAATTTAACTGGATTATGTTATTATGCATTGGCATTAAATTAAAAGAAAAATACAAAGGAGATTTTAAAAAAAAATACTGATTTACATGCATAATAATTTTATTACATAATAATTACAATAATAATTATCGGCTGTGAACAATAATAGGCTTTTCATTAGGTAATAGACGTCGAAGTTAGTTTGTGATTGAGTCTTGTTTTGCAGAGTGCTTCGTAAAATGAGGCTTAATTAGCATATCTAGTGATGCTACTAGACTTTTTTGTGCTACACAGCTCGGTGATGTTACATCCATGCGTGATTGAAAATGTCGTATTCTATTAGTTCAAGGTCACCAATTGAGGAGTGCAGGGTGCTAGAAACTCCTCATGCATTGATGAAATAGAAGATAGATTGTAGTGTCATCTCTGGGATACATTTTCCAATTCATCAGCTCATGAGATTGACATATTCGCTAACTCGGCTAAAGTATGTACCCAGCAGCAAAGTAATAAGTGGTCTTATAGGGTATTCACCACACACTTACTATTATAAGATTATTAGGCATTATGGTAGAGGTTATTCTCCATCAGTGGCCGCCAATATTTGTATATAGTGGATTTTTACTTGGCCGTACGAAAATACATCTTGATTATGAAAATACTAAAAAAGATAATGTCCAGGAAACAATATATAAATCGTTTAAAAATCCAATTTATTAAACAATAATTTGTGAAGATTATGGAGAATGGCCATCAATATAACAAATTATCAAAAATAAATACCTTAAAGGGATCCAGAAAATATAACTTCCACATTACGAAGTTTTGTTAGCATTTCGTTACGATTGCATTTTTTAAAACCGTTAGGACGGCTGGGACAGGAGCTCCCAAAGGGCACTCCTAGTCGCCACAAATTTTGAATTAAAAGTGAATACAATTGTTCTTAAACAACACAGAAAGTATGAGTAGGAGATCCAAAATTGGCGAATTATCAAAATATAACATAGCCAAAACAAAGCCAACCAGCATATCAATATTGGGTTTAAAAGTACACCTTGGCGATCACGAGTCGCCAACAAATTTATAAGAATTATTACAACCATGCAACCGAAACATTTAGCGGTTAGAAATTTAGAATAAAAAGTTATAAATAGATTTTTATTTTCGATTAGAGGCGACAGTGAATTAATAAGTCTGCATTTGTAATGAAATAAAAAAGATCCGTTACATTGATCTATAAGAGAAGAATAAATATTTTATGTTCGTTTTAAAAGATTAAGTCTTTGATTTATTTTAAATGTAATTCTATTAATAAAAATAAGCTTAAGCAATGAAAGATATTTTAAAAGGATAGAAAATAAATATGTAATGCCAATTGTGGCATCACAGGCATCCTCTACTGTGATAAGCTTTCGATGACAGAAAATAAAATATGAATTTGTAATCCTTATCATATGGTTTAGCTTCCAGCTTTCGAAGAGCTCGAGCTTGATTAAAATTGGCTGTGGGCCTTGTTGGTATTCTAGTTAAAATTCTAGTATCCTTGTTAAAATTCTGATTATTTAACCGCGTTAGGAGAAACTAGTTAATAAGCGATTTTTCAACAATCTGAATACCATTTTTAAGGTTATTTGACTGCTTTGGTTGAATACGGTAAAATAACAATTAAATAAATTCTTATTTAACCATTTTTCTCAGATACATTTCTAATACTGTATAAATCTTTAAAATTCAGTGTCATATAGTAAATAAATTTAACAACAGGTCGAGATAGCCTGGTTGGCAGGGAGTTTGGCCCATGTCCGAAAGGTAAGGTCATGAGTTCAGTCCCCAAAAGCCGAAAACTGCCTGTGTAGTAAATGGTAGCTAGTGCACGTTAAATCTGTCTGGTCACAAAGTTCTCAATGCTCCCATAACATTCAATACCTCTGAGGAGTACTGAATCGGAGATTGATCGTTCTCTGGTTTAGGTCAAAGTGCATGCATGAATGGGTCAGCCCCATAAACGGGATGCGACGTGTGTGTGACTGAATTCGTATTCTTGGTCATAGATGGCGCCACGGAAAAACGAGAAATGCACCCTCTGTTTTAAATGCGCTTGGTTTCACTGAGTAGGTTGCTGGTGTCGGCAAGTGAAATTAGAAACAACAACAAATTTAGCACGACAATTTAATAGATCTCTCTCTATCAAATCAGTTTGTAGTTATTCTGGTTAAAGTTCATTTGTAATGTTGTTCCTTTTCAGAATAAACTATCGCCATCAATGAAACCAGTTTATATTAAAAATTTGTTTAAGAACTAATTTATAATTGTTTTCAACATTATAACTATGAATATTATAAAAGATTAATAATTATGCATTCGAATAAAAAATATTGAATATATTAATAGTTTTGAGGTACATTTAATCTCAGTGTTGTAAATATTTATAATGATTTCGATATAAAATTGAATAATTGTATTATATGCATTTGATTTTTACATTCCTAGAAATGCAAGTATACAGAACCCGTTATCCGGAAGTCAGAAAACCGGAAAACCAAAAAACCGGAACGAAATTCGATAAATTTTCCCGCCATTTTTTTAAAAAAAAATATTTTTTTCCTCATAAGATTTCAAGATTTTCTTTCATTTTTGAAAGATGTTAACCTTACCATCATTTTGGAAACAATCATTAGTGTATTACTTCATCGTTTTTTCTTCTTTTTAAGATTATTTCCAAATATATATTTTTTTAGTTGAGTTTGACAATAAAAAAACGGCTTTTTGTAGCGATTCAGAAAACCGGAAAAATCAGTTATCCGGAATAGCGATGGTCCCGATCGTTCCGGATAATCGGTTCCCTACTGTACTATAAAGGGCAGGCTATAGGGGATAAATCTCCCATGACCTACCTAATCAAAAGCCAAATTAAAAAGTAATTGAATTGTTCCCCACAGACAGTTAGAATCATGAGAAGAGATCCAAAGTTGGTGGTTTATCAAAAAATAACATAGCCGAAAATAAAGCCAACCCCCCATGATCAATATTAGGTTTGAAAAATACCTTGGTAATCCCAAATTGCCAACAAGACTGTGAGAATTAGTATAACCGTGTAATTTAAACATATTTGAAGTAAGAAATTTAGGAATGAAGAGTTATAAATAATAAAAAAAAATTTGATTAGGCGCAACGGTGAATTAATGAATCTACATTAGTATTGAAATAAAAAGTTAGTCGTTACATTGATCAATGAGAAAAGAATAAAATATTTTATATTCGCCATTATAAAAATTAACTAATTGATTTAATTTAATTATAATTTGATTAAGAATGAGTAAAAAAGCAAGTTTAAGAAATTAAAGAAATTTTAAAAG
>NC_092208.1:39767399-39818693 GCF_043381705.1 Parasteatoda tepidariorum
AATAAAAAATAAAAATTGATAATTTTATTTTTATTCTTTTGTTAGCTTGCATTCTGAAGGACACTTTCCCTGAAAATTTTTTTTCGTAAGTTGTAAAACAAACATAAAATATACTGGGGACATGAAAATGACTGTTTTTGTGAGAATGACCCATACAAGTGCCTAAATGCAGAATAAACGGTTACAACAAAAACACATAATTTATTATGGGATCGAATAATGCTTTCTCCTGTTCAACTAAATATAGCAATCTATATAAACACGCAACGATGAAGTGTTCTGATAGAGCACTCGGCGGACTAATTAGAAGCTGTAAGTCACTCACCAAAACTGACATTGTCTTCAACAATCATATACATCAGAGACATATGACTGATGTATAGCATATTATCTCAGCATTGAAATAACTGAGAAACTACAATAATGGTGAATGAAGTAATTTACCTTTCAATTTAATAATTAGTGTAGGAATGTCTAACTGATTTTTGATAAATAATTAAAATAATTATTCAGTTAATAAACTCAAATTTTAAAAAAAATGTTGATAAAATATATAAACAAAAGGTTATAGCTTAAAGAAAGACAAATATTAATTTAAGCAATATTAATTAATGAAGATAATCAAATTGATGCTAATTTGTAAAAAACTGTTTTTCCATGAAATTAATGAAATTTTTTTAAAAAATCAACGGAAACTAAAACTAATAAGTGGCATTTATTCTGTTGAATTATCTAGGAAAATTTTAAGACAAGCACTGATAAAAATGTAATTTTATTTCTAATTATTAGAAGCTTCACACAAAAAAAGGAATTTTACTTGTTTCTGTGAAAGCTGTTTTTCAAATGTTCTAAATATAAAATTTATAGAAAACGATAACAATCTGAAAATCACAAAATATATTGACTTGTAAGAGGTGTCTAATAATGTAGTTGAAGCATTTGAGATTATTGATTTTATTCGATTATTCGATTATTGATTTTAAATTATATGTATCGATCGTGTCGACCCACGCAAGCAAACTGAAATTAATTTCGTGTTATCAAAAAATAATTAATGAATTTAAATAAACAATATTTGTTCCTGATTATTAATTATATCTGGAAAGTGACTAAGAAAGCATTTAAAAGTAATAATTACTAAATAATGACTACTAACTAATAATTGATAAATAACAATCAAAAAATAGTAATTAATAATCAATAAATAATAACTACTCAATAATAATTGATAAATAGTAGGTAATGAATAATAATTAATAAATTATTATTAATAAATAGTCAATAATAATTAATAAATGGTAAATAATAATTGATGAATAGTAGTTAATGAATAATAGTTAATAAATGTTAATTAATAAATGATAATTTATAAATGATAATTTATAAATAATGATTAAAATATTATTCAAATGAATAATATTTTTTCATGATCAATAAATATATCTAGAAGTAGACTAAGCAAGCAATAATCTTTTATAACACCATTGAAATATTATTGAAAGAAATAGCACTTTTTTTCATGATGAGTAAACATACTTAGAAGGAGACAAAGCAAACATAAATTATTTATATAACACAATTAAAATATTATTCAAATACATAATATTTTTTTGATAATGAATTAACATACCTGGAAGGAAATTGATCAAGCTATATTATTGATAATATACACAATATTTTATTAAATTGAGTAGCCATTACTGAATTAAGAAATGGAAATTTATTGCATTAATAATTAACTTTTTATTCAAAAGTGAGCTGTACAAATGCATATTAAATTAGAACTTAAGAGAACTACTCTTTAGTTTCGTAGTCTTTTGAATATTTGTATATTTTCTTATGCGTTAAAACGAACTCAAAAATTTATTTATCGTATGGGTTTATAATGTTTTCTACTGTACACTTGATAATATTTAGATGCTTCCATAGATTTTAAATGTAAATAATGGCCAACATTAATTACGTATTGACGAACGTTTTAACTATGTTTACTTAATTTCAGCCGAGTTTGTATACGAAATTTCTGAATAAATACTGTCTGAAATTTCCGGATAAATATTATTTACTTGCCTGAGGTTATTTAAAAAGTTTCTATATTCCTCTTTAAGGTTTTGCTTTAAACACTATACGACTCTTCTCAGTCCTTGTGATAATTCTAATTTGTTTTACTTAAGTTGTTATTTAAATATAATCATTTCGTTTACTAAAAGTTCGAGATATTTTCACTATTTATCAAATAAGAAATGAAGATATTTGTGCTTTTAATGATTTATTGATGTTTTATAATTGCTTTTGTTAGCTGATTTTTGAAAAAAAGGCGTATATCATTTATGATATTAAAACTTTAGGAAAGGGAAAAAGGCGATAGATAATTGAAAAGTTGAGTGAATGTAGGTTCCAAGTGACATTTTAGTGAATTTTAATAAATTAATTTTAATATTTATGGGTTGACAATAGCGAAGTAGGATAATTTTACTTGGAATCCTTTAATCTAATCTTATTTTTCTATTCCTTTAATCTAATATTTTTTAATTCAATTTAATTCGAATATCCTTTATGTTTTATTCAGAAGTGTTCAATCGAAAACTTTATAAATCTCGAGCATTCATTCAAATTCTCCACGTTATAGCGTTGGCTCTCATTACTTTGTTGTCAAAATAGAGGCTTTTTTGAAGTCCGTATTCACGTTGAATTAATTTTTTTACACTTCAATAAATTTAAAGATTGTTAATCAGAAAGTTCATTCTCTCCAAAATTTAAAGACGTGACGAAGTATATTAATGTTATATAGTTAAATAAAGCTAAAACAAGATCTTTCCCCAAGAAATGGCCTTTTATTAAGCTCTTTAATTGCCAAAGAAGGTACCAACTTGCAATAAACCAATTTAGCAATCCTATACATCATTACTAGCTAACTCTATTTATTCAGAATGCTTTATTGTCTCCTGCATTTCAATGATCTAGTTCGTTAAGACTGCCTAACTTCGTCAAACTTATTTTATTCTGCTTGTCTCTTTGAATACCTTCATAGGGGGATCAGAGGATAAATAAATAATAATTACATGTAATAGAAAACATTAAGGGTCTCTTTTTATTTCTATATCAATATGAATCAGTGTTTTTGTTAAAATTCTGCCTTTTTTATAACCGTCGTTGAACTGCAGACCCAATTTTTGGGTTTACGACTACTAGTGTCCAACGACGTAACCTTGTGATTTTGAACCCAATTCAGAAGACAAGGGATCTTCTGGATCAAATATTGAGTGAAATTAGCCTTTGTGGAGAACTTTATGATGAAACTAACCCTTATTTGCTTTACATTGAGAGGGAGACCACGAGAGCCTCCCACGGTTAGCCTAACGGCAAGGGGACTTTAACTCATGATCCGTCTACCACTGAGAACATTTCACGTCATCACTGTGGACTGTGCGAGTCAGATGCAGAATTGGTATCGACCAGCCATCGCTGGGATTTGAACCTGCTTCACCTCATTGGAAGGCAAACGCTTTATCCCCTGAGCCATCATTTATGCTAATGCATAATTACAAAATCTAAATTGATTATTATGTAACAGGCTTTGTTAATCTGAGAAATCTACTGGAGCTTTATGAACCACAGAATCGTGAAAATTTTATGTAATATACTCAATCCATTCAGAGATAAAATGTTTCCCATTTATCTTCGACAATATTATAAACCACTAAAATCGTTGTCGTTTTTATATCTTAAACAATGTGGCTTTTAATCAATAATTTTTTTTAATTTTGAAAATTATTAGGATAAAGCAAATCACACTTAACTGTGGCTATGCATTTAATGGCTGAAATTCTCTTGATTTTTTCTTGGTTAAATTTATGGATATATTTTTTGCCAACCTTCGAACAATTGCGAAATTTCCGCTGTTCCAGAAAAATGTTTTTCTCGTGTTTTCTAAGATAACACATTTTAATAAATATGAATTAATTGATTTTCGTCCACCTCTACATATGAATTGTTCAAACAGATGTGTAAAAAGTCAGATAGAAAAGTGGTTATGGTTTTCAGGTTTTATAAAAATTTTGTAACAATTCTATTAGTATAAACGTTTAATCTATTTGTTTTGATTGCTGCCGTAAATCACTGCCACTGAAAAAAAATATTTCGTAAGAATCTCAACTGTAGGAGGTTATGTATTACAGAAAAAGGAACTTATTCCGATTAGTATAGAAATTTGTTTTAGTAGTAGCAAAGTTTATGCCTTAATATTTGATTTTTTGTTTAGTATATTTGGGTTAGAGTCCTATTGCTGTCGGGTTAACATTGGGAAGTTTTCGTAGTTTCCCACTCCATGTAGCGCAAATGAGGTTTAGTTTAATCAAAAAGTCTTCCACGAAGGCAAATGTCCCCCAATACTTAATCCGGGAGTTCTCGTGTCTTCTGGATTGGGTTCATAATTACAAGGCTAAGGAGTTGAACATTAATAGTCGTAAACCCCAAAATATGGGTTGGCTGTTCAAAGACGGTTATAAAATTAAATAAAATTTCGATGTGAGCTGTGGTGGCTCAGGGGATAGAGCGCTGGCTTTCCAATGCTGTGAACCGGGTTTGAATCCCAGAGATCGCTGGTTGATACGAATACCGCACTCAGCTTGAATTGACCACAGTCCTGACATAAAATATCTCAAGTGCAGACGGATTAAGGGTTATGATCCCCTTACCATTGGCCTAGTTATTTTCTAAGNAGGTACCAACTTGCAATAAACCAATTTAGCAATCCTATACATCATTACTAGCTAACTCTATTTATTCAGAATGCTTTATTGTCTCCTGCATTTCAATGATCTAGTTCGTTAAGATTGCCTAACTTCGTCAAACTTATTTTATTCTGCTTGTCTCTTTGAATACCTTCGTAGGGGGATCAGAGGATAAATAAATAATAATTACATGTAATAGAAAACATTAAGGGTCTCTTTTTATTTCTATATCAATATGAATCAGTGTTTTTGTTAAAATTCTGCCTTTTTTATAACCGTCGTTGAACTGCCGACCCAATTTTTGGGTTTACGACTACGAGTGTCCAACGACGTAACCTTATGATTTTGAACCCAATCCAGAAGACAAGGGATCTTCTGGATCAAGTATTGAGTGAAATTAGCCTTCGTGGAGAACTTTTTGATGAAACTAACCCTTATTTGCTTCACTCGGAGAGGGAGACAACGAGAGCCTCCCACGGTTAGCCTAATGGCAAGGGGACTTTAACTCATGATCCGTCTACCACTGAGAACATTTCACGTCATCACTGTGGACTGTGCGAGACAGATGCAGAATTGGTATCGACCAGCCATCGCTGGGATTTGAACCCGGTTCACCTCATTGAAAGGCGGAGGCTTTATCTCCTGAGCCATCATTTATACTAATACATTATTACATAATCTAAAGTGATTATTATGTAATAGGCTTTGTTAATCTGACTAGCCTACTGGAGATTCATGAATCGCACAATCGTGAAAATTTTATGTAGTATACTCAACCCATTCAGAGATAAAATGTGTCCCATTTATTTTCGACAATATTATAAACCACTAAAATCGCGGTCGTTTTTATATCCTAAACAATGCGGCTTTTAAACAATCATTTTTCTTTAATTTTGAAAATTATTAAGACAAAGCGAATCACACTTAATTGTGGATATACATTCGATTGCCGAAATTCTCTTGGTTTTTCTTGGATAAATTTATGGATATATTTTCCGCCAACCTTCGAACAATTGCCAAAATTCCGCTGTTCCAGATAAAAATTTCCCTCGCGTTTTCAAAGATAATACACTTTAATAAATATGAATTAATTGATTTTCGTCTACCTCTACATATGAATTATTCAAACTGATGTGTAGAAAGTCAGTAAGAAAAGTGGTTACGGTTTTTAGTTTTTATAAAAGTTTTATAACCATTCTATTAGTATAAACGTTTAATCTATTTTTTTAAATTGCTGCTGTAAATCACTGCCACTGAAAAAAATATTTAGTGAGATCTTCAACTGTAGGAGGTTATGGATTACAGAAAAGTGAACTTGCTCCGATTAGTGAAGAAATTTTTTTCAGTAGCTAAGTTTATGCCTTAATATTCGATTTTGTGTTTAATATATTTGGGTTAGAGTCCCCTTGACGTCGGGCTAACATTGGGAGGTTTTCGTGGTTTCCCTCTTCATGTAGCTCAAATGAGGTTTAGTTTCATCAAAAAGTCCTCCACGAAGGCAAATGTCTCCCAGTACTTGATCCGGGAGCTCCCTTGTCTTCTGGATTGGATTCAAAGTTACAAGGCTAAGGAGTTGAGCATTAATAGTCGTAAAACCCTAAAAACAGATTGGCTGTTCAAAGACGGTTATAAAATAAAATAAAATTTTAATGCGAGCCGTGGTGGCTCAGGGGATAGAGCATTCACCTTCCGTTGCTGTGAACTGGGTTCGAATCCCAGCGATGGCTGGTTGATACGAATAACGCGCATCGCTCGAATTGACCACAGTGCTGAAGTAAAATATCCTTAGTGGTAGACGGATAACGGGTTAGAGTCCCCTTGCCGTCAGGCTAACCGTGGGAGGTTTTCGTGGTTATGCTCTCCATGTAACTCTAATGCAGGTCAGTTTCATCGAAAAGTCCTTCACGAAGGCTAGTTTGCCCCGATGCTTGATCCATGAGTTACCTTGTCTTTTGAGTAGGATTCAAAATTACAAGGTTACGGAATTGGACATTGATTATCCCAAACTCAGAATTGGGTCGGCTGCTGATATAAAATAAAAATAAAGTAATTAAGCAGATCTTTGTTTAATTATGCCACTAAGACCTAAAAAATAAAGCAGCTGTAAACTCAAATCTTTTCATGTTTTTTTTCAAGTTATCAATGGTGGTCTAAATAGTTTTAAATTTGATTATATTATGCACCAAGAAGGAAATATAAATATAGAGATGAGATGAGCATTTTCGCAACAGCGCATTGTGGACCAGGAAGGTTAAGGCTAAACAATTTCGTAGCCAACGGCATAATATTGGCAATATGGTTAACGTTACACACCGATTGTTTTTACTTCCTATACAAGCTGATACAAATCGATCTGACGCTGGGTGGAGAAGGCTACGAAAATGTTCATTAATAGTCCCAAAATTGGGTCGGCTGTTCAACGACGGTTATAAAACAAAATAAAATTCACATACGAGTAAGTAAAATTATATTTGTGATACAATATAATCAACAACATCTATACAATATTTTTAAAATAAACTTAGTTTGTTATACAAGCAAGCACATTGCGCATATAGAATATTAATATGAGTACAAACGAGGCATAGCTAAGCGGGAGCGGATAGAAATGGAAAATTATTTAATACACTTTAAAAATTTATTCTAATCTCCTTATGAAAATATAATTAATTTTATTATAAAGCTAAAAACATACTTCTCTTTTTATAATTGTTTTCTTTTGATTCAGTGCAATGTTTAGCATGGTTGCGAGGGGGAAAACAAACTAGATTGCACGTAATATGATCAAAGTAAATCACACGCTGATAGAATAAACCAGATTACACGTTAATAGGATCAAATTTGATCCGAAATATGATTCAATTTAGCATCTATTTAAGGTTTCTATGAACTCGCACAATATTATGAATTGATCTTGAATCTCTTTTTAATAGAATGTAGTATAGTATAATTGGGAAGAAATTGAGCATGATTGTGCAGAACATGCAAAATAAATTTTTTGATTAAATGAAACAGCTTCAATAAATAAATTTAGGCAAATATCCAACCGTCTACCAACTATAATAAACTCCTACGTCTGAGAAATATGTGTATATAGTAAACCTTATTTAAACGAATATTATTTTAAATTGAAAATTTAATAAGTAATACTAAATATGAATAAACATGCTATTAAGGTTATACTTCAGTGACTTGCAAATAAACCTTTGTATATAATGCAATGATTACAATTTATCTGACTCATTATTATAGAACAAATATTTGTATTCTTTATTAAAAATATTCTAAATTTCAAGATTAAGGTTATAATTTTTAAAGATATAACTAAGACTTTAGCTTTCGCAAAACATCCTTATTGGATATCCTTATTGTGTAACAAGTATTCAAATAAATTTGAAGAGAGTATTAAACTCAGGTAGAAAACTAGTAATTGACGTCAAATTTCAATGCTTAAGACAGTTTTTGTTTTGTAGCTAAGCTGGTTATTAGTTGCAAATTGTTTGACAAGGGAATATCATTAAAAATATGATCCTCGAAATTTTGCTGCATTTGGAAAATTAAAAATTTATACATTTTAATTGTTCAGAAAGGAAACATAATATTCTCTATTACTTAAAAGGCTATTTATAAATTTTTCGAAAATGGAATATTGTGCAACTAAATGTATAACTTTCCATTAATAAGGTATTGCATTTTAGCTGTGCATAAATTAATGGTCGAAAATATCAATTTTACTTACTTTATGAAACATTTAATGCTAAAAAGGCAGAATTATAGGTAGGGTAAACCAACCAGTGAAGGAACACTACCCAGTGAAGGAACATTTCATATATATTGATTAAAAATAGGAATTTGATTTTCTTTAGATTGATTGGTAACAATAGTTTACTGCCAAACAATAGGAAGTCATCTGGTAATGTTTTGAATTACCTGGTCAAATAGACTCCTCTAGAAAAATTTTTGAATTTATTATTATCTCTGCAACACCTTGTTTCTTTGAAAAAATTATAAGGTGAGTGTTTATATTTATATGTTTGAAGAGGAATTAATTGCATGTAATAGTTTTATTTTTCTCACTGTGAACAAGTGTTTCTTCACTGTTTTTTTTTCTAAGTTAATGAAAATAAAAGATAAGCTTCATTTTTCTTGTACCTTTAGTGATGTTCCGCATCAAAAGTATGCTAAAAATACGAACTTCTAACCAGTGAGGGAACAGGCATGTTCTCTTACTGGGCATAGATTTCGCAGTGAATGAACAGTATGTGTTAATATGTTGACACTTTAATTTTCAATTCATGATTACAAAGAAAAGTTAACATTTTCCAAGTATTTATATGTTATAATTTCAAGAATAGGCTTGTTCTTAAATATTTGTATGGCTTATAAATTCATAAAGAGCATTAAAAAATAACCAAAATTAACTATTCCTTTACTGGGTGTTCATTCACTGGTAAGAGCTGTTTCTTCACTTGGTTTTCTTACTACTTGTTATTTGAACCTCCAAAACTTTAAAACAATATTATGTATTAAGTTCTCTAAATTTTTTTTACGTAATTTGCAATTAGTAATAAATATATTGACACTGTCATTTAACTAAAATTACGAATTTGGAAATTAATATGATTTTTTAAAAGGCAAGCGAAGCTTAAGTGTTCCTTCACTGGTTAGTTTACCCTACATAACGTTAAAAGTAGAAAAATAAAATGCGAAGTAAAATATTGAATAATTTCAAAGCAAATTTTAATTGAATTAATACAGAGGCATCCATTTTTATTTGTTCAGATAAATCCTCTAAATGTGGACAAATAGTATTATGAACTTAACAATGATTAAGAAAATGTGTAATTGAAAGGAGCTAATATCAATATAAAAGAGACGTTGAAACTTTAAAAAGAATCTGTTCTTAAAACCTGCAAAATTAATATATTAATGTAGGAAGATTCATCAGAAAATGTTCAATAATTTTATTTCTAGAAATATACTGTGTACGTAAATATTTTATTGCATTTGTTTGAAATCTAAAGAAAAAAAGGTTTTCAACAGAAATAAATTCAAACGGAAAATTCACAGAATTTTTTCATTTGATCAATAGAGTTGCTAAGGTTTACAAAAATGTTAGAAATATGAAAGAGAGTTCATATAATACTTAAATATTTATACTATTCTGAATTTTTCTTACATGTAACTAACATAGGGTTTAGATAATGCTGAAATTCTTGTTTGGGTTAGGATGAAACGATAGTATTTTTTTAGATCTTAAATATTAGGTGAAAACTATTTTGTTCCATAAATAAAAAAAAATGTTTTTTATTAAATGACTGCGCTTTTAATTTATTTTAATTTAACGGCAACATTGTTTTTTAATAAAAGCAGCACGATTTCTTAATGAAAGGAAAAATTTCAAGAAATGGTAGGGCAATATTAACTTGAAAACAACGAATCCTTCAAACTATTGGATGTAAAACTAAGAAAAATATTAAACAATCCAAAGGATTACCCAAATAATAAGTAAGAACTTTGAATAGCGTTAGACCAATATCAGCGCCATCATTCAGAGATGTAAATAAAGGTAAGGGAAGTTATAATTATGCGTCAAAGAATGTTGCAGCAAGAGTAGGTTGAAATTGATACAATAGTTCGTTAGAAAGCATTAAATGTGAATGTAAAGTCAGGATGAAGATGGATGCTACTTCTTTTTATCTTTGGTAATTCGAATATTTGTCGACGAATGGTAGGTGTTTATGTTGAACAATTTCAAATGTTTCAGACAATGAGCTGTAAGGAAATGGTGTGAAAAATTGAGTAAAGAGTACACACCAACATCACATGTGTCACGATTAGAATTAGCAAACAGCGCGATTTCCTTGCTGCAATTGATTAAATGATTAGGATTAATCGTAGCGTTACGATTCGGGGCATCTGTGCAGCATTCTGTCAACGTCAAAGAATAGTGCAATCCTCCTGCTGCATAACGACCCCAAATAATCAGAGTTCTTATTTTCTGGAAGAATTTGCCTTACATTTACTTTAATTGCTATCATGTGTATTTAATCCTCCTTCATTACGTTATAACCCTCATCGCTGGTGCTGCTATTACTACAGTATTTCTAACATTATCACTCATGCCCACTTTTCATTTTGCAATATAATAAGTATGATTGCAATGGTCAAGTATGCGTCACTTAAAGAAATTTTCAGATGATCAATTCAATATATATATATATACATATGGTTACGCGGAGAAGAAAAATTGCGACTAAGAATACAAAACTGAAAAAATGGTTTTTATGCCATGCTCTAAGGCCGCGGTTTCTAATTTCTTTCGGCTGTGGAAACCAAAATGATAGAGCTTCCTTTGGTGAAATCCCGACTTAAATTTTATTAACAAATGTGAAAATATTAACCAAATATACTATTAATTGTTTTGAATATACTACTAACTAATTTGAAAATATCACATCCGAAGTAACTTTTTCATCGTTTTATCATTAATAGTTTTGAAATTTAATTTTACGCCAGGAAATTGAAATCTCAGGGAGGGGAGGGGGTCATCTATTCTAGTTCTGAATTAGTTTTTTGATGTATGTATAAGCTGAAGTTGAATAAAATGCTGAATTAAGTTTTTTGTTGAATAGAAAGTAATATATATCTACTATATGCTTTGAAAATTGTTATCAGGAAAACATATTTCTTAATTGATCTATTTAGTAATTTTATTTTGAATTGAAAAGTTTGATGAAAAATATTAATGCAACTTTTTATAAATGGGAACCTTTTTTCATAATTTATTCAATGTATTGTTATTGGAAAAACTATCTTAATTTTGAACTTTTACTAGTTTTTTCCTTTCAGTTAAATGATTTTTAATGGATTGCTGATGATATTTAATCATATGATGTTTTTGTAATCATAACTTGTCAAAATAAGTCCTAACTCTTGGAACCACTGTCATTCCTTTTCAGAACCCTAGGAATCCAAGTGTAATACCTTTTGAGAATACAGCAGTAAGGAATCGTGATAAAAATACCAAAATTTACTACATTTACTGCTAAACAGCAAGGTAATAAAACGCTATTTTATTGATAATTTTACGAAATGTAATAACCGAAATACATTGGTAAAATTTACTGGGATTTTTGATGTTTCCCTAGAGCTTGAAACACGGTAAATATCAACAAATTCTGGTAGTTTTGGATATACTTTTTTCTCAGAGTATATTATAAGGCAAAATCTTAAGCTTTACAGTATAATTTATTAAACTTTAATATCATTTCATGTAATTTTGAAATAATAGCTAATTCTATATAACATGGCACAATAATTTATTTTATATAATATGACTATATTAATTCGATGCAATGTTATGCTATTTCTGAGAAAAAGCTTTTATGAGATTACTTACTCAAGTCAGAATGCATTTTTAGCGATAACTTACTTTCAGGTAATGATGTTTAATACCTTATGGTCTTTGATATGTAATTATTTGTTATAGTAAAGCATTATTTTGTAATAAAAAAGATTTTAATTCCTTTGCAATTTATTTGAACTTACCTGAAAAATCTCAACTTCAAAAGATTTAAATCTTTGAAGTCTTTTAAATGAAATTAGGAATTGTTTTCAACGATAATGAAAAAGTAGAAAGAAAGACATAGATGGATTAATTCCCATTTCCTGCGGCTTTCTCCGTAATACAAACATTTTGGGTGTCATAAAGTACAACTTTGGTTAACAAAAAAACAAACAAAAACAAAATAGCTTCAAAAACATATAATTACTTTGTGAAAAATGAAAAGAAGTTAGGGAAATTCTTAGAAAAAAGTCTCATTTTTAAGTGAATAGATAAAGATGACATCTTTTGAAGATGTTTTCCTTTTTTCAACGCTTAAAGAAGATAAATAAGCTGTTCGGAATAATTAAACGCGCGTACTGTAAGAAATTAGTGTAGTCCTTGTAAACTGTTTAAAAAGTTTTCTCTGTTTCCTCAATTTATAAAACTGAAAACAGTGTTTCTCTTAATGAATAGAGAAATATTTTTATGCTCACTATATTTAATTATTTTAAAGGCTATTATAAGCCTTGACATTATTCTTTTTTTTCTATAATAGTCATTAATCATGGTCCCACTGTAATGAAGTGTTATCATATGTTGCAATACAACCGTTTGTTGATTTCTAAATAAAAAAACGTAATTTCTCTTTCTTTACTCTGTTATTTTTTATTATGATTATGTCTGTTATTTGATTTATGTGGTGATAAAGACGAGCAAAGCAAAACATAATCGGTATAAGATACTCATAAAAATTTGTTTGAAGCTAATATTCTTTAAGAACTATTGAATTTTTTAAATTCTTAATCTAACTTTCATAAAAAATTATATACTTTGATAAATTGCTAAAATAAATAAATAAATGAAACAAGATATGTAAAATAAAATAAATAAAATAGAATGAATAAAGTGAAATTAAGTAAATAAAATAAAAATAAAATAAATAAAATAAATAAAATAAATAAAATAAATAAAATAAATAAAATAAATAAAATGAAATAAATAAAATAAATAAAATAAATACATAAAATAAACAAAATTAATAAAATGAAATAANAAAAGTAAAATAATAAAATAGTAAAATGAAGTAAAATAAAAGTAAATAAAGTAAAATAAATAAAATAAAATAAAATAAATAAAATAAAAATAAATAAATAAAATAAGAATAAAATAAATAAAATATGAAAAATGAATAAATAAAGCAGAAGCACATTAACGATCTGTATCAAAATTGTTTTGGCATATTGTAAAAATGTGAAACAGATAAAAGTTTATCCGCTAAATACAGAGGGATGATAAATATCAAGAGGAGGACTTACCACAGAACATGTGATGGTTTCAAAGCACGCCGTGCAAAAAAACCATGCTGGTTCCGATGCCATGCTGAAATACATATATAAAAGACAAGCACGCAAAATACAATAAATACATATATTTGATTAACAATTACTATTACAATCGGGTGACGTCATTAGACAATCAATAACAACGTAAAAATGTTTCCAGGATATCA
The DNA here is from genome assembly GCF_043381705.1 of Parasteatoda tepidariorum. Classification (NCBI taxonomy): domain Eukaryota; kingdom Metazoa; phylum Arthropoda; class Arachnida; order Araneae; family Theridiidae; genus Parasteatoda; species Parasteatoda tepidariorum. The sequence goes on from NC_092208.1 coordinate 39,781,192, forward strand.
GGCAAAGCGATGATATCCATGTTATGATATCCTCTGATGTGTACATTGTCCTCTAATAAACTAGATCTAATAAACGTCATTTTTTTCTTATGTCAAAACAATAATTGACGTGTCTCAGACTTTTCCACACAGAGATGCCAACTTGCACCGGACAGCAATAAATATTTTAAAGCTGTAGTTTATCAATTGTGATTCTTGGTTTAATAAATTCAATTTAGTAGATTTTTATCCCCCACTATTTCTAAATAATTAGTAGGTTTGTATAATTCACCACTTTATAGTAGACATGTCATGCTATACCTTTTAAAAAGCAAGCAAAAATAGTCAAATATTTGCAAAAATTTAGTTTGTAGTTATTTTCCGTTTTTTTAAAAATTATTTTGGCCTGCCCGGAGCAGTTGGCATCTATGTCAACATTCCGTTGCGAGTTGTTGTTTACAGTACAATCAAAAATCATTCTGTAGAAATTATATGTCGAAGGGCCCCATAGAAAAAAACCATACCAATTTAGATCCATCGAAAGTGTAGGCTATGCAAGATGTCCCAAGAGTACTGACTGTTTATCGTAATTTCCGTGGCTTGCGACCGCATGTTCTATGGTGAGTTTGTAATCTCTTTGAATTTGTCTATCAAATATTGGAATACTTTGTATTAAAATTTTAAGCAATGTTTAAAAAATTTCCGTATGACGTGTATTATTGAATATATTGAAATAGTAGAGTTTTATTGGAAATATAATATACTATCATTACAGGAATCATAATAATAATAAATATGCTAAAGTTATTTTGTTTATCGAATGATATCTTTATTCAAGAGATGTGGGGAAACGGCATTAATTTGTATTAACAATAGCAGGGACCAATTGTGAAAAGCTGAAGCCCTGAGCAGACACTGATTAAGGGCCTCCAACGTGTTCGCTAACTATAATATTTGTATAACTTTTAATAAAATTTTCTCAAGTTTATGAGAGTGTATACATTGCTGTTTGTACTATATGCATACGTCTTGATTCTGCACTGATCAATTTCTAAATTTCATAAGCTCCCAACTATTGAGAATCTGATTAATGTAGTGCGTCCATATGCATAATGAATATCGACAGCACTGTTCAGATTCTCAATGCATGATGCACATGGAATGGGCCAAACTGAGCCTTAGATTTTTGGTTAAATACAAATACGCTGTACGCTATGTGACTTATTGATTTGATCGATCTTTTGGTGTAAAAGTTAGACTACTGTAACAGTTTAATAAATCAGCAAGGCACAACCTAATTAAGGCGTAAAATTACAATATTTTAAATATTAATGTGTGCAGACCTGGAGACCCCTGGGCAAGTTCCCTTTTCTGCCTATGCTGTAACCAATCCCTGAATATTAGTGGTGTTGGGAGTAACGAGAGTTAGTAACAAAATCTGAATCTTAGAATTAAAAAAATTAACCTAGACAAGCTAAGCACAAACATAGAAAGAAAGTACTCAGTCCTGTTAGTTTGATCCTAAGTTAAATTCTTCGAACAGGTGAAACATCAAGAATTCAGAACGACGAAAGACCGAACATATTGTGAATGAGAGTGAAAGAGCAGAAATTGGATCAAGTTCAGATTGTTTCATATTATTTTATGTATAAATTTATTTTTTAATGAAAAGTAGGGTCATAAAAATCCTTCAAATATTACTTCTTTATTAAATTTTTATATTTAATCGTCTTATATACAGGAAAATTATGCAACCAAAGAGATGCGGCACGTGACTTCTATGTAGTTTTATTTTGTCTGTGCGACGTTATGTTAAATTTGGTCACTGAAAATTTCAATAATTTTCGTTGTTCCATTCGAATCTTTACTCTTAGTATGACTTTACATTCACTTCAAATGCTCTCATATTAAATAGATTTTTTTAGTTATATGCAGGCTATGCTGGCTTCCATTTTTAGTCCTTTATTTCCCAGAATGGTAAGGCTGAAATCGCTGTTGTAATTCTAACCACACGCGTCCGTATATTAATTTTATATATAGATGAGTGTGGTTAGAATTACTTTAATTAATATTTTGCATGATCTCTTAATTTGTTTATTAATTAGTACTAAATAATAAGCGTGTCTAAAGAGGATCTTTAGAACCACATTTTCGTATGCGAAATTTATATTCCAAAAGAAATTGGTTAATTGTTAAACCAATTTTGGTTAATTGTTAATCCATCATCTTGGTACTTTGAACCCTAATATTGTTCAAATGTATTACAACGAAAATAAGGAGTTAAATTGAATCATTTTATCTTTAAATTAGCACCGTAATATTTCAAAATCAAGTATAACAAGAATTAATTTTCCTTATAATGTTGCCTAAATTTTCCCCATGTTCTTATAGTAGCAAATTCGCTAGGTTTTATTGTTTAACGCGTTTTAAAATTTATAGCAGCATACACCAAAAGTTAATGAAAGTGTTTTTTGTTTCGCTTGTTTTGAAAACTATTTATTTGTTAAACAAAAAAAATTTAACTCTTCTTTGATGAAAACATGGATCGTCTAGCTCTAAGCTATTTAATAAAATATATAAAATGAGTGTGATTAGGATAGGTGCAAAATAAAACAACAAATCAACATTTGAAGAAAAAAGAACATTTAAAATTTAGAGGACTTAATATTGCAATTAATTATCACTGCTCGGAAGCTGGATTTCGAACTTTGACTGGGATATACAGTTTTTGTTGCTTCTAGAACTGTGCTTGTGGCCACCAGATGGCGCTTGATAAACATAGTGCTGTTTCAAACTTCGTAATTTAGAAGAAAAATTTCAAATTGTTAGCTGCGGCAGTTAAATTATAAGTAAACTAGGGTTTCTAAAAAGATTTCTGTTTTAGAATGAGTATTAAATTCGGATTTTTCAATATTTTCTCACATTGACAGAATTTTTTTAAAAAACTATTATAACCACGGCAAAAAAACACACAAAAAACAGCAACATTCTCTACATCCAATTAACCGTAAAGTTTATGATTAATTGGACTCCTTTCCCTTACATTTACAGGGGTTTAGATCTGTTTACAACTGGTATGGTTAAAAAACTATGAATACAATACTATATGGTCTTCTAAGCATTTACTACTACTATGGCTTCAAAATCGTAAAAATGAAATGTAACTGTGCATTGGAGTTAAGTTATGTTAAGCCTTTCGTTATGTATTAAACATTGGAGTTGTGGTTGAATCGTGTTTTGTCAGGATAAACCACGGAATGCGGCTTAACTAGTTTATCCATGCCATTTATCTTGAGAGATGGGAAAACTAGACGTTTTGTGTTAAGCAGCTTCGTGGTGCTGTCATATATCCGTGAATGGAAGTTTCGTGTTCCAATATTCCAGAGTCGCCAATTGAGGTTTACAGGACTCTGAAAACTCTTAATGAGTTGAAGGAAGGAAAGGAATATTGTGGTGTCAACATTGGGATTCGAAGCCAAGATTAAATGGTTATTAAATTGACATATTAGCTCGATTCTCATTGGCAGAGAACCTAGTTGGAACTGATAAAATTTTGGCTGTTTAATCGTATTTGGGAGAAACATCAATAAATGATTTTTCTCACAGTTAACTATTCGAAATAATCTTTTTTTATGAATACTTGAATCTCTTAGTCCAATTTGGTAAAATAACAACATAAATTGTTATTTAACCATTTTTTTTGAGAAATTTATAACAATGCAATAAAAATGGCAGATTTGAAAAAACTAAAATAGTGTGCTTAAAAAATCTCTTAGTTTATAACGTTTTATGTGTAATGGAGTTTTTGTGCGGTAGCACCTACCTTCATTGTTTATGCATATGCTGTTAGTGCATGTAAAGCTACCTATGCTATAAACTACAGAATTTTTTAATATAAATACCCTTTTTTCGGATTTTTATAGCTACTTACAACAACCCGAACTGAATTAGAGATGAAAATTAAATTCAGAAAATAACTGAGTTTCTAAAGTATGTTTTTACCAATTGAGTTAAAGCAGATGTTTTGTAGTTCAAAGGATGTAATAAAAATAAAATGCATATTTGCTTCTTTTTACGCTTTATTCCCAAGAGATTCTTGATATTCGTGATTAGTATTGTCAGTTAAGGGATATGTTCCAAACTTTTCATAATAATATACACTATAGATATGCGAGTTAAAACAAAATTTTATTTTGTTATGGTTCGTATCAGTACAAAATATTGTAAAAAAATGAACAGGTTTATTTTACATGCCTAGTTTACTTCGTTTTAAGTTAATTAAATATATTTTCGCAGATTTTGAGAACAACGCTTTTCAGTTCTTTTAGTTTACGATTCCTTTTACTTTGTGAGACGCCAGGATGATTCTAATCAAAGTGAATTTTTAAAACTCGAGTGAAAAGACAAGAATTTATTTTTTATTAAAAAATGAAATGTTTTATTATTTATAAAAAGAAACTTAACTAACCTAAAAACTTACGTTTTGTGAAGTTTGTAAAATAAAATAAAATACAATTGCGTTTAAGCAATTAGAATTTTTTTTAAGCGTAATAGAGAGAATACTAAACTTCTTAAAATATTTTATTTTTTACAGTATTTTCTTACATTTTCTAACTTTTGTCTTGTTTTACGTTATATTTTGCTTTGCTGCTCAAAATCTGTAAAATTGAGAAGTTTGAAATTAAGAAGGTGTGTAAAAAAGTGTATAAGAATCACGATGGAATAAAACAAAATTACTATTCAATAATTAGTTAAACAATTATTAACTATTAAACTTAAAGAAAACAATCTATGTTGATCGATCTACTGTCCAGTAAACTGAAAGAAAATAAGCTACTATTAAACTTAATACTATTAAACTTAAAAATAATAAGCCACTATTAAACTTAATTCTATTAAACTTAAAGAAAATAAGCTACTATTAAACTTAATACTATTAAACTTAAAGAAAACAATCTATGTTGATCGATCTACTGTCCAGTAAACTGAAAGAAAATAAGCTACTATTAAATTAAAAGAAAATAAGCTACTATTAAAATTAATACTATTAAACTTAAAGAAAACAAACTACTATTAAACTTAGTACTATTAAACTTAAAGAAAATAAACTACTATTAAACTTAATACTATTAAACTGAAAGAAAATAAGCTACTATTAAACTTAATAGTATTAAACTTAAAGAAAATAAGCTACTATTAAACTTAATACTATTAAACTTAAAGAAAATAAGCTACTATTAAACTTAATACTATTAAACTTAAAAAAAAAAACTACTATTAAACTTAATACTATTAAACTTAACGAAAATAAGCTACTATTAAACTTAATAGTATTAAACTTAAAGAAAATAAGCTGCTATTAAACTTAATAGTATTAAACTTAAAGAAAATAAACTACTGTTAAACTTAATACTATTAAACTTAAAGAAAACAAACTACTATTAAACTTAATGCTATTAAACTTAAAGAAAATAAGCTACTATTAAATTCTAGTGTCATAGTGTCATACAACTGATCGATCTAGTGTCATACAACTGAAATACTTAAATACAGCTACAGAGTTGACATACTGATACGATCATTTTGAATTTTAACAAATTTTTCAAAATTCCTATTTGTTCGAAAATTACTGCAATTTTAACTGCCTTTTTGCAAATTTTTTCCTTAATAATTATATATCCATTGGTGTACAATTGAAACCTAAGAAACAAAAAAAAATTAATAGATTAGAAATAAGAGAGATATCAGATGTTCTGAGATATAAATGTTACCATTTATACCGAAATTTTTAAAAATATTAAAACTGAAGAGAAATAAAAACTTCTTCCAATGAAATCTTTTTTACGATTATCGTTATTTATTGTTAAAAACGAAAAAATTACTTTTATTTAATATTTCTTATTGTGTCGAACAATTTTTATTCCTAAGTAATTTTTTTTTCAAGTGCAGTTGATTATTTTTCAAATCCAGTTATCCTTTCAGTTTGTTAATATTAACATATTATTGAAATGTGCTTACATAAAATTACGTTAATTATACATTTTGAGCCGCGATGGCTCAGGGGATAGAGTATTCACCTTCCAATGAGGTGAACCGGGTTCGAATCCAGCGATGGATGTTCGATACGAATCCGCACTCGGCTTTCACCGACCACAGTGCTGACGTGAAATATCCTCAGTGGTAGATGGATCATGGGTTGTAGTCCCTATGCAGTCAAGCTTACCGTTTGAGGTTCTCATGGTCTTCCTTTCTATGTAACGCAGATGCGGGTTAGTTCGATCACAAAGTAATCCACGAAGGAAAACTCTTTCCAATACTTGATCCAAGAGTTCCCTTGTCTTCTGGATTGGGTTCGCAATTACAAGACTACGGAGTTGAACATTAGTAGTAGTAAACCCCAAAAAAATATGTCAGATGTTCAACGAAGGTTATAAAAAAAGCAGATTTAAAAAAAAAACACTGAAACGAATTTGTTTTTTTTTTTTGCAAGCGAACAAAATTATACTTTTTATAAACTTTAAGAAATTCAAGGGGGCAGAATGGTTTATGTTCATGAAGGTTTATGCTATGGTTATGAGCGGTGCGAAAAGCGAAGAGATGGTAGTAATGGTTATAAAAACGCACTTTTGTTAGTAAAAAAAGACTGGAGGACCTATGGGAAGAATATTGTCTTATTCCTTTTGAGAGTTAAGAAGAACGGGCTTGTCTTTACGCTTTGGATGGCTCTGTGTAAGAGAATGCACTTCCTACGTACTTCACTCAAACTGTGGTGTAATACCTCTTCAAATTTGAGCAACCCCCTAAAACTGTGTAAAGGAACACTTTACTTCAAGTTTACGCCAAATAAAACTTTTGTACACAATTTAAAGGGCGTAAAAAATCTAAACACCTTAATTGGAAAAAGATTTCATTAATCTCACGAGCATTCACGAAATAAATGAGTTTCTTTCGCTTCCGAAAATACCAACGTTGACGCACTTTCCGTCAGCAGTTTGTTTACATTAAGTAATATTTGACTTAAGTTTTTGTTTTCTTTCATGCCGATATACAATATCTACTATTATAAAATTTAGCTGTTAAAATGTGTATGCGCGTTTTTTAGTTGTGTAAAAAAGATAGCATTTAAATTTTACTATCTAAATAGAATTCATCCTAATATTCTCTCTGTGCAATGTGTATATTAGAGGAATAAATTGATTTTATTTTTAAAAAATACTGTTTATCTGCAACCTAAATTTATGATTTTTGCATTATATTGTATAGTAAAAAAATCTTTACTAATTCTTATGTGTATATTTTATTGTAATTTTAATTTTAGTATTACTATATTAAGATCATGGTGGCGGCAATTTAATAACAAGTAGTGTAAATGAACATTTTAGGTGTCTCACTGCATCAGGAATTATTCTTGGTTCTTGGTGTAAAGTTGTTGCTACCATTTTTGGTGTTAAGATACACGTAATTTATTTATTGTGCACTTTTGCACTTTTCCCAAGAACACCTCCTTACCACGATGAGGCCTATTACAACTAAAAAAGGCACACTGCAGAAAAGGGTTTCTTAAAATTGAGCAAAAATATTTCAAAATAGCTTCAAAACAAATAATAGTTGAATTTAAAAGCTCCATTAATTCAACATTTAAACAGCATATACTCAGTTTTGAGCAAAAGCCATAGCCACTTGAGTGATGTGGAAAGAGGAAGTGAGATTTTCGTTGTTATTGTTTCTAATGCCACTTGCCGCACTAGCAAGCCTGCTTGGTGAAACCGAGCAAATTTAAGGCAGAGGGTGCGTTTCTTGTCTTTCAGTGGCCCCATCTACGGCAGGGGCAGTCCCATTCATACATCCATTCATTCATCCACAGATCGTAATTTTTGACTTGGATCAGAGAATGATCGATCTCCAATTCAGTACCCCCAGAGGTATTGATTTCTTATGGGAACATGGAAGACTTTGCCACTCGACAGGTTTAATGTGCATCATTCACCATTTACTACACGGGGAATCTTCGTTCGGCGGGGTTTGAACCCACGAACTCTCGGACATGGGCCCAGCGCCCTGCCGACCAGGCTATCCTGGCCTAAGAGCTACCAGCCAGGTTATCCCGGCGGAGATTTTCGTTTAGTACGTTAGTGAGATTTTTGTTTACTGTCCGGTAGAGGGAGACTTAGGAACCTTTATAAAGTAGTCACCACAATGACGCATCATGACAGGCTGATTTCTAACTTCAATGGTACAAAGGGTTGCAGTTTAGAAAACGTGGTCCCAAATGCTTGGTCAGGAAATAGGACATTTTAATCACACCTTTTGCTTATTTTGCCATGATCTTAAGCTTTTAAGCAAATGAAATATTTGTCTGTTGTGCCAAAGCAGCGGCCACTTTCCCTGGACTGGGATGTAGTACAGCCATGGTGTTTAGACAATCCTACTTTGAATCCGAAGGCCTTTGGTACAAATCCTGCCAACAGCCATCAAACAGTTCTCACATTCAGTTCTCCTTCCACATCATTTTAGGGATAACGCATTTTTTTCCCTTCAAAAATGAGTATATGCTGTTTCAAATTTGAATACATGGGGTTTTCAAATTCGACTATTATTTCTTTACGAGTTGTTTTGAAACAATATTGCTCAATTTTGAGAAACCCTTTTTTGCCGCGTTCTATTCTTGGAGCTGATCTGACGTGTATCACTTAGCTCAAAGGATTAGAAACAAAAACGAAATCTCAAATAATTTAATATAAATCGTTTGATAAATCGTTGATCGTTTGATATAAAGGATTTGGCTTTTGGTACAAATCCTTTGGTACAAAACAGCCATTAAACAGTTCTCACACTCAGTTCTCCTCCCACATCATATTAGGGATTATGCATTTTTTTCTCTTCAGAAATGAGTATATACTGTTTCTAATTTGAATACATGGGGTTTTCAAATTCGACAATTATTTCTTTACGAGCTGCTTTGAAACAATATTGCTCAATTTTGAGGAACCCTTTTTTGCAGTGTTCTAATCTTGGAGCTAATCTGACGTGTATCAGTTATCTCAGAGGATTAGAAACAAAAACCGAAATCTCAAATAGTTTAGTACAAATCGTTATATTCTAAAAGAGAAATAGCTTGTCATTTAAGTTTGAAAAAGTTATGTAACAATAGCAGCTGAAAAACTAAGTATATATTTGGAATTTTTCTTGCGAAATAATAGACTAAATACGAAGCGTGAAAAAATATCTTTACTATTTATCATACAACCAGTAAACTGTAAATTTTCCAAATCGATAGAGAACACGATGACGCCTGTACAGCTGAAACCCTTCTTCTTAAAGGATGTGTGATAGAATCAGAAGCACCTGTTTTTTCAATTCGTACTATTAGTTTACACTCTCCCTTTATATATTTATATATCTTGTTCAAATTTTCGATCGTTAATAAAATACTTTTTATTCATTCTCTCAAGTTCAAATACATTCTTTTAAACTTTGCAGTGGACGATGCTTGATGATAATACAGTTTTTTCAAATATTAATTCATTAATAGAATTTAATTAATTAATTTTAGTTCTATATGGGAGAAAAAAACTTCTATTATGTAAGATATTTAGCAGGATATAAATTTATAAGTCATCATCAGCTTTATAAATTAGAAACGAAAAAAAAATAGAAATCGAATAAATAGTAACAAACAAAAATAATAGTCCAACATCATATATAGAAAGGAAAATGGAAAATTGGAAGGAAATTCGCTTTCTATTTTACCGCTTAATATTGTGATTCTGTCATATGTATATACATATTTATATTAGTCGTATTTATTGAATTAAAAATAGCTAAAATAAAATTTTTCTTTGTTAACTTAAGCAGGAATTGACTTTAAAAAATTTTTTACGTTACTTGCTAAGTTGTATTTGCAAAAGTATGTAAGATACCGTGTAATTTACCGATTCTCGCAAACTTTGCACTTTTTACTTTGAAAAATAAATTTGAAATTTGCCTTAAAATTCTCCAGAATTTTTTTAACACCAAAACTTTGATGCAGTAATAAAAATATTCTATGTGCTTCTGCAAAATATGTAATTAACCCCTTCCTTCTCGCTCCCGTGAAAATGACGGGGTGAGGTTTCCCCCGCTATTTCTCGCTCCCGTGATACTGACGGGCTGGAGTGTTCAGTAGTAACGCGCTAATAAGAATAAAACTAATTCATTTCACTAATTCATTTCATTGGAGAAATTGTGAGATGTAATTTTAGATATTCCACGGATTTTGTTTTTCTAAAGCAAGTAACGCAATAAAATTTTGCGGTTCGTCATTTTTGATTGGTAATTTAATATTTGCAAAAATTGTCTCGAAATTTATATTAATTTAAACCGAGCAAAATTATTGAAAAAGTTTCTTAAGGCTAGTGATACAAAAATGAAGATATTTATCAAAACTCTAAAAGCAAGCAAATGTTATTTTCGCAAAACAAAATGATATTCGCATGCCTTCAAGTGACTTCACGCGTGATTAAACCGAGATGAGGGCAGTGATTGCGGACTTACTCTCAGATAAAATAACGCAATCGAGATAATCGGTGGTGAATTTTGCAATTGCTGAACAAATAGCTAAATCTTCTCCAGTGAAAACTGAATTAATGGGATGGATTTTAGAAATATTGCACACATTGTTTCTTGAATTAATAGCCTTAATACCTATGTTCTTATTGGATTTCGAGGCATCGGTGGCCAGAATGGTAAAATCTTTCTAAAGGGTGTGAAGGGTTTCCTGAGGATTTCGTAGGAGAATTTCGTTGAGAGTTTCTTCGTAGTTGGATACGGAAGATCATGTACACATAGACAAAGGTTCGGGAGATCTGTGAGAAAATCCGCAATGCAGAAAGGAATGACGTTGAATTAACTTATACCGTTTTGGTTGAAGATGTCATGAAACTTGAGAAAAATGTGTTTCTTTTTCAAGTCTGGTAAAATGGTATTTATATAATAGGAGATTCATTGGAGACCGAGAGCCAAGGGAACAGTAAGGAGATTGAATTGTTTTGTTACTAAGAAGAGTCTGTGTGATATTGAAGTAGTGCCAGATTCTTTGAGGAGAATAGGGATTGCCACTATTTCCAAAAGTTCTTATGAGAGGATTCAAAAGGCCATTCTCACTGAAAGCGATTGTGAGAAAATTAGATGCGAACGAGAACCTGATTGGCAAGTTTTTCGCGTGTANAGAATAGTAAAATCTTTCAAAAGGGTGTGAAGGGTTTCCTGAGGATTTCGTAGGAGAATTTCGTTGGGAGTTTTTTCATAGTTGGATACGGAAGATCATGTACACAGAGACAAAGGTTCGGGAGATCTGTGAGAAAAACCGCAATGCGGAAAGGAATGATGATGAATTAACTTATACCGTTTTGGTTGAAGATGTCATGAAACTTGAGAAAAATGTGTGTTTTTTTCAAGTCTGGTAAAATGGTATTTATATAATAGGAGATTCATTGGAGACCGAGAGCCAAGGGAACAGTAAGGAGATTGAATTGTTTTGTTACTAAGAAGAGTCTGTGTGATATTGAAGTAGTGCCAGATTCTTTGAGGAGAATAGGGATTGCCACTATTTCCAAAAGTTCTTATGAGAGGATTCAAAAGGCCATTCTCACTGAAAGCGATTGTGAGAAAATTAGATGCGAACGAGAACCTGATTGGCAAGTTTTTCGCGTGTAAATATTTACCAATATTCGGGTTCTTCTTCGCATGCGAAAAAATCGCAAGCATATGAAAAAAATTCGAAAATCGTGTTATACTAGAGGCTACAATGAGAGAAAATTATCCCTAAATCAATAAGCAACGCGTGTCTGTTTATTTTTAATAAAATAATGGAATCTTGACAAAATAGCCGACGGTACTGGACGAATTGAAAACTTATTGTAATTAGTTAAGGAAATATCAAAATTGCTAAAATCTTTGATGATCCCCTGCTACAGGTCCCTCGACCCCATTTGGTGCCTCGATCCACAGTTTAAGAAACTCTGATCTAGATGGGTAAAATGTCTCGTACAATTTAACTTGCCTATTCGACTATCGATTTTCAAAACAACCATTTAATTTGGCGGATTTCTCTTAAGATTTGGAGTTCATTTAAAACAAAACGAAAAAATATTTGATAATAAATTAATATTTTTAAAATTCATAAGAGCATAGTTCCTTTAATAAATAAAAATTAAAAAAAATTAAAAAAACTGAAAATCATTAAGAATTCAAAATTTGCTAGACAAGAGTTATATTTAAGTATAAAATTCAGTTATTGCAGAATGCTATGTTTCACATAAATTAATCGTTGAATTGTAATGTAATGCGAGAGTTTATGTTTTAATAATAAATTTTCCTATATATACGAATATTTTTAAAATGTTAGTATAAAAAACTAAACAAGACGAGAATAGCATTTGTTGAAATTTTGTATAACTTGTTCTCAAACTAATTTTGCTGAACATTTTTACAAAATTTCCAATACTATTGCCCAAAAGCCTGAGAATACAAAAATAAAAAACTGACTGGAAAACTTTCTTGAAGTTTTGTCTTCGAAAAGAAAAAAATAATAAAATTTATGTAACATTTAAAATAAAAGATTAAGATCAAATTTTTAAAGTCCTCTTATCAAATTCTTCAATTTATTATTGGCATTTAAGAAATAAATACTCTGCAATAAATAATTTAGTTAAATGACATTTCTATCATAATTATTGAAACGAATTAACGAGAGCTTCCAGAAACGAGCTTGCTTCAAATGAGCACGCAAACGAATGTTATAAAATAAAGTTTCTTTTTAGAATTGATTGTAAAAGAATAAGTTAAAAAAATACAAAAATAAATAACCATCACTTTCTCTATATTTTTTCCCGATACATCTGAAGCTTATGATAACAGCCTATCTATCAGTTTTTGTTTCACAATAATACCATCATATAATTTGTTATATGTGAATAAAAGCATTTTTCAAAGACATGTTTTATATGCATTGAAAAAAATAAAAGCGTTAACAAAAGAAATATTTCCAAAGATTTCAGATTTTTAGTTTCGTCGATTCGAATGGTTTCAAAATTTTCAAACTGACCTATTTATAAATGAAATTCTTTTTCTAGCCTATAGTTATGCTATTTTGTGAATAACTAGGAGCTTCGACCCCCTATTAGTTGCCGTTCATTAACTTCAAGAACTGCATAATTTCTACTTTAAATTAATTTCCCATTTAAATATAATTTCCCATTTAAATATAATGGTGGATCAGCCTTCATCTCCCTATCGCTCGACAAGCTCTGGCAATACTTGAGCAGTTACGTGCTCATTTTGCCTTATTCTTGCTTAATACCCCAGCATTAATATTTTAATTCTTATTATGCTATATTTATACTAGTGACTACTATGATAGGGTAGATAGAAAAGAATAGGGTAGAATTTAAAGAAAAAATCTTTCTATATCTATTTGCATAAATACTAAATATCTTTATTTTGAACTTTCATTTAATAAAAATTTCCCTTTTTTTCATTTAACGAAATTTGATTCATTGGCCATGNAAAAAAAAAAAAATAAAAAAGGAAAATACGAATATTATATGATCTTATATGATATTATATCTTTCTGTATGTAAATGCATAATTAGAGAAATAATTAGATATTAAAAAAATTGCAAAAATTCTTTTTACGTTTAGACATAAGCGGGGGAGAGGGAAAAAATTTACTTTTACAGGGATTGGCTTTTAATAATATGAATGATTCTAAATTGACTCCAAAACTAATTCGAAAACTTTCTATAAGTAAGAAAATAATTCAATGTTTGTCTAGCTAAAAACGAGTATCCTTTTAAACATTCTAAAGAAGGAAGAATGTTTGAAATTATATTCTAAAATTTCATATCGCGATTGATTATATTTCAATGGATTAGTTGCACGACATTATAATAGCCATTTTCAGATTATTAGTCCTTTTAAAGATAAGGAATATTCCAAATGAGTTGGAAAAAGTATTCTTCTTTTGCATTGATTGGTTTTTAATAATAGGAATGAAACTAAATTGACTCCAAAACTAATTCGAAAACTTTCTATAAGTAAGAAAATAATTCAATATTTGTCTAGCTAAAAACGAGCATCCTTTTAAACATTCTAAAAAAGGAAATTAAAAAAGAATGTTTGAAATTATGTTCTAAAATTTCGTATCACGATTGATTATATTTCAATGGATTAGTTGTACGACATTATAATAGCCATTTTCAAATTATTAGTCCTTTTAAAGATAAGGAATATTCCAAATGTGTTGAAAAAAGTATTCTAGTTTCTTAAGATGCTTTTATTTTATTTTTCAGACAAAATATTTCGAGGTGGGAAATTAAATTAACTCTGTTCTTGATAAAATTTTCATTTTCCTTCTAATCTCCAAAACGATCACCCACAATGAAAGGATAATTTCTTCCAATTTCCCTTTTTTCTCGAGAACAATTCTCTAGATACACACTGTAATGAGATAAAAGTTTCTTCCCCTTTCCCCCCTTTGCATTGTCCGGAATAAGCTTAGAACGTTTTTTGAGGGGTGACGGGCAAATATGTTGATCCAAAAGACGCATGCGCAGATTTATAGTGAACATAAATGCGCGAATAGTTCCGGAGAGAATCTTCATTCTGTTCTCCGGATAGTTTCCCAGGAAAAGTTCGAAAAATCATGCGCATCTTTCAACAGGATTTGTCTGATCGCAAAGTTTCTGAAATTCGCTTGCTTCAGTAAGGGTAAGTAAACTGACGATATTTTAAAGAGAACTTAAATTTTGTACTGTTGCCTTTAAAAGTTTTTATTCAACAGCACTCTGTGGATACTGGCTGATTTAAAAGTAATAATAAATTAAGAAATTTAAATTTAGTACTTTTTAAAAAATCTTGTAAAAAATTTTAATAAAATTATTTTTTAAAGCTAGCAAAACAAACACAGTTGCTTTTGGTACTAAGTTAAAATGTACAAAAATTATACAATATAACTACTAATATTACTTATTATAGTAATATAATTCAAAAAAATTAGTAAATTTTTAAAAATTGTTGATACGACATTTATTTTTTGTTTTTAAAGAATATGATAAAAGATTGGAAAATTTTTTCCTTATGGAGATGATGATTTAAATTTTCAGATATTTGGATAAAATATTTGCTTTAAATTTTTAACAGTCTGATTTAATGTTTCGTATAAAATTATTATAAGCATATAAGATATTTTATTTTAAAGATATAAAATACGAATATTCCACGTATATTATAGAAGCTTATAACAAGTGATGTTAAAAATTAAAATATGAAAATGATGCATTTATTTGTAAATATGACGTTTTTAAATAATGAAGATGTCATTTTTTGATAATAAATACAATCGATTTAAGCAACAGATATAGTGCATTTAAACAAAAGTATGTCGTCTTCAAACAATGAAATTGATGTTTCTAAACATTGAATATGACGTTTACAAATAATATATTTCATCTAAACGCAACATTTTCTAGCAATAAATATTATGTAGCTAGCATATGTGTGATTTATTTTAATATGTGATAAGAAGAAAAAAACTAAAAAATCTTAAAATGAATTCAATTAAAAAGAAATTTAATAAATAATATTAGAAATAGTGAAAACTGTGTAATTCAAAGCTAATATACTGACTACATGAAACTAATTGAAATACTTCTTGTGTTATGCTTGGAATAAATTTAAAAGTATTATTCTCTTGATAAATTTGTTAAACAACTATAAAATGAACATTCTTTTATTTGTTCATAAAGTTGCATGAAAATGCTACAAACCGCTCAAAACAAGAAAAAAAATTTTCAAATATGTCTTCAAAATATTAAAGTATACAGAATAGATTATAATACGTTTTCAAATTTTGATCAATCTAAAAATTATTTCTATTGAATAATTTTCTAGGATTTGATATTTCTACTTGACAAACAACATTTTCAGAAAACGTATTTGAAAATGCTTAGGTGATTTATAGAATATTTAGCTAACTAACTTTCCACAGATAAAGTTTAACTTTAAAATAAAACAAAGAATGTCACCTGAATAGTTTTTTTTGGTGACAATTTGTTATAAAACAATGGTTATATAAATTTTTAAGTTTAAAAGATACCTTTATATATTTTTCATTAAAAAAATTTTAAGCACACGCAGTCTGCAATGCGCTTTAAATAACCTTCTTTATAACTCTAAGTGACATCAGTGCTTCCGTTGCTCTAATCTTAACGCTATCAAACTTGTCTACTTTTAAGGAAGCCATTAAGCTTTAAACATGTTTTTAAATAATAAATAAGTCGTGGTTGAAAAATTGTCATACGTTCATAGCTGTCACTCTTAAGGCTTTTTGCAAAAGACATATTTTATTAAAACATAATAATCTAAGGTTTATTTAATTTTAGATTTGGTCTTGAGTACCAAAATATACTAAGGCATTGACATGTTTAAGTGTTTCCACCATGAGAAAAAAGTACGGTCAAAATTACCAGAATATGGTAAAATTTATCGTGCTTCTGACTCTATCGGATGACCAAAAAGATCAATAAATTTTACCGAAGCACTTTGGTTACTATGAAATATGGTTTTAGGATGTATGATAAAATTTGGTAAACGTTGTAAAATTTGGTAATTTTATCGAAATACCGTAGAGCATGTCATAAAAACCATTTATTCGGTAAATTTACTTTTTAGTTTTGCATTCTTACAAAATGTGTGATGATAAGAACTATAATTTTAAAAAGCAGAATTTCCGGCAAACCGTTACCATAGAAACGGAAAATTTAGCAAATAAATGGTTCAAATACCGTATATTTTGGCCTTGTTAACCATAATTATGACTTCTTTTTTTTTAAACCAAAAATGTTAATATCATACAATACGGTAATCTTATAATACTTTTTTTCTCTGCGCAATATTAATGAAATACCTGCTTAATTGATACTCCACATTTGCTTTTTCCTTATCACAACAATTTTTTTTTAAATATTCGTAAATTTATCAGTTATTTGTGTTTTCAACAAACAATTTGATAATAAATGTTCTTTTACTATCTTTTGAACTATTTTAATTACATTTATGTCTCAGTTGTATGGTAACACATTTTCATATTAACCATATATATAAATATACCATTTACATTGAAAACCTTATTTTTCCAATTATATTGAAAAACAAATACTTCACTGAAAACGTCATAAAAATGTACTGTATGTTTATTAATTTCCAACGAATTATAGAAAGAGTTTTTATTGTTGTTTATGTAATTTTAAGAAACAATTTACCAGGGTAAAATTGAGCCTGAGACATTAATAAAAGCATTATTTTAAACTTAAGGTGGGAAAAAAGTAATGAAATACACTGTTAGAAATTTCTCTGAAGAGATGGTTCGATAACAATTTACTTAATTCTTATTTTACTATATTCAAACAAAACAGTCAAATAACCATAAATAAGATGGTATTCAAACTGTTAACTGTGAGAAAAACTGTTTTTTAACTGCTTTCATTTTTTACGGTTAAACAGCCAGAAGTTTATCGCACAAACTAGGCCCACTTATTAAAGTTACTTAGTTCCTCGTATATAGGCGCATATCATAACCGAGAGGACTAATCTGTCATTCTCATGATCGACAGAACGGGGACCAGAGTCCCAGCATTGAAGCTATAATATTTTCTCCTATCTCATACACGAAGAGATGAAGTTATTCCGGTGTCCACTGTCCCCAATTTCTGATCCAGGCCTAGTAAATTACGATACTTTCATTCACGCATAGATGGCAGCACCATGAAGCTGTCAAACAATCTCCAATATCCAGTTGAATTTCTTTTTTACTGTTTTGAAACCATGATAGTTTGGAAATGGTTAAAAAAAGCAGTATAGTTTTGCATTTATGGTTTTATAAACATATTAGTTTTAATTTGTTTCAAAACCGTAAAGGTAAAAAAAAATTTCTTTACTTACGGTTAGCCGGATGATAAATTTAACGGTTAATTGGATGGACACACTGCTGCAGGTTATTTTACCATAATTTTAGAATGAGAATTCCAACAGTGTAGATTATTTTAAGTGACACGATAAAGCAAGAAATAAAGCGTCCGAAAACCTAAGGCCCAGTTCTTAAATTAAATTTGTTTATTTATAACTGTAGCTTTTTTATCCTTCATTTATCACTGTAGCTTTCACTGATAATTGTAATAAAATATCCAAGTTCAAATAAGAAGTTTTTTATTAAAAGGGAAAAAAAATATAAGAAAATTCTCGATTTAGCTTCATCACGCACAGTCGGTGTCTAACCAACATGAAATAAAATTGAAAAGTAACTACAAGGTCTAATTCTCAACTACATGTATTTCGCATATTTTTTTCATTAAAGTTGATGGATGGTTTATCACAATAAGGAATTGGACTCAGTAAAGATTTATTTAATGTCCTTGTAATTTTGAATACGCTCAGTGGTTCTCTTTTCATCAAATGAAAAGCAAGGAAATTCAAAGTAAAAATATATGGAAAAGCTGCTTTCTTGCATAAAAATAATTCAAATTTACTTATAATTGAAAATAATACCATGGGAAACTTTTCAGTTACTTCAATGACAATGTGATTAAAATCGGAGCATCACTGTCGATGTTTTTTTTAATCGAAGTTTTATTTTTGTTTTTGCCTAAATGAGCAGATGTGGATGAAAATTGTAAGACAACGTACTCTCTCTTTTTCTTTTTTCTTTATCTATTGTTTCGTCTATTTTATCTATTATCTATTTTATCTTTACTTATTTCATCAACTCGTGCAATAAATTTCTTAACTTATATTCGATTTTTTTTAAACATTTAATCAGTATGTATATACACTCTATAACAAAAAAATCGACGCACCAAGAAAGAGTTGTCCGATTGAAACGAAAATTGGTGGATAGGAAGACAATGTACAGAATAGTAAATGATTAAAATTTCAGAACAATTGAGTAATTTATTGCAGAGTTACAGTAACAAGTTCAATAGGGTGTTGGTTGACCCGCCTCTAGCCTGGATACAAGCTGCCACACGGCGTGGCATAGACCGATAGAGCTCCCGGATGGTTTTTTGCGGTATTTATCCTGCCAAATTCGATCCAATTGTCGAACAAGGTCATAAACATTCCGTGCCAGATGCAATCGCCTTCCCATCATATCCCAAACATGCTCGATGGGAGAGTGATCTGATGATCTGGCAGGCCAAGGAAGAATTTGACAAGTTTGCAGACAGCTCATAGCAACACGTGCCGTATGTGATCTGGCATTGTCCTGCTGAAAAACCAGCCCAGGGCGCTGCAAAAGGGACGGTAGCAAAACAGGTCTTAGGATGTCGTCGACGTACCGCTGTGCAGTAAGTGTATCTCTAATGACGACCAAAGGGGTCCGGCTGTCAAAGGAAATGGCACCCCAGACCATAATGCCTTGTTGAGGGCCGGTGTGGCGTGCAATAGTGAAGGCAGGATCCCCCCTCTGCCCTGTGCGTCTCCAAACACGTCTTCGATGATCGTCAGGACACATTTGCAAGCGGGATTCGTCGCTAAAGACTATACGTCCCCAGTCGGCATCATTCCAGCCATATGTGTTCAAAACATTCATGCATAAGAAATGTCATAACAATCGGATGATTGCTTCTTGGTGCGTCGATTTTTTTGTTATAGAGTGTATTTTAACCCTTTGACGCAGTGTCCCTATTATATATTTTCTTTTGACGCTTTAATTACGAGCAAAAATAATTTTTTAATTTAAAAAACGCAGTTTAATAGTTACTAAAAATATTTGTTAGATTGTCAGAATTATATTTGCGTTAAAATATAAAATTAAAAAAAAGTAGTTTAATTTTTTTTTTCATTCATGTTCAAAAAACTATCGATAATTGATTTTGTAATTAGAAAAATTTCAATGATAAATATCTATTTCATCTGGATCTATATAACGATAAATAAGCCCAAATTTGAAAAATTATTGTTTGGAAGTGAGCAGAGCTCGGAAGTTTTTACCTTTAGCGCTGAAAAAGACACAGATGTTTCATGCTGTATTTCATATCCACAAATTACTAAAATGCTATATATAATATATTTCACTAATTTTTACCTAAATTAGTACAAAATAATGCAAAAGTATGAAAAATATCTTTAATAAAAATTCTGCGTTAAAGTTTTAATTTAGCTGTCGTTACATTTTTCTGCTTTTGGGACAGTTTTGTCATAAATTAGCTTATTACAAATTTAGATGGCTACACACACGAGACTAGAAAAGTTTGAAATTTTTTACTTAAATTTTCAATAGAGTGTTCGACGGCTGGAAAAATGAAATAAGTTTTTAAAATCTTTTATTCTTTTGACTTCTTTTAAAATTCTGAAACTCTTAAAACATAACCGAAAAAAAGCATTGAAAATACAAAAAGATTAATTTTTTAATACTTTTAGTTCATCATGATATAAAGTATTGGGAAATCTATCAAATCTGTCACAAAGTTTAAGAAATCTTGAATTATTTCAACAGAATATTATTTCATAATGCTTGGATTCCTCGGAAATCTTCAGAATCCAGATCAATCTGACGGTTTGAAAAGAACATTATCGGTATATAGTCGATTCGAGCCATTGCAATTTCCATTGAAAATCATTCTTGCGCGGGAAATATTTCCTTTTAAGTTTATCATGATATTTATTTCAAGATAATTTATGACTTTATATTACAAAAGGTTTAGAAAATTTTGCAGCTACTCCTAGAAAAATTGTTTTCGTCAACAAATATTTACTTTCTGTATCCTGCATGCTACACTCACTGACACCCAAGATTGTTTCTCAATTCATTTTGTTTCTTTGAGATAAATAAGGCATAGATGCTTCAAATTAAAAAAAATTTCAATTAAAAAGCTCAACTTTGTTTAGCTTTAACAGATATTTGGTTCCTCAAAAGTAGTTTCTCATTCTAGCACAGAATTTGAAACTAATAATTTTATTCAGCTATCGTTGGAACTGTATCTACAAACTTACTTCTTTTTTATTCTTTTTAATTTTTGGTCACTATGAATTTTTATTTCATTCGTTTTCTTAAAATACTTTTTTTCAAAGGGATTATTTAATAAAAATGTGGAAATTTCATTCCTAATAACGCCTTACAATTTCATATCCATTTTTTTAATTATTTTTTAAATTAGTTGACTGGATAATTTTACATAAAACTTATAATAAAAATAAATATAACTTGTAATTAAATAAATATAACTTATAATAAAAATAAATATAACTTATAATAAAAATAAATATAACTTAATATTTGCTTGATAGTTGTAGTTTAATGAGCTAGATGTCGTTTCAAAAATGTTTATCCTTGTTGTTGCTAATTCCCATCTGGTCTGACGGGGTCAGACCAGATCAATAAATCCGTTGACAGTTAGAAAATCCAAAACCAGAATGGGAAAGGAATGAATGTCGTTCCAGTACAGCTCTAAACAGTTCCAGATGTGCTCAGGTGATGCCTGGTTTTGTTGGCATTTAGGGCAAAGAATAAAGATCTTTTGATTAGCAGAAAACGTGAGAGTTTTCAGGTGTCCACTGGCCAGTCGGGATAAGCGAGTATCTTTATCCTTAAATGGTACGTATTATGATACGTAATGATGCGTACTATCAAAGGATTACTTTGTAATAAACAATGGAATATCGTTTTAAGGTTTAGGCCGTAAATTTGGAATAATAATTAAAGTCAGAACCATAATAATACATAGAAAAATACATCGATGTACTAAAAATTAATTTGCCATGAAATAAGGGATAAAGAAATATGTAAGAGGTAAAAAAAACTTTATAGTTTATTAGTTATGCTGATGACAACCAAAGAGATCTTAGTCATTTTGATTAAGGATCCAATCATGTGACGTTTCTGGTGAAAGAGAATGCACAGTCAACAATGAAAAACAGTGTTGGGCTATTAAATTAGTTTTATTTATTAGGTTTTAGACTAAATGATTTTAGCTTTTATTAGGCTTAATGTCAGATACAAATACATTGTTTAATAAATAAGATATTCATTATAAATTAATGAAAATGGCGTTTCAAGATAAGGTGTATACTTACGAATTAAGTGTTTACACGCAGTACGTTTTCAAACTATCGTTACGTACGTATTCAAACTATCTAACATTTTAATTACTTATATGGAAATGAAGAGCTTGTCTGTATGTGTGTAACTCTTATAAATCCAGAACCATTTATGCTAGCGTTCTGAAATTTGGACAGTAGGACAAAAGGATAATTTCAAACGGGGGCGCTAAAAATTGCTCAAAAATTTCAATTGGGTACTTGCGCTTCAAGAAGAAAGAAGATCACGGATGCCCACACTTGTGACCTCTGACGTCAGTGCACCTGATCCACAGTTTAAAAACAAAATGGCGTGTTAAAGTTGAGCTAAGTTCCTCAACATAAGTTAGAATGTGAATAAATGTGAAGTTTATTAAATGCAGCTCTGTGCCACACATGGAATTTGTTTAAATATAATTATTTCTCGTCTACGTCTTTTATTTAACTTAGAGTTATTACACTCAAGAGCCAAAACATTATGACCACCCCTACATTCTGCAATGAACTCTCTTGGATGACGTGGAGGGCACTTGATCAGGTGGAAGTGGTATTTAACTGTTGCTGGAGAGTTTGAAGAATCATTCTTTTACTTACTTCTGTGTGTGATGGGAAAGGCTGCGGATCTAAGCGACTTTGATAGAGGGCAGATTGTAATGGTTCGAAGGCTCGGGACAAGTATTTCCTAAACTGCATGACTCGTGGGTTGTTCGCGATCTACAGTTGTTAGTACTTATGCAAAGTGGATGAATGACGGTGAAACCAGCAGTAGATGACGTGGTGTTGGACGTCCACACGCTATCAAAGAAAAAGGCCGTCGGAGATTGTCTCGCTTGGTGAAGCAAAACCGGAACCAGACAGTGGCTCAGCTGATAGCCCAATACAATGCAGGGTCAAGTAGAATAGTATCAGAGCACACTGTTCAGCGGACACTGTTAGATATGGGGCCACGCAGCAAACGTCCCACTCGTGTGCCTTTGCTGACCAAACGTTATCGCCACCTACGCGTGCGCTGGGCCCGGGAACATAGCGACTGATTCAGTGGGAGAGAGTTGCCTTTTCAGATGAATTACAGTTTGTCATTCATCACGCAGATAGCCGTGCCAGGATAAGCCGTCTTCCAGGCGAACAGCTGTTCCCTCAATGTACAGTAAGTCACACACAGGCCGGTGGTGGAGGTATTATGGTTGGTGGAGGTAAAGGTGGGCCTACTCATTATTACGAGGTGGTCATAATGTTTTGACTCTTGAATGTATTTGTAATTGTATTTTATTGTTACCGTGATGTATATTTGTTTGTGTACCTAGCAACTTCGATGCATAATTAGTTCGTTTATGTTCTACCTGGTTTCGTGCCTCTCTTTGTGTTAAGTAAGAAATATATAGTGAAATAATTGAAATCTTTGTGGAAAAAAAATAGAATGTTTCACTTTAGAGAATTGATACTTGATAGGCTTGGCTTACTCAAAATAGAATGGGAAGAACATTTGCTACCGTTAACAAATGCCATGTTTCATCAACTAACCAGGATCGAGATACCCACATTTCGCCACCTGCAGATATACCATTGATGGAGAAACAGTAGTATCTCGTTTAAGAGAAAAGTAAAAAATTCACCATATTATTTTTAAAGTCAATGACGTTTAATTAATTTTAGTAATAGGTACTTATTAAAATGAAAATAAAATCTCTGTACTAAAAAGAAAAATGTTAAAATGTTAAGCAAATGACAATTGTTGAAAAATGTTAAGCAAAATATTAAAAAAAAACTTACTAATACAGACATCAATGAGGCTTAATTAATTTTTTCCGTAGCTACGAATTGAAATAAAAAAATAAGTTTTGTTCTGAAAAGTAAAATTAATAGAGAAATGATACTAATTCTTTCAGCAGGAACTTAAAAAATCACCATATTGACATCAATGGGGCTTAATTAAGTTGGGTGATTGGCACTTTTGATTTTATGGTAATTGGTGCAATTTTAATCGATACCAAAGTTACTAATGAAAGTAAAGTTGGTATATTTGGTACCAGTTAAAACTGTACCAGTGCTACACAGTTTTAGTTTAGATAGTGTGGAAAAAGTTATCTTAGTTTTTAAGTGATATGTTTGAAAAATCACTTAATCGTGAGAAATTTTGATCGTTATTTATTGACCTCGAGCAGCTGCAAAAGATTCCAAAAGATATTGAATACAGTTAATCTTTATTTTGATGAGAGGAACTACTGAAACGTGTTTTTTCTTAATCTAATATCGTAAAGCCACCGGAAAGGATAAATAATAATAAATAAAGTTGAAATTATTTATTCTTTATTGATTGTGTTAGTATATGTCTTTTAGTTTTGTGCATGATTTCGTAATGTTGTTCTGCACTGATTTATTGATAATTTAATTATTTTTATCCCGTACGGAACGGGTATTCAGATAGTTAGTAATAAGCAACACTATTCAATAGCATAACTACCATTTTTTACGCAGTTCTGTAAAATATCCTCCCTAGTGAAATTTTAAAAGTAAGATTTTTTTCTTTTTAAAAAAAAAAAGTTTTTCTCCCCAAGCAAAGTTAAGTCAAACAAAATCCATTCCCCGCTAAAGGGATCGAAATGCACTTTTTTATCGAATGTACTTCGGGCTATTTTCTGATAATAGTAACGTCTTGAATAAACTGGAAATATTCTAATGTTAGCTATCATTTGAGCATCGTTTTAGCATAGCATTGTTTTGCATATAAATAAAGATATTCATATTATTAATATATTACCACGGACTTGATTTTCTTAAATTACCTAGAAAATTCGAAGAACCAGTGTCAAAAAGAATGAGTTCTCAAAATGAAAGACTTGTTTCTTAATGTGAGAAATCAAGAACCAAATATTAAGATCTAAAATTTTAAAACTCTTCATCTGTAATTAAATGCTCTTACATCTGCGCAGTCTTAAATTCTAAGAAAGGAAATCTTTAACCGTTAATCTTCTAATTAAGGACACTTTCGATAACGATAATTATGAGCAATAATTCTAAGAAACCATAACTACTGAAATATCTGTCTAGTCGAGAATATCTTTGTGAAAGTAGCGTTTGAAAGATTTAAACATTACAAACATATATTTGAAATATTTACGTAAAATATTTCCAAATAACTTTCCAGAAAATACATATTATCGTAATTGTCATTCAAAGTACGTTGGATGGAACAGAATTTTAGTGTTAAAATAATGAGTACAGAGTAAATGTAAAATATATAATTTGCAAATATAACACAAAAGTGATTTTGAATATTTGAAATTAAATATGTTCATCCTTAATTACTAATGATGGCAAATCAACATACGTAATTTTTACTTTACAATTCCTCCTAATTGGTGTAACAAAATCTGTTCTTCATATCTTTTATCCAAATTATTATTATTAAAGTTTATTTATTTACGAAATTCAAAAATGGTTCTTTGATATTTTATTAAACAACTATTGATTGTAAGTTTTAACCATCTTATGTTCAAAATGTAATTTTAATGGATTTGTATAGGGTGAAGAAGTTTTTTTATAAAAAAATAACTCGCACTCAATTTCAATTCACACAATCATACTTCTTGCTTGAATTCTGAAAAAACCTCTCCAAATCCGATGTTTAACTACCCGAAAAATTGAGAAAAGGAACACAATATTTTAAACACGATTGAGCGTACATATATTCTTTAAGAAGGGTGTAATAATATCTAAACACCAATAACAAATGATTACACGAAGTTCGCTTGAATCTACACCATTCGTAATATTTTTTTCTCTATCAAAAAACGGTAATTTTGGCGCATTGATACGATAAAACTGTAAAAGATTGTAGCTAAATTTAAAATTTTAGTAACTGTGCTTGGCAGCTTTAGTTTAATAAAAAAAATTCTAAGTTACTAAACAAGCTTTGGTTTCTAAACTAGTTTCGGTTTAGTAACTTTCACTGTGAAAAATGTTAGTGTAATTCAACACCAAAAATGGCGGCAACTATTTTACACAAATTACATTGAATAACAATTAAATAATACAAATTTTTGTATTGAGACATCATACATAACTTTTGGATCTAGGTGCTTCACTATACCAAAACTTCACTGCATTTTATAATGGATAATTTCTATTTGTTAAGCCTAGTTCTAGTTAAGCCTAGTTCTATCTCTTAAGGCTAGTTCAAATTCGTTTTAATGTTCTCCCTGATGTTTGAGTTACAAACTCATTTTATTTTAAGAATTAAAGTATGTATACAACTTAAGTTAATGGTCTTTACTCTATATTGTCACGAAAAAATAAATTTACTGATTCTTAATGCTCATCATATCTAACTGCAATCTTAAATTTTAGTGTTACTAAACAAATATGGTGGTTGGCAGAGTTGGCCGTCGATTACAACTGTAATTGATTACAGATAATTACAGCTATGTAATAAATTACTTGTAATCGCGATTGCATGTAATCAAAATTTTTGATTACATCAGAGTAGAGCGAAAATGTAATAGATTGCATTTTTCAATTACAGTAATCAATTACTTGTAATCATGATTACAAAGTTCAATTACAGCTGTAATCATGATTACATATTCGATTACAGTAATCAATTACTTGTAATCGTGATTACAACTTTCAAAAAATTTTGATTACATCTGTAATCATGATAACAATATTGATTACAGTAATCAATTACTT
Organism: Parasteatoda tepidariorum; assembly: GCF_043381705.1. Classification (NCBI taxonomy): domain Eukaryota; kingdom Metazoa; phylum Arthropoda; class Arachnida; order Araneae; family Theridiidae; genus Parasteatoda; species Parasteatoda tepidariorum. The sequence continues at coordinate 39,807,970 of NC_092208.1, forward strand.
GTTATCTTGATTACAGCTGTAATCGAAATTTGGATTACAACCGTAATCATGATTCCAAGTAATTGCGATTACAAGTGATCACAGCAAAAACGATTACGGGTAATTATGATTACAAGTAATCAAAATATATGATTACATGTAATCATGATTACATGTAATTTGATTACATGTAATTGTGATTACTTGTAATCAAACTATACGATTACAAGTTATTACGATTGTATACTATAGTCAAATTTTTTATGTAAGTATTCATGTGTTTACATATTTTTATGTACATAGAATGTACGCACGCATGAACGTACAATTTGCGATTCCTATACATACAATGTATGCACAAACGTTGTTTGTACGCACAATATACATAATTATATTGTAATATACTTAATGCAATACGTATATGTTTAGTACATATAATTATGCATTTATGATACATGTGCGCATTTATGTTAGTTTGTACGAAAATGCAATGTTTTGTATCTTTGTATACATAGACAATATATGTATGAACGTATATGAAAATATTGTTCATACGTTTGCATGAATTTATGTATTTAAGTACATACATTGCATACATTTACGGTAATAGCACGTATATGCAATGTACGTATGTATGTAAAATTGTACGTATTTACGTACAATATGTAAGAATGTTTTTTAAGGGTACAATATCTGCACATAGTTGCGTAAATAAAATGCATACATGTATGCATGTACATTTATATGTACATAGATATATGTACACGCAAAGTGTGTACTTATATGCAACGTACGTATGTACTTGTATAACTACATACTTTGTTAATACTTATGCGCATGTAATGTATGGATGTACAAAAAAAATAGTTATATGCACAATGTACGTATGTACATACAACTTTACATTATTACGTTACTTTTAATTATGTACATACACGTACATAATTAAAAGTAATATATAAATACATGAGTACATTTAAATATATGTTAAATATATGTTAAATATATGTAAATACAATATACACATACATTGCGCATACATGAAAAAAAAATTATATAAGTAAAGTTATTAAAGTTTGCTTTAAAATTTATTCTGAGGCATATAAAACTCGACCTCATATTTTTTAGAAAGCAAACTATAATCTTATTTTAAATTTCTAAATATTATTTCCACACATAAAATTAACCGTTTTTTTTTTTGCCATTTAAAAAATTTCTATGAACCATGCATTACGTTATAAAAAAGAATAATCTGTATAGTCAAACATTTCATGAAAATACCTGAAAATAATTTTTTATTCAAAGAATTTTGAAATGATATAGAACAATAAAAGCTGAAAACTAAATTTAAATATCGCTTGTTTTTGTCATTTAACTTGCTTGAGTCATTATAAGTTAACTTACATGCATTTTATTTATTGCATTGTACACATATTTAGACATGAATGTAATGTACATATGTATGCGTGTTATGCATGTACGTATGTACAATGTATGTACATACATTAATGCATTGTACATGCATATATAGTACATATGGATATGCATACATGGAGCATACGTGCATTGTACATGCGTGGATACATTCATTGTACATGTGTGGATACATTCATTGGACATATATACATTTCACCATATGCATAGATTGAGATAGCATGCATGTACACATGTAAAATTTGTACGAAAGAATTATTTTTAATATATTTATGCACATATATACTGTATATGTCACACATGTGTACATTATAAGAACATTATATGTTCATTTCATCATATGTACATTATATGAATATACATCTGTACACTATATGTATATACATCTGTGCAATATATGCATCTGAAATGTGCGTATGTACATACGTTATGCGTGCCGAATGTATGTATGAATACATGTAAAATATAACTACACCCAATGTATGTACAATCGTACACAAATGTATTATGTATATTTGGATACATACATTGAACATGAACATATTGTGTATATGTACATCCATAACTGGACATACATATTATATACATGTATACATACATATATTGTACATACTACATATATTGTACATGCAACATATATTGTACATACTACATATATACCTATATTGTATGTACATGTATCCATATGTTATACTGTTCATTAATAAATTGTACATGCATGCATGGGACATACATTGTACAGACAATGTATGTATGTTTGTAAAAACAACAAGTACTTGTATATGCATGCACACATGAACATAGATAAGCATTTTACATACATAAATATTTACATAAAATGCATACATTCATTGTGTATAAATGTACATGTCTACATTGTTTGCACATACATACGTAATTATTAGCTATACACATGCGTACATATATTTTATACTTACAATATAAGTGTATGTACATGTGTGTGAAGCTAAAATGTCTGTACATATTCACCAGACAAAATCATATGTACATACATTTTAGTTACATTCATTTGTACGTATACAAGTACTTACAAAATGCAATGCATGTAAATACGTGCAAAATCTATCATTATAAAATACATTATAATATCTACTGTAAAATATAATCATTTATAAGAATACAATAGTCTTGTAATCGTGTATTTAGATTACATGTAATCGTAATTACATGTAATCAAATTACATGTAATCAAATTACATGTAATCAAATTACATGTAATCATATATTTTGATTGCTTGTAATCATAACTACCTGTAATCGTTTTCGTTGTGATTACTTGCAATCGCAATTACTTGGAATCATGAATACCCGTAATCGTTTTTGTTGTGATCACTTGTAATCGCAATTACTTGGAATCATGATTACAGTTGAAATCAAAATTTTGATTACAGCTGTAATCAAGACTACAAGTAATTGATTACTGTTATCAATATTGTAATCATGATTACAACTGTAATCAAATTCTTTGAAAGCTGTAATCACGATTACAAGTAATTGATTACTGTAATCGACTATGTAATCATGATTACAGCTGTAATCAAAATTGTAATTACGATTACAATTAATTGAGTACTTTAATTAATATTGTAATCATGATTACAGATGTAATCAAAATTTTTGAAAATTATACTCATGATTACAAGTAATTGATTACTGTAATCAAAAAATGTAATCGATTACATTTTTGGCCAACTCTGGTGGCGGCTATTTTACATCAAGTAATCTAAAAAAACATTCTAGTTGTTTCATCATATCCTATTTCATCAGCTTCTATTTCATCAAATAGTTTGGAACATAAATCTCTTGAATGAATCAATTTACCTTTTTATTCATAACAATGTAAAATACATATTTTTGAAACAGTAATTCTTTTTTAGTTTAAAATATTTTTGCTGTAATGTAAAAAAAAATAGTGCGTGGAGTCCCTCTGCGTGGAAGAAGTTAAACTTCGTAATAGTTAATAGTTGAAGAATCAGTAGTCGTAGAAGGATCACTAGTTCTATTCAACGACTCTTTTTCCTGCTCTCCCGCTCGCTTCCGTGCTCTGTAATAACGGTAATATTGTGCATTTTTCACTCGTGGACCTCTTGAACCAGTGGAAAGGCTTGTGGTTGCCTCATCGTCTCGCCATGGAAAATGTATTTGCATTAATAATGTATGTGAATGCGTCATAATGTAATTTCAAAAGAGAAAACCTAACAATCAATTGATATTCACAAGAGACGTACCTTGACATAACCTTAAATCCGTCGCATTGTCCATGGGATTGTTTCCATTCATTTTTTACAATTGTTATCCACTAAATTTGAAATTAAAAAAATACTATCCTATTAAATTATATGTGTATCAAATCAAACTAAAAAAATATTTATCGAAAAACAATACTTTTATGACTTTTATTATTTTTATGCTAGTGAGAACCAAAACAATATGGAAATGAATGAGAGAAAACTGGATCCTACCACGTGATTTCCCGGCCAATAGAAATGTAGCTTTAAACGTTTAACGCAACCTTGCTGGAAGTCGCATAAGAAGTATAACTTCAAAAATTATCTCAACTCTGAAAATGATGGCTACTACTTTACACCTTAATGGTGCAATTAAAATGTTATACATAACTTTTGGATCCATGTGTTTCATTTTTTAAAAATATACTTGACTAGTGGGCTGTGCCCCCTGCTCGCTAACGCTCGCCAACCCCCGAAAATTGCTACGCAATCTTATACGGTTTGCTTCGCAAGCCAAGCTCGCTTCGCTCGCTACTAACTTAGGTACATTGCAAATGCACAAAATTCTAAGAATTCAAAGCAATCAATCAAGTCCATATAACAACTTTTTGAAGTGATACTTCTTATGCGACTTCCAACAAGGTTGCGTTAAACGTTTAACGCTATTATATTAAATTATTTATTGTAAAATCTTTATTGCCACTATCCACTGCAGGTTCACAAGCTCTGGCAGACGTTACTGGTGAAGAAATTGATTATTGTGAGCAGCCTGTGATCCTTGCAAGAGATTTTAATGTGAATTTTTCGTTACCTGAAGCTAAAACATTATTAACCTTCCTTAAAATTTGGATTGGAAATGATAAACGGTAGGGATGATCCAACAATTAAAGGGGGAACTACTGCAAGTAATATTGAAAGAAATTGCAAGAAATATTGAAAAAATAGAACTCAAACATATAGTATCTTACTTTAGTTATTATAATCCCATTGTAAATGTTATAGATTTGGATATTTCTCCACTCGAAAATGATAATTAAAAGATGCGATCAATTGTGAAATGTAAGCATTGTTAATAAAGTTTGTCTTAAAGAAACAATATGATTTCATTAAAAATCAATTTCTACCCCTTCCTATTTTCATTTCCACATTACGAAGTTTCACTTCTTACGCGCGGAGGGACTCCCCGCACTATTTTTTTTTTAAAAATTACATCTCTTTAGTAAATACTAAGTCATTAAAATAAATTTGAATCTAAATAAATGACACGTAATTCGTTAAACCTATTAGAAATATGCTATAGTATAAAATCTTAAGATAAAATTTCTAAAACTGATATGTCCTTAAAAAGGTTAAAATATAGGCTATAATTAAGTCTATTAAAATGACAGTACGTCGTCTACGCATTCTTTCACCACTACGTCTTTCATAGCTGTCATCAATGCTTTCTTCCAATCTTCGAGCACGCTTCTTTTGATTATACTACTTCAAAAGCGTAACAGCACGACTGAGATTCATTTTTCAATGAATAACTAATAACAATAATAAAACAAATAAATTCGTAATATAAATCAAAAATCGTCAAATAAATTCGTGAAAAAAAGCGCTTTCGACAAAGTACTAAAATAGAGATTTATCGACAAAGACTACTCACTTCTGCCTAGATTAATAGTATGAGATTTCCGCAGTTGAATTGTACAACCTGATAGGATCTGGTTATTTCAGTTTCCGCTTTTAAAAGCGCTGTATGTTGAGCCACCACAGCTAGATTTGACATGTGACATTTTTCGCGGCAATCATTGGTCGATTTTCTATCGTTGCCATTTGGGGAGTTGTAATGAGGCTTTTTTTTGTCGCCGTGTAAGAGAAATATATATATAGATTCTCTGTGTACTATCGGTGCAGCATGTCCTCACCTGGACCTTGCGCCACTAAANTTTTTTTTTTTTTTTTTTTTTTTTGAAGAAGGAACATTCAAAACACATCTGAAAAATATTTGCAAAAAAACAGAAAAAAATATGTATCTTCTTATTAGAGTTAAAACCTAATGCCTGAGAAATAGTTTTACTAAATTTAATGATATAACCTGAAAGGCCTATTTAAACTTTTCATTAAATAGTTTTAAGAATCATATTAATTCAAATATTAAAATAAGCAAAAAGTATACATAAGCTTCATAATTTTACGTAATTTAATTTTGTAAATAAAGTTTTTTGACAAGTAATTTTATCAAAAAATTCTAAGTTTTAATAAAAATCATTATTTAGAAACTGAAAAACGTAAATAAAGAATGCTTACGATACAAAAAAAAACAATTCTAAAAATTCCTCATATTAAAATAAACAACTTTCATGTTTTTTCTTTTTTGATTCATAATCGGACGTAGAAAACCATTCTATAGAAAACTATCATCAAGAAAAAAACTACTTAAAAGTAAAACTTTTCATTTTATAAAAATTAACACTTACCTGCTTTATAAATCAGAAAAATTCCAAAATGATTTGTTCTTCGATTTTTGTTACCATTTTATAGTGCTACGAAAATGCGTCTTTGGGATTTGCCAAAAATAGAACGAAATGCAATTTTATTTTTTCTGGAGCGAAATATTTTGCCCATTGTCCACCGAAATCCGATAAACTACTTTGATTTTCAATAAAGTGTTTCGTTTTATGATTTGTCACAAAAATTTTAGGTGTAGATTGGCGGCACTTAAAAGCAGCCAAATCTGTAGCTGCTCTGGCGTTAATACATAAGTACCGAATTTTTATTCATGCTTTTCTGAATCATATTACTTGAAACATTAGAATATGCAAGAAGTATACATAAACACATAATGTTATACCATTTATGTTTTCAAAAAAAGTATTTTGACAACAATTTTTATCAAAAAATTATAAACTATAAAACAGAAAATAAAGAATTCTTAGGATAAAAAACGATTTTAAGAATTCTTTACATTGAAATAAAAGCTTTCATATAGTTTCTTTTCTTATTATTCTTATAGTTGTTAATTAGACGTAAGTAACCATTCTGTAGAGAACTATCATCAAATAAGAAAAAAAAGTTTTACAAGCTAATTTTTTATTATAAAAAATCATAACACTTACCTTCTTTATGAAGTTCCAAATGAAATGTTCTTCGTTTGAAAGTTTTATTTTCAAATAATATATGCATAGATTATCCCCTTATTACTTTCAGATAACATACCACACATCAAAATTTTATAATTGTAAGATCTCGATATGAATTTGAATATGTTGCTTAAAAACAGAACAACTGAATTCTAGTTGAAGTTATCTATTCTTTCAAAACTAAGAAATACTTACCAAGAAAACGTTAAAAAATTTATTAATCATCAGCACAAATGACACTATTTCAAGTAATTTGGTTGATTCTTTATTGTTGTTTTCCGAATTATACGGATACAGAAATATATACTGTTCTATAACAAAGAAGAATTCTATAACTATTGCAGTTCTTGACGTTCTGAATTCACATTTCTTTATTGGAATGACGAAAGCAATGTTGACTTCATTTAAATTTGTAATGAATTGAAGACAAAATAAATTATTTTACCCTAATATACACATCTGTAACAGCAAGTGATCATGAAATTGTAAGTTATGTTGTTGGTAATAGAAAGGTAAAAATTATTGAGAAATTGTTCTTCAAATGCTTGGTGTGTTCTGCTTCAATGTTTGGCATGTTCTGGTTAATTTTTTCAAGTTCTTCAGCTGTTCCTTAGGGAAATTTTGATTTTTATTTGCTGCTAAGAAAATGGCGTCCGTCATGGCCGATGATATTGTTGGAACTAAATGAAAACGTGATAAATTAATGTCTGATATTTACAGGCTCCCGATAATGGGCGTACTCGAGCGTTGCGATCGCGAATACTTTTATGACTTTTATTATTTTTATGCCAGTGAAAACCAAAATAATATGGAAATGAATGAGGGAAAACTGGATCCTACCACGTGATTTCCCGGCCAATAAAAATGTAGCGTTAAACGTTTAATGCAACCTTGCTGGAAGTCGCTTAAGAAGTATAACTTCAAAAATTATCTCAACTCTGAAAATGACGGCTACTACTTTACACCTTAATGGTGTAATTAAAATGCTATACATAACTTTTGGATCCACGTGTTTCATTTTTTAAAAATATACTTGACTAGTGGGCTGTGCCCCCAGCTCGCTAACGCTCGCCAACGCGCGAAAATTGCTACGCAATCTTATATGATTTGCTTCGCAAACCAAGCTCGCTTTGCTCGCTACTAACTTAGCTTACACTGCAAATGCACAAAATTCTAAGAATTCAAAGCAATCAATCAAATCCATATAACAACTTTTTGAAGTGATACTTCTTATGCGACTTCCAACAAGGTTGCGTTAAACGTTTAACGTTATTATATTAAATTATTTATTGCAAAATCTTTATTGCCACTATCCACTGCAGGTTCACAAGCTCTGGCAGACGTTACTAGTGAAGAAATTGATTATTGTGAGCAGCCTGTGATCCTTGCAAGAGATTTTAATATGAATTTCTCGTTACCTGAAGCTGAAACATTATTAACCTTTCATAAAATTTGGATTGGAAATGATAAATAGTAGGGATGATCCAACAATTAAAGGGGGAACTTCTGCAAGAAATATTGAAAGAAATTGTAAGAAATATTGAAAAAATAGAACTCAAACATATCGTATCTTACTTTAGTTATTATAATCCCATTGTAAATGTTATAGATTTGGATATTTCTCCACTCGAAAATGATAATTAAAAGATGCGATCAATTGTGAATTGAAAGCATTGTTAATAAAGTTTGTCTTAAAGAAACAATATGATTTCACTAAAAATCAATTTCTACCCCTTCCTATTTTCATTTCCACATTACGAAGTTTCACTTCTTACGCGCGGAAGGACTCCACGCACTATTTTTTTTTTTAAAATTACATCTCTTTAGTAAATACTAAGTCATTGTACTACAGTTGAATTCGTTAAACCTATTAGAAATATGCTATAGTATAAAATCTTAAGATAAAATTTCTAAAACTGATATCTCCTTAAAAAGGTTAAAATTTAGGCTATAATTAAGTCTATTAAAATGACAGTACGTCGTCTACGCATTCTTTCACTACTACGTCTTTCATAGCTTTCATCAATGCTCTCTTCCAATCTTCGAGCACGCTTCTTTTGATTATACTTCAAAAGCGTAACAGCACGACTGAGACTCATTTTTCAATGAATAACTAATAACAATAATAAAACAAATAAATTCATGATATAAATCAAAAATCGTCAAATAAATTCGTGAAAAAAAGCGCTTTCGACAAAATACTAAAATAGAGATCTATCGACAAGGACTACTCACTTCTGCCTAGATTAATAGTATGAGATTGCCGCAGCTGAATTGTACAACCTGATAGGATCTGGTTATTTCAGTTTCCGTTTTTAAAAGCGCTACATGTTGAGCCACCACAGCTAGATTTGGCATGTGACATTTTTAGAGGCAATCATTGGTCGATTTTCTAGCGTTGCCATTCGGGGAGTTGTAATGAGGCTTTTTTTTTGTCGCCGTGTAAGAGAAATATATATAACAAGATGTTAAGTACCCGATTCCATTTTTATACAGTAACCCTAACACTTTTAAGTACAGTAAGATAGGATACAAATATAGATTCAATAAAGTTTTTGTACGATACAATATAAAGCAAGAATTACTAATTAAGGAAGCGCGTATTCCATGTTTCTTAACAAAAACAATAGTTGAATCAAACATACGCATTACATGTCAGCACTACAAACATAGATTTTGCATCACGGCACAAAATATTAATAAAAATTCGAACAAAGCATAACGAAACCGAGGCACACAGAAATAAAGTTTTATAAAATTATTTTATACAATTGACTGCTTTTTGTACTTCATTTATAAGAAAATAATTATTGTAACAAAATATTCATACACATTTATATTGTGACAAAATATTCGTTCATTCGTACATATTTTTGCAAACAAAAAATATCAATTACGTGACTTCTTAAAAAATTAACTCAATATTAGCAAATATCCTCCAATATTATCAAATATAGCAGCTATATAATAGAAATCTTTACTTTATTGCATTTGATTTTAATTCAAGCTTTATCATTCATCAAAAATTATCTTTAACTAAAGCCTTTAAAGTGTGTATGAGCGCTCGAATCAGTATAAACTTCAAACAACACATTGAGTGTTTCAGCACCAAATTCTGATAGATATTACACCGTAGTTTTTAGAGAGTAGTCAGAAAATTTACATTCAATTCAAATTACATATTCCAACAACAAAATAATTTTGAGGCAACTCGAGATTTTAAGCACACTTATACTACACAAGTTTTTAAAAACTCTACTCATTTTGAGTTATTTCATTTACGTGCTCTGTTCGCAATTTTGAATGGAACAAAACTGAGGCATTTATATTAAGTGTGCGAACAACCACCATTTCTGACTTCCACACTTATTGCATAAAAGTATTTCTACTTTAAAAAAAATAACCTTTCGAAATCTAGAGACGTGTTTACAGCTGATTTTTTTTCTGTCTGAATGTCAAACATTGTTGGTGTTTCATAATCATCGATTGATTTAAGTCCTTTATAAAACTACTTGCCAAAAGTTTCAATCAATAAATAACTGTAACTACTGTTAACATAAATTCTACAAGACGAAAAAAAAAAAGAGTTAGGACTGAACGGGAAAAAATATAAAATTGCTTGTTTACTTTCTATATAAACTTCTTCGCAATTTTATTTAATGCAAGAAGCATAAAACGGATGTTTCATAAGAGAAAAAATATTCCTTTATGATTGATCTACGTCATTTGACTTTTCTTCAAGAAAAAACTATTTATTTCGCAATGGAACAAGGAAGAAAAAGTAAATTATGTTTCTTATGATTGACTTAACAAATTATTGGTATGAAGAATGTAGAAAATAATTAAAAACATTTTATGTCATTTTTGTCTATAACTCTTTGTCTTTAACATTTAAAAAAAAATATTTATATTTATATATATATATATATATATA
>NC_092208.1:39820360-39930722 GCF_043381705.1 Parasteatoda tepidariorum
GCCAATGCGGTGAAGACGATATTGCAACAGTTTTGGTGGGAAAGTCTGGAGCATCCACCGAAAGTCTGAAACAAGCTATTCGCGGACATCGATTCACTACGGACGACAACGCGTGTGACTGGGACCAGCCCTGGATCCGATAGCAGCCTACTGGGTCCTTCAAAGATGGAATCGACTAGCTAACATCGCAATGGGATAAATGTGCCGCCAATTTTGGCTACTATTTTTGAGTTTTTGTGTACTGTATATATAACTACATTTGTGAGTTAATAAAATCATTACCGTTACTTTACACTAGTGACCTGGTTTCATTATATATATATATATATATATATATAAAGCAATAATTTTGTTTTCATTTTACTTAACATTTTATATTTTAGTTTTATTCTTTACATTTTCGTACTTTATTTTATTTGAAACTAAATTCAGTTAAACTTCCCTCCTGCAAGCTTCCAGAATAAAACATCAATTTATTTTGATTCAGAAAGCTCTCATGGTGAATAAAATATCTCTCCAAATCAGTGACACTTAAAATAATAAAACTATATTGGCTTCTTGAAACGATGCCATTCTTTACATGTCGGTAATGATAAATTCAGCAATTTATTTTCTTCCTTAAACTCGGGAAAATAGTGTTGATTAGAAATTCATATTCTGAGCACGTCGAGTTCAATCGCTTTGTTCTTTTGAGACTTGAAACCTCATTTTATTTAGATTGACAGAGGTAATATCGATGTCGTTGAAAGTGTTTAAATTGTCGAATAGTGAAGAAAAATAAATTTAACAGACTTATTTTAAAATAGAAAGATGGTTAAATATTTTATAAATTTGGTACGTTTAACCAGAGAGAATAAGCTATTGAAAGCAATATCATTTATTTTCATGAAAAATGAGCACTTACTTTTCCTCGGAACAACATGTTCCTTTAAATGAATTTCATTGATAATCTGCAAAAGGCAAACATTTTGATATATTATTTTATTGTATCTATGATTAAAGGTTCGTTTAACAGAACCTCGATTAAAAAAATCTACTATGAGCAAAATATATATCCTGCAGAATCTTCTGTACTCAAAATATCTATATTATAGAATATTCTATCCCCTGTAGAATTCTCAATGCCCAAAATATCTATCCTATAGAATCTACTATGCCAAAAATATATATCCTGTGTAATCTCCTGTGTTCAAAGTAACTATCCTGTAGAGTCTTCTGTGCCCGAAATATTGTCAGACAATATCACGCGAGAACAAAACATTGTGAGACAGTATCTTACGTGGACAAAACATCACGCAACAGAATCTTGTTTTTCCATAAAACAAATGAGGTAGAATTTCACGTGCAGAATTTTACCAGCACAAAATACCATCAAGCAGAATTTTAGAGAAGTACAATACAGTTGGACTGAATCTTAATTAAGCAAAATAACGTGAGGCAGAATCCGTTATGGACAAAATGCAATAAAACTTTATAATAACATTTATCGCAGTAATTCTTAATAAAGATTATGTCAAAAAATCATCCTACAGACAAACAACAAAGTGTATAATCAGGATTCAACTGGGAAACAAAAAAGCATATTTTTGCTTTTACACTCCGAAATAATGATGATTATTGGACAGATATTCGAATTTTAATCCCAAATTAATATTTTGCCAATATCCTCAGTAACATTTTTTTCAAACTTTCAACATCCATATTACATTTGGAAGCATACGTGCAAGTCTCCTTTGTAAGATTATAATTCTTAGAGCAAAATTTCATTGCACACTGCAAAGTTAGCTCAAATGTTAAAATGCACTTTTATAAAGAATACAGAATTTTTGAGGAAAAATCCTTTTAACTTTTGTAGTACGTCGTGTTTACACATTTTCTTTAATTTCTCAAGCTTCATGAACATAGTAGTTAGCAATCTTTGCATCTTGCATACAAGCTTCCTTTATTCGTAGAACAGAAATTGTGCTTGTCTACTTGATTAAACAAAGTATTTGCATTGGTTAACTCCATCAAAAATAATTTTAGAACCTAAGTGAATGTTGAATAAATACTATTAATGTGCAACAGGAAAAAAAACTGACATTCAAACATTTGTCTTGCTATTTAATTACTTGTACTACGGATCTCTTCACCTAATCATAAACATTAAATAATTAAATTGAAAATCAATTGCATGTATAATTAAAGAAGCATGTGTTAAGCTAATTTTCAACCTTTTAACAGCAAATATTGCTTTATTTTAAACTCAAGCTGCCTCAAAAATAAAATAAAGAGAAGAATGGAATTCAGAATTCTAAAATAACATTTATGAAACACACGTACGTGCAAGACCCGTACGAGCATATTGTAAAATTGTAAGTGTTATTGTGAAAAGTTTCACTAATAAAACAAATTTAATAAATTTAAAGTAAATTCAAATCAAATCTTTAAAAACAGTGACTCAATATTTTTGCATTAAATTAATTTAAATTTATTAAAAATTTTTTCCAACGAAAAGTGTTTTCTGTTAAATTTTGCCCCCCCCCCTAAAAAAAAACAACTTCTTAACAAACCATTTTTGATAATTTTATGTAACTTGATTTTGTAATTTTATAGTAACAAGCTCAAAACAGTTAGCAACATTTTAACTGGAAACTATTCTACACATATTTAATTTTCATAAATATTACGTATTTTATGCATTTATTTGATTTTTAAGATGCGTACACAGGGAATAAATAGTTGCTAAAATAGGTTGAAGTAGAGTTGTTGAAGACTGTCACATTAGAATGGGTAGAGTTCGAATTTAGAATTTCCAATTTTTGAAAATCTGTAATTTGCAGGTGTTTTTATAATTGGCATGTATTTGATCTTGTCTTTGTTAACAACTAGATACAAAAAAAATACGCTTGCAAAATTCCGAAAAACGATAATAAATATTTTTAATTGCAACGGTAATGGACTCGACAAAACTACGCTACGATTCAATTATCTACGAAACAACCATCCCTATGCATTGGAACTCATAATTATATGAGAGAGCAAAGGAAATTTTAATTAGGACTTTTGTTCTCAATAAAAATAAATTTTTATATATTGTTGAACCATGATACTTTGTTTTACTTAATTTTATTTTATAACCGTCTTTGAACAACCGGCCCAATTTTGAATTTGTGACTAACAATGTTCAACTTCGTAGCGTAGCGTTGTAATTTTGAACCCCACCCAGAAGATAAGGGAATTCCTGGATCAAGCATCGCGAGAAACTAGTCTTTTTGATTCATTATGAACTTTTGATTGAACTAATTTTCATTTGCGTTACATAGGGAGGAAAACCACGAAAAACTCCCATGATTAGTCCGATGTCAAAGGGATTCTAATCGATGATCTACCACGTCTACCACTGATGATATTTTATGTCAGAACTTTAGTCGGAGCGTGCCGTTAGCAGAACTCGTATCCGACAGCCACAGCTGGGATTCGAAGCAGAGGCACCTAATTGAAAAGCAAACGATTTTTCCCTTGAACCACCGTGCCTTTATTTTACTTCAATTGTGTTTTAGCAAAGCATAAGGGGGAAGAGAATTTTATTCATGTCGCCGACAATCACTTCAACGACACGAACGCTTAGTAGACAGCTCATTTCACCTGTATTTCTGACCTGGTTTCAAAGGACGAATGTCTTCGCTGGGAGTAAAGTTTTTCTTGCTCTGTATGTTGACGTCGGAAAAAGTGGTATCTTAGAACCACAACTTTAAATTTCAGCGTTAGCAGAAGTTCTGATCTGAACTATATGAAGAAAGAAAAAATATATATTATCATTTTATTGTTCAAGAGCAAATGAGCCCCCTTTTTTTCAAACATGCATATTTTTTAAGCATAAACTATTTCAATATAAAATAAAGACACACAGAAATGAGTCCGTAAGCAAGTCATAAATGTTTAATGATTTTTTTAAATGGCAAAAAAATCGGTTTCCTTTCAAATTCCGAACAATTTAAAGAAATATAACTTTTACTTCTTTTTAAAAAAATATTAATTTTGTATCAATTATACTATAGCCTAGTTCCTTGTAAAGATTGTAAAAAGAGAATCAATAAATCAGTATTGTAGAAAAATACAAAATTATGTGCAAAACTGAAAGACAAACAGCGACACAAATAATAAAATTAAAGCTCTTCCTGCTGGTTTTACCTTATTAGATTAAGTAAAACACCTATTTAGTAGTTTATTCCATCTAAATATAGCTATCTCTGGTATAATGGTGTTGCTCAAAGCAGCTCACGATTTTTAAAATTTACACTATCAAGCAATTTTCTCCTTCACTTATATATTTGAAGGGCCGTAAAAAGACAATTTCCATAATATATATCATAAAAATACACAGTATTGGTGCAGCTTTTATAGGCACCAATTACCATAACTTCTGCAGTGCCCGTTACCAAATCTAAGCATCATTGGCTTCAATAATAATATGATTTTTAATACATAGGTTATTCTATCATTTCAATTAGTACCTATTACCAACATTTATGAAGCATTTTCGTCAATAAGCAACTCAGCAAAAATTTTCAAGCTAATATTGGTTTTTATTACTGATTATATTATAACAAATATCGATTTTAACTAGAAGTTAACTCAAATGGCATATGGTTTTAGAAAATATTTAAAACATCAATTTCCTATTTACTTTGTTCTTACTCTAAAATCATAGTGAAGCCACCTTTAAGCGGACACTTATGGGACCAAAAAATTGTCAGTTTACGACCGTTGTCCTTTTAGGGTAAGGGTGCAAAGTAACGAAGACTAACGCCATAAATTGGTCTTAGAATAATTGCAGAGATATACTGACTATTTAATCATATAATTATAATGATTAATTTTATGATACTTCATGTACCAATAATAACTAAAGACCGGCCTGTGTGGGGGTCAGAGAACTGACTTTGCATCAAAAAGGTTCTGGATTCGAATCCCGGTCAAGGCAGGGTTGTCTTTTAATTCGCTGTACTATCTGTCCTAACTGTGGGGGTAACGTTGGCCCGCCTAATATGGTGCCCGTGAAAGAATGGCCAACAAATCTGCCATTCAGATACCTGTATGACGAAAGGTAATTCTTCAGGTGGCAAAGGAAAAAAAATGACATAATAACTATTTGCCTTGATATTAAACTTAACAAAATTATAATGTACTCAGTACAAAAAGAATAGCTTAAGAAATTTGATATATACACAAGCTTCTGTTTTACTTTTATTCAATTGAAAAGAAATTTGCAATGAAAGTTTGTTTTAGGCGGTTGCGAGTTACCATATATTCCATCGCACATTTCAAAATCATTTAGTATTTTCACACCAATTTCATTATTTTTTAATTCAATTCAGTTCCACCGATTTTAATCAGAATGGGTTTACACTCCTTTGATACCTCCCCATCACTTGGCAGGAAACGTGGAAATACCTCTCGTGATGCATATAGAAAAAGATTATGACAATACCTACCATTAAGGTACCAGGCACTATGGAGTAGTTGTATTCTCATTCTATCATTTCTTAAGAGTCTAAATAAATATTTGATTTATATGATCACGTGGTGTGGTTAGTGGGGAAGGTGAAGTGGAGCGTTCAATGAATCATTTTAGTTAGTGGGTTCTCATAAACTGCTTTGTTCAAAAAATGCGACTGTCCAAAATATTTCACATGTATCATCATCTCTCCTTTCTAAGCTGAGATTCAAAAAGGATCAAAATTGTGATGGCATGTCTTCGAATCATTCTCGGGTATGTTTCACCATTGTGCAGCTCTAGTGTGACGTGAATAAAATACCTACCTATCTACCTATACAAAGATAAGGTTACTTGGAATTGATAGATTCATTTGTAGTGAAATAGCTTAAGTGCTGATAGGGCAAAAACTTTAGACGCTATAAAAAAAAGGTGAAACGTTTTCCTTTCTTTTCGCTTTTTTTTTTGGAATTTGAAGTAGAATAGTTTTTTTTTCTTGGTACGATTTGAAGAGATTGAAATCAACGTTTAGTAGCATAAATTATTGGCCGTGTCCGGTTACTGGAGTGTCCGCTTTGAGGAGAGGGAATATAATGATTAATTCATAAAGCATTCACGGGGAGTTAAAAAATGTCCGTAGAGGCGTCCGTTTTGTAAAAGTGTTTCTAATCTGAGGTTTCATTGTATTTATTATCTATGCCTAGTGTGAACAGTTGTCTACGACTTGTTTTAAATACCATTAATTTTAATAACAAATATAATACAGTACAACTGCATTCAATCGAATATAAATTTTGATTTTAGATAAAAGAAGTCTTTATAAAAAGGAAATTAATAGTTTAATTATTTAGCCATAAAATGATCATGTCAGCGAAATGAGCTGCCCTCGAAATTGTTATGTTGTTATGTTACGTGATCTGCCGGTAAGTGATTGTGGGTGATATGAACTCAGCCCCAGCAATTCAGAGCACATTTTATTTCCGTGCTGCTTTTCTTTTTCTTGTAGTAAACGGAACCAGTTTCGACTTTTAAAAATTCGTTTTTTTATTTGTTGGGAAATTTATTTTATTTCATAACCGTCGCTGAACAGTCGACCCAATTTTCGAGTTTACGGTTATTGATATTCAAGTCCTTTTGAGCCCAATCCAGAAGACAAGGGAACTCATGATTCAAGTATTGGGAGAAATTTGTCTTCGTGGAAAACGTTTAGATGAAACTAACTTGCACTTACGTTACATGTTGCGGAAAACTGTGAAAACCTCCCACGGATAGCCTGACTGCAAAGGGGACTCTAACTATGACGTCTGCCACTGATAATATTTTACGTCAGCACTATGGTCGGTGTGAGCCGGATGCGGAATTCGTATCGACCAGCCATCGCTGGGATTCAAACCCGGTTCACCTCATTGGAAGGCGGAAGCTCTATCTCCTGAGCCACCACGGTTCTGTTGGGGAACTTAAAAATTTTGTTATAACTGTTCCCTTTCAAGGTTTAGGTTTCTTTTTTGTACCACTATTCTATGTCTAAGCCGATTGCAAAATAAAATTAAAATTAAATTCACAATGAACATTAATTTATTGCTGTTAAAACAATTTCGTTTTCTTTTTGTCAAATTAATTTATCAATGATAAATTGATTTATAGAGATTAAATCTAACTATTTTTTCTGGATTACTTCACTAATTCGAAACTAATGTATTACAACCATTTTTTAAAAGTAAATATATTAAACAGATTATATAATGCGTAAGCCAAAAGGCAGACTTACCAAGGAAAATTTTTTATTCTTCTTTTCAAAGTTGTTTCTTAAAAAGTTTGCTTTTTTTTAAAAAATACCATTCCCTGAGTAATTTATTCTCTCAAAACGCAGTCCTGATTAAATTTAGTACTTTTTATGCTTTCAGTTTTATTTAAATGTATATTTAAAAACTTGTTTGAGATAATTATTAGAATTTTTCGCAACCCATCATTAAAAACAGACCGGATTTATTTCCGATTAAGCCACTCATTTCATAAAAGTGCTTTTAAATTCCTTAAAATCTACATTCAAAGAACTATCTTTAAAATGATCATTAAAAGGAAAATAATTTATTACACAGTGTTCGAAATATTTTTTTCTGAAGAGCATTTTACATTAAATATTAAAAAGGAATTTTGTGCATAACCTATTTATCAGTCTTTAAGAGATATTAAAATGCCATTATAAGGAAGAAAACCTATAATCTTTAAAAATCTTTACGAACCGCTTTTGAATCTATTCGTGAGGTATCCATTTGTTTGATTCCTTAAAATTTTCTTATTCAAACTCTGAATGAAAGATAACTTTATCCAACTGAGCGAAATGTTCGATTAAATGTAATTTTTTTTCCGTCTCGTCTGGTTTTAGATCTAATGATGTGAAAATGAGATGCATAAATCAAATGAATGATTGCCTGTTATGATTTGCACGAAAACTTATTATTAATGTGACAAACGCTATTTCAAGTATTAAAATACTTTATTTGTTTAAAAAAAAAATTATTTATTATTAAAAATAAAAATCGAAAAATTAAAAATTAAAAGTTAATTGGCATTTTTTTTACGAATAGCTTTTTACATATTTAAAATAATTTTAAAAGATCTGAAAGTATATTATTTCTGAACTGCACTTTTAATTACTGTATTGATGATCAAGTGAGGAATTTCTTTTCTTTTTTAGTTATATTTACAAAAACTTGATCTGTTGAGCAATTATTTTGGAATTGTAGCAATCTGTTTGGAATTGTAGCAAAAGTAGAGAAAAGCCAATAATGCGGATACCTTAACTTAATGATTAACACTAAAGTAATCATGCGTAGGTGTTTTGATTATAAATTCATAGCTCATTAAAAAGAAGAGAATCTAAAATAGTCAAGTTATTTAAGAACTGAGTGTTGTTGTTTTTTAAGTAAGCAGTGAATATTTTATGTGACGGAATAGAAAATATTGAGAAAAATGTGCGGTATTGACTAGTAATATTCGATAATAAAAGACATAATTTTGATAATTTCAATCAAGGAAAAATGTAATTCAGACTAAAATGTTTACAGATGTATAGTTGCCAATGATTAAGGAAACTTTTTCAGTGGTAGAACCATTTTACTGTATGAATCTTGGATTTCAAAAAGACCCAATAATTGTTTTACCAACTATTACAAATCAGTTATTGTTGTCCTCGGCCATTAAGGTAGAGAGGGTGGTATTGTTCTTGCTTTCCAGTACCGCCATTTATGGTCAAGAACTCGACTTCAGCCACACCCATTCATACATCCATTCATTCATCCACAAATCGTAATTTTGACCTGAACAAGAGAACGATCAATTTCCAATTCAGTACTCTCAGAGGTTTTGATTTGTTATGGGAGCATGGAGGACTTTGTGACCCGACAGATTCAACTTGCACCAGTCACCAATCTTTCGCCAGCTGGATGGCAGTCTGTTTTTAAATCAAAATTATAAATATTCTAATATAATTATCAATAAGGAAAATTAGACAATTTTGACATCTAAGATTTATGAGCGTTTCTAAGTTTTAATAAGAGGCATTACCTTTTAATAACTTTGTAATTTAGTACAAGATTTTGTATTTAAATCATGATGTATGCGGAAATTATCTTTAGTTATAATTTATTTTACAGTTCTTAAACTCATTGCAAGAAATAAAGATTGATAAGATAGGAGATATAGCATGTTAAGTGATTTGGAATCAGATCAATGAAAAAAACCATTTCTTAACCAACGGTTATTTAAATGATCTGTTAAAGCATCATGAACTGGCAACCTCAAGTAATTAATTCAAACTCTAACATTTGAAAAGCTCTTTTATTATGTTTTAGAATGAAAAAAAAAAGCTTTATGTTTTTTTCTTCTTATTTGTCTGAAGACAATTTTAAATAGTGGACATTAAATTTTGATAATTCTTTAATACCAATCACGATTTTTGTACTCTAAGTCAAATCACAATGACTTCTTTAGCAACCAACCCTACAGTTCTTAAACTCAACTCTAAGTATAAGGATTAATAAAATAGAAAATATGCAATGTTTTCGTTTGGCACCAGATCAATGGAAAAAAAACTATTTCTTACCAAGCACTTATTCACAGTTTAACAAGATCTGAAGATAGGTAGCACAAGTAGTTAATTCTGACTCTGAAATTCAAGACGATCTCTGATTATGTCTCAGAATAAAAGGCAATGTACAATGAAAGAAAATATCTCATTGTGATGATTATTTCTTCTTAGGAAAATACAAGAAGAAAATGAACTGCTGGGTCTTAAAATCCTTTCCTAGCTACGTAAATACTAGTTATCTCTTAAGTTGAACTAATCATGTGGATGTTTATGGTTAGGTTACTATCTATTGTAGCATAAATAAGATTTAGTTTTACTTAAACGAAGTCCTTCGCTAGATCTTTCCGCTAAAACTCTCAAAATTGCTAATGGTTGAATAATTTTGACATAATTTTATTAACATACGTTTGCTATTTGAGTAATATTTGAAGAAAGAAATACTAAACTCGTTTTGCGTAAATAAAAAACGATGCTTGCTTAAATAAGAAAAGTTGTAGCGGCATTCCAGCCTTTTCAATTTTTTTTAAAAAAAAATAACAATTTTGCATATATTCATATAAAAACTGAGACATACTTGGATTACTTAAATATAAGCAAAAAATGAATTTGTTTGAAACTATTCCTTAGATTTTAAAAAGCACGTATGCTGTAATCATTTCTTCCCTTCCAAAAAATTATTTCAAATGATATCAAATTTCTTCAATGTCTTCAGAAGTTTTCAACTTCTAAACATTTCAACTTTAACAATTATCGATCTCTTAATGCTGCAAACACACAAAAAATTAGAAAAAGATTAGATTGATTGAAGTAGAATGATAGAATAGTTTCAATAGCTACACTGTAAAAAAATTCCGGATCAAATTATGGTATAAATTGCTGGTACTTTGCATGCTTCATTCATAAAAACCATTTTTACCGTTACATATGTAGTAATTTTTACAAAATTTATTTTATTAGATTGACTCAGTGATTTTTCGGTAATACTGTAAAAATTACGATATATCAGGTTTTTTGTTCCGTTACATGGTCTGGCAAAAATGAATTTTACGGTAAAATGTACTGCAACCTAAATGCCGGTACTTTTTCCCAACAATCAGTTGCCCTGCAGCTCTATTGCCTGGCAACTTATTTTCTGGCAACTTATTTGCCCAACAGGCACTCTAGCTTGAAAGTTTACCTTCCAGATAGGTACATTTGCAGAACTGCTTATTTCCCCTACTAGTGTCAGACATTTGCCAGTTTGCTATTTACCCAACAGTTTATTTGTTCGATAGTGCATTTACCCGACAAAAAAATATCGAAAATATTAAGTTATTGACAGATATAAATGATTGGATTAATCATTAATTTTGGAAAATTACTAACTATGCGGTAAATCAAAAGACATCGTTCGTAGTAGGCATCATTCGCCAACTTTTGAAATTAATACGTTTAAAGAAAAAACAGAATTTCCACTATAATTGCAGATAGAGTCGTGGTGGCTCAGGGGATAGAGCGTTTGCCTTCAAATGAGGTGAACCGGGTTTGAATCTCAGCAATGACTGGTTGATTCGAATTCCAAACCCGGCTTGCACAAACGACAGTGCTGATGTAAGGTACCCTTAGTGGTAGACGGATCAAGGGTTAGAGTCCTCTTGCAGTCAGGCTAACCGTGGGAGGTTTTCCTGGTTTTTCTCACCATGTAACGCAAATGCAGTTCCATCAAAAAGTCCTCCACGAACTCAAATTTCTCCCAGTACTTGAGTCAGGAGCTCCCTTGTCTTCTGGATTGGGTTCAAAATTACAAGGCTGCGGAGTTGGACATTAGCAGTCGTAAACTCAATGAATCGGGTCGACTGTTCAACAACGGTAACAAAATAAGAACAAAATATTACTGTATATAGGAACAACTATGGATTATAGGATTTCAACTATGGATTATTTCCATGGTATTGCTTATAATGCTCCATTGTCATGTGAAAGCATAACAAAGAATTATGTAAAGCAAATAAAAATGCTTAAAAAAATCAATAAAGAAAGATTAAAAATAGAATTAAAAAAATTAAATAAAATAAAAAGAATAAAAAAAATTACAAAAAAATAAAAAGAGTAAAAAATCAAACAAATGAGTGCATACAAATTAAAGGAAAAAGGATTTAGAAAAAAAAAAACAAGCTTTTTAATGCTACTTAGAAATAGCTGGTGTTTCTGGAAGGTCCAAGGTCCCTTTGTAAGCAGTGGGAAAGTTTACAAGAAACACAGTTATTACATAAACAGCCATTAATATCGCACTTTCTTGCCATATGTAGCCCAGCCTTATTTAAAAAGTCGTTGCCAACAGAGAATCTTATACTCATTTCTCTTACATGTTAGCCCTATTTGCAAAACGTACTCATCGGGACAGTAAATTGTGTGAAAATGTACATGTCAGGAATTTAAATTGTCGGTTAAATATGCATGTCTAGGAAATGAGTTGTCTAGCAAACAATCCTGTCGGGGAAACGTAGTAGATCTTTTTGAATTGTTGGGCAATCGAACGTCAGGAAAAAGACCAAATCTAGCAATGACCATCTCTCTTTACCTCATTTTACAATCAATGTGAATTGAGTGTTAGAAAGCATTTATAATGTTTAAAATTATGAAAAAATTAAATTTTCCTAAGTATTTGCAATATTTCATTCATAAGCTTTTGTTATCGAAGTAAAGAACTCGCTAATTAAGTAATAATTTTTTTTCAGATCCTGATACATTGGCTCAGATTTCAAACTTATTAAAATGTCTCGAAATTCATCAAATTCAACGTTAATGGATCCCGATGAGCTTTTCTCATCTCTTGAAGCATTAGGACCGGAGATGCAGTTGTTTCTGGTGGTCCTGTACAGTTGTACTGCACTGGCTGCTCTAGGAGGAAACGCAGCTGCCATTGCTGTTTTGATGTCTGGAAAACGTCGGTCAATACGCTTGTTCTTGGTGAATTTGGCGCTATCTGACGTCACTATGGCAGTCTTTTCAATACCTTTCACATACACGGACTTCGTTCTAGGACGTTGGATATTTCTGCCAGAATTCTGTCCGGTTGTTCAATTTGTTCAGCATGTTTCCGTCTCTGTGTCTGTCTATACTCTAACTGTTGTTGGATTGGATAGGTGAGATTTTACTTCTTTTTCATTTTATGTACATAACATTTTCGATTATTAAAATCATAGGTATATTAATTTAAATAATATACTTAACATATATTCTGATATATAAATATAGAGTATTGACAGCAAAGTTTTCAAATTTAAAAAAAACAAAAACAAGTATATTGACTGCCAATGACATGTTTGGAATGCAACTGACTAATTAAATTACCAGCGTTGTGTCTTAATAAAGAAAATACTTTGTTATCTTTAATTACAAAACTATTTAAGGCACACTGAGAAAAAAATGGTCGAAACTACAAGAATAAGATGAAATTTGCAGTGTATCTAGCTGCATGAGAACACCCAAAGACTCAGTTATTATTACCGAAACTCTTTAGCAAATGATTTTGGTAAAAACAACAATAAAATATCACCAAAAATATTACCAAATTACCAAAAATAACAATAAAGAATTACCAAACTTTATCATAAATTACAATTTATGATGAAGTTTGGTAATTTTATCATGATACTAAACTTACTTTTCAGATTTGCGTTTTTACTAAATGTGAAATAATAAGAACTATTATTTTGAAAATCAGAATTCCCGGTAAGCGTTACCATAGGAACAAAAAATTTTCAATTGCATGGTTTAAATATTATAATTTGGTAAAATAACCAGAATTATGCTGTTGTTTTTTTTTTAACCAGAAATGTCATTACTATACAGTGCTGTAATTTAACCTTAATTTTTTTCTTCCTGAATAATTTCTGATTATCTTCAGTATGATTTTATGACCCCTCTCCCGGTTCGAATGTAACTATTTTTAAGGCCGCGTTTAGTATACCTACCTCTTCCTCAAGATTTTAATGTCCATGGTAAAATATTTTGCCACTTTTAATTTTGAGTTCAATATCCCTATACCACATAATAAGACTTTATAAGTGGTAAAAGAGCTTACCATGGGCATTTAAAAATTATTTAGACTGATGAGAAATATCCTGTACATGGTTTAAATGAAGGATAAGAACAAATTAAATTTGTTCGTTTTTATAGAATATAATAATGCACGGATTACTAAACCGGCCTCCCCGAAAGGAATAGTGATAGTAATTTACTCGTCACCACAATAGAGCACCCCGAGAGGTCGAAGGTCATCTAGCACACCCAGAGCATGTGGCTGAGCTGTGCATTTGTTTATGCATAATTAAATTTATTTATGCATAGATAAATAATAGTTGCATCAATTGTCTAATAATACAGCCCCAAGAATAAGAAAATTAAATGTAGAATTATATAAAAACAAATTAATACTATTAAAATTGTTGACATAGCCCCATAATATCATGTGCAAATCAACTCTGTGGGGATGGTAGCTATCGATCATATCAACCCTCATCTCTGAAATGTACCCAAACATAGAGTAGAGTTAACATGTCTTATATACTAGTGAATTGTAGTTGTAATATTGTAGTGGTAGATACGCTACAGCTCCATAATGTTTGTAATTATTTCAATTTCATATCAGATAATCTTTACATTTATTTCATCTATCAATAGCGAAATCATAGGCGAAAACAAATGATAAAGCAAAACCAACTCTAAAATTAGTCTGAATAATGTTAAATTAAATTTAAATTTATGGCTATATATGAAATATAACGGGTATAAAAAAAAGAAATCGAAATAATTAAGTTAATTACCGATTTAAAATAAACTATAAAGATGCAAACTGAATTAAGATCTTTTAATTGAAATCGAATAAAGATTAATTTTAATTTAAATTTCAAATTGATATGAGATTCTTAATTTAATTATAACTGAATTATTAATGTAAAATAATTTTTAATGACATAGGATACTGCAGCACTTTTTAAATATTTTTACTGTCAAAAACATTATTGAATTGCCATTAATATGAAAATTAATAGCATTTTTAGAATCCGTTTTTGAAATCGCGCCTATGATTTAATTTATAATTCAAACATAACTATAAGTTCTGAAAAGTTTTAATTTATAAGGCCAAATGAAGATTTCAATATATAAAGAGAATACCATACTTATTAATTTTTATTCAATAGCAAAGGAGTAAAAAGAAATAAAAAGAATGTTTGTGTTTTATTTTTTAATCATTTTTTTTAACTTATGGAAAATAATTTGTTATATTTGAAACTGTAGTGGGTAAAATATTATGTTCAAGCATTTTACCTAGTTAAATCTTTCTGAATGAGCTACAACAACCAATTCCAAAAAAATTTACCTGAAAGTCAGTTTGTTTTATNAACCACCAATAGTTTCCTATATCATTTATATTATGTTGCATGTGCATTATTTTATTTGTCACCTTTCACAGCATAAATTAAAATTTTTAACCCCTTAAAGTTAAAAGTTTAACCCTTTAGGTCTCTGCTCATTATTATTTTTACTCCTAAAATATCACTACTATTTTGATCAATAAAAAATATATCACAACTACGATAATATGTATAATTAACTATGTTTTAGTTGAATTTATGAACGGTTACGATTGACTCCGTAAGTGGGGACAATTGTAACAAGTGCACGACTGTCAAAAATTGTTAATAACTAATATAATAAAATTTAAAATAAGGTATTTATTTTCCTTCTAGTAGAGGATAGTCTACTTTACTCGTCTGTCAATTAATACTAATAATAAATTGGATTTTTTGTTAGTTAAAAATAGTTAAGTAAAAAATGTTACAATTGACCCCACTCTCCCCTATGGTTTGAATATTATAATTTGGTAAAATAACCAGAATTAAGTTGTTGTTTTTTACTAGAAATGTCATTACTATACAGTGCTGTAATTTTACATTAATTTTTTTCTTCCTGAATAATTTCCGAATATCTTAGCTCCACCTCCAGTTTTTAGCGTCCATGGTAAAATATTTTACCACTTTTAATTTTGAGTTCAATATCCCTATACCACATAATAAAACTTTATAAGTTGTAAAACAGCTTACCATGCGCATTTAAAAATTATTTAGATTAATGAGAAATATCCTGTACATGGTTTAAAGAAAGGATAAGAACAAATTAAATTTTTTTGAAGGGTACAAATCATTTTTGGAGAATATAATAATGCACGAATTACTAAACCGAGCTTCCCGGAAGGAATACTGATAGTAATTTACTCGTCAGCACGATAGAACACCCCGAGAGGTCGAAGGTCATCCAGCACACTCTGAGTATATGGACGAGCTGTGCATTTGCTTATGCATAATTAAATTTATTTATGCATAGATAAGTAATAGTTGCATCAATTGTCTAACAATACAGCCAAGAATACGAAAATTAAATGTAGAATTATATAAAAACAAATTAATACTATGAAAATCGTTGACATAGCTCCGTAATATCAAGTGAAAATTAGCTCCATAATGTTTGCAATTATTTCAATTTCATATCAGATAATCTTTACATTTATTTCCTCTATGAATAGCGAAATCAAAGGCGAAAACAAATGATAAAGCAAAACCAACCCTAAAATTAATCTGAATGATGTTAAATTAAATTTAAATTTATGGCTAGAAATGAAAAATAACGGGTATAACAAAAAAAATCGAAATAATTAAGTTAATTACCGTTTTAAAATAAACTATAAAGATGCAAACTGAATTAAGATCTTTAATTGAAATCGAATAAATATTAATTTTAATTTAAATTTCAAATTGGTATAAGATTTTTAATTTAATTATAATTGAATTATTAATGTAAAATCATTTTTAATGATATAGTATATCTACTGCTGCAGTTTTTTTTCCAAAAACATTAAAGAATTGTCATTAATATAAAAATTAATAGCATTTTTAGAGTCCATTTTTGTAATTGCTCCTATGATTTAATTTATAATTCAAACATAACTATAGGTTCTGAAAAGTTTTAATTTATAAGGTCAAATATTATTTAAGATTTCAGTATGTAAAGAAAATACCATGCTTATTCATTTTTAGTCTATAGAAAAGGAGTAAGAAGAAAGAAAGAAGAAATAAAAAGAATGTTTGTGATTATTTTTTATGAAATCATTTTTTTTTAACTTATGGGAAATAATCTATTATACTTGAAACTATATTGTGTAGGAAGTTATTTCAAGCATTCTAATTACTTAAATCTTTCTGAATGAGCTACAGCAACCGATTCCGAAAATATTTACCTGAAAACCATTTTGTTTTATGGATAATAATGCATCAAATTCTTTGAAATGTTGTATTATAGTGTTTTGATATCCCTGTATTTTTTAAAAATTTTTTACATGCTTAAAAAATCTTTTTTTTTGTTTTTGTTTCAAAATAAAATTTTGAATCTTATTATCATTCAGAATTCAGAATTCTACATTACATTATATTTCATCATTATTGTACATTATTATATACTAATCCGTTACATTCATTATTATTCCATTTACCATGTATGTTATAAAAACAAATTAGAACTTAAATAAACAATTATAGTATTGAAGGTACGAAGTTAAAAAATGTTGTTACTAGAAAAAAGACACACGACTCAGTAAAAAGTCATATGCCTGTTATCTGTATTTGTCGCTGATTCATTTTCGAAACTACAAACTGTTAAATTTTTTTGACTCACATTAAGTTTTTCGAAACGTAAGGACTATTAAATTTGTCAGTTTCAGGAAAAGTTCAGTATGTTAAGATAATTTTACACTTTTTGAAAAGGAAAAAATGAACTTTTGAGTAAAGAGAAAAACACTTGAACAAGTCTATTGATTTAAATTTTGTTGTTTAAAGATATAAAGCTTCCAAAATATTATCAATGACTTATTATTTATTGATTTTTTTGCTTTATCATACAATGTTTCCAATTTGTTATATTATATAGTTTCAGATATTCCTAGTTGACATCAACCAAAGTAATAAATGCATGGTTAAAGTTACACTAGTCTCAATGTGTGATAAAGTAATGATATGTATTGTGAGAAAAGTTACATATTTATCATAATGTGTAATAGGTGAAAACGGTACACATTTATCACAATGTGCTGTATGGGAAAAAGTTTTATCATTGCATTATTTTTCAGATAAATAAGATTCTATACTATTTGGTTAAAAAGCTTCATTCACTTTAAAAATATACAAATTGGAAATAACAGTCTTCATGATGTTACAAGTGTTCCAAAAAAGGCGCTCATTTTCAAGACTTGCCAGATGTGAATGAGAAGAAACAAATGTGATTTGAAATGATTAGTTTATTTTCAAATCACTTTCATCATTCAAATATCTTATTGCTTCAGTTTCTTGTGATTATTTATTTAAGCTACCTGTCTATTATGCTCACGTCTTAATCATACCAATACACTAAATTTTCTCAAGTGATTTTTAAAGTATTTTCTAATATTTTATACTTCAACTTTCTAATGATTCTACAAACTCATATTGAGACTTTTAGGAGTTTTGTTAAAAGTGCTTGCCATTTTCGATTTTAACTTAAGACTGTTTATAGTGCTGTCGAAATCTTTATTTTGTGAAATCTTGTTTACCCTAAGCCTGAATTTGTAGGGCAAAATGCTTCGGGCATTTCGAAAGTTTAAGATTAAATGTATTTTTCCGAAACATGAATAGATAGTGAAGAACATTCTTCAAATGTAAAATATATTTAAAGCAACAAATAAAGTTTGACGATATGTATTCGTACAATAATACTGTTGTCACATATTTAGCAAAACTTTTCGTATTAACTAAATATTGGCTTTTTCATATTTTACTAAATATTCGCTCTTCATACTTTACTAAATATTCGCTACATATATAATAAAATAAGTTCAAAGTAACAGATAACGTTTAACATCATGTATTCGTAATGTTTAACGTTATATATATATATGTATTACGTATTTGCTTTACATATATATTGCCTCTTATTTAGAAAAACTTTTTCTAT
This sequence comes from Parasteatoda tepidariorum, assembly GCF_043381705.1. Taxonomy (NCBI): domain Eukaryota; kingdom Metazoa; phylum Arthropoda; class Arachnida; order Araneae; family Theridiidae; genus Parasteatoda; species Parasteatoda tepidariorum. Next base: position 39,838,954 of record NC_092208.1, read on the forward strand.
TAACTAAATATTTGCTTTTCATATTTCACTAAATATTCGGTTTTTATATTTTGAAAAATATTCGTTTTGATGCTTTACTAAATATTCGCTACATACACAATAAAAAATGTTCAAAGCAACAGATAACGTTTAACCTTATGTATTCGTGCATAATGTTTAACGTTATATATTTATTATGTATTTGCTATATATGTTGCCACATATTTAGCAAAACTTTTCATATGAACTAAATATTTTCTTTTCGTATTTTACTAAATATTCGATTCAAATTTTATAAAATACGCTTAAAGTAACAGATAACGTTTGACTATGTATTCGTATGATGATATTGTTGCTGCATATTTCGAAAATTGTTTCAGATTGAGTAAATATGTGCTTTTCATATTTTACTAAATATTCGCTATATATTTAGTAAAATATGTTTAAAGCAATAGATGAAGTTTGACATTATGTATTCGTACAATAATATCACTTCTTGACATTCAATTTTAGTAAATATTTCTATTTTAAAAAATTTAGAAAGTGTCAGGCAAATCAATTTCATATAATTTATTATGCTATTTTAAAACTTGTTTTGTCTTACCTGTTCCTTACTGTGTTTGAAATTTTTCCTTAAACTATTTTATGTCTTATAATATTTTAAATAAAAAATGATCAGGGAATTTGGTAATCAAAATGCTAATTTAAGTGTTTTTTTTTTAAGTTTTAAACTCTGGCTTAAAATGATTAAGTTAACTTTGTCCTCAAAATTATGATTTGATCATGAAAATTGTAGATATGAAATTAGGAACTGTGAAGAGATGATTAAAATTCAAACAGTTTAATAATATTAAAAAAACTATGAAACCCAATTTTTCAGAAATATTTTTTAAATCAAAATAGCAACGTTTTATTTATTACATCATTGAAAATATTTATGAAATATATTCTCTAATATATTTAGTTCACTTTTACCGAATAATATTTGTCACACTTTCGAACATTTAAAAATTTAAAACTATTTTCACACAGTTCCAAACACTTTTTCAAAATAAAGATAACTCATTTGCAAATTAGTTCATTTTTATTTTGTTTGCATATAAATTTTATTATTCGTAAATAGAGCATAGAGTTTTTATTTCTCTTAATAAAAGAAAAACTAGAAATTATTTCAATGCTTCTAAATGTAGTCGCCTAATTGTTGTCGAAATATCCCTAATAGTAAAGTACAATAAATTTTATAATGAATAAATCCAAAAATTTTTTTTTGTTTGAATGTAATTTAAATTTTGAGTTTATTTGCAATCAAAGGCAATTAATAATTAATATATTTAAAAATTTCATTTAACAATATATAAAAAAATATGTCATTTAAACTGCTAAATAGAGCTAGATAATAAAAATTAAATCAAATTTTTATTTTTAAAATACTCTCATCAACAAATATCTCAGACATTTATGTGAAAGAAATAAACGAATTTAAAATTTTATGAATTACCTTTACCAGGAAGCTAAGAATTGCTGATGATGGAAGATTTGCTATTTATTACACCATTAATTTTTGAAAAAAGTTCGTCTTTTTATCACTATCTTCAACACCTGACACGGTGTTTCAACATTCGCCAAACCCTGCCAAATATTTTTAATTAATGTTCTGTTTCATTATATTTTCATGGTTAAAAAAACGTAGTGTTAGATTTTAAAAGTGATTTTATTTCCGGCGTCAAAATAAATGTGCTGAAGTTCGTGTTTTACAACATCAAGTAAAAAGTAATTAACATTTAATTTAACTAAAGTGTAAATTTAGCATAGCATTGATCAAAGTTTACTCTTAGAATTTTTTGTTGGGAGCTGTGTATAAAGATAATTTTGCTTTTCTTATTAAATCAACTTGATTTTTAAAGAAATATAATAGTTTAAGCTTTTATAAATAAAAATATAATATATGGAACATAATTATAATATGGAATAGATATAAAATATATCTATTCCAAAAATAGTTTATAACCATGATATCTATTTTTGAAAGAATATTACCATTTAAATAGCATATTTTTCAAAACAGAATTTTCTTGAGACTGCTTTTTCCATTATACTTCGCATGCTTCACATTAGCAAATCGATATATTTTTTAAAAAAAACGCGTTTTTTGGTAAGAGATGTGAAAAGGTAAACATTCACTACTGCTTGCATATAAATGAGAAATTGTAAAGTAAATTTGTGATTTAAAATACAGAAGTTTAAAGTTTAGGTTTACTGTATTTAATAGCTGTAATAATATTTTTAACCATTTTTCAGGATTAAATAAGAAATTAATTAGGAAATATAATGCAAATAGTTTAACATTGTCACAGAATTTATTCTTTTTTTATTAATTTTAATATTATTTTGCTATTTTTCAATGTTTACTTTTCCTAAAAAGTAAAAAATGGTAGCATTAAAATTTTTCTTCTTATTAATTATTTATAAAAACAAAAACATATTTTTTTTTATCTTCCATAATATGTTACAAAATATATAAAAAAAATATAAAACCATTAGTATATTACAAAAATATAAATATTTATGTTTAGATCTGAAGTCAAAGCGAAATGATTTTTTTAGTTAAAGTGGTAGGTAACAGAAGAAAATATCCTCTTTATTTAAACATACTTCTGTTTTTCTTTTAATAAAATAAGTTTTCACGTTATTGCTATTTGTGAGAAGTCGGGTATTTATGGTTTAACTTTTGTAATTAAAAGTTAAATATTGTAGGTAATAATTAATCAGCCTTTCATCCCTTCAGTGGGGTCGATAAATGAGTACCAAGCATGCTTGGGAACTAAACACTGAGGGTTTCGCGTTCGGTTGACCACCTAACCGGAACAGCTGCTTCTGCACCTCAGAGCCCAAAGGTCAAGAAAACTGAGATGGGCACAGTAGGCCTTGGCCCTCTATGAGCTGCCGCGCCGCTGAGTTTAGTTTAGTTTTTTAATAATTAATAAGACTAACTTTGAAGAAAATATTAACACACTGAAATAATATTACACGTAAAATGTTTAATTTTAAAACCAGTTTTACGTATTTATTGATCCTACAAGCATTTTGTCTTCAATTTTCAAGAACAAAATTTAAAAAAGTCCTTGTCGTTTTTAAAGATTTTTAGAAGTTTTTAAACAAAACTAAGCTTTTCTTTTTTAACTAAAGTTTTCAAAAGCAAACGAAATGTGTTAAAAAATAAATTGAAGTCTTATTTCTCATTTAAAACATAATTAATGAATAAAAACTTGGTAGGCAGTATTGAAAGGTTGGTTGAATTGAGAATAAAATATTGAATGGATTTTTTTTTTAAATTTTTTAACGATGTTTGCTTAGAATTTTATTAACATTTGAAAATATGTGGATTCAAAATATGACAAAATAAGGAAGTTTGCGCTTTTTAAAGTCGCGATTAAAAAATGGAAATATAATGGAAGCAGTTTCGGTCAAATGTTGGGGTTTTATCAAATGAGAAGCTGGTTACCTGCAACAGGATTCGAACTAAGGACCTACAGGTAAAAAAAAAAAATCTGAACCTACGGGTTTAAAAAAAAGCTGAAAAGACAATTAAAAATATTTTTTAAAAATACATCTTTTAATAAAAAGCAAAACGCTGTGAAATGTACTATTTGAAGTGGAAAAAAATCAAAGTTATCATAGTTGTTCGTAATCATAGATCATCATGACTTGCGATCGTTGTTAATGTTTAATTGTAATTATAAATGCAATTATATATATCTAATTGTATTCATAATAATTATGATAGCTTATTATCGTAATGACAATTATTGTTGTAAATTATAATTTACCTGTAATCATAAAGTATTTAGAATGCACTTTGATTGGCACTGCTCAAAATTAAAGACGGACAAAACTGAAAAACCTTTGATCTAATGATCGGATTTTCACATTCTAGGACTCCATAATCTTAATGGTTAGAGGTGGTAACTTCAAGCATGCTAATTATTTAGTGCAGACGATATTTTAAGTTACGAAATAAGAAAAAAAAACGCACTTTCTCTGAATAAATCTACCTTTTTTTCGACGAATTTGAATTTCTGACCCTCAAAATATATTGAACAGCCGCAATCTGGGGCATATGGTCCCCAAAGTTTGATCAGGAGAGCGATTTAAAGTTTGGTCGCCTCAATGTTAATTTTGCTTTTTGTGCATTTCGTAATATCTCGAGAAACTTTAAAGTGAATTGAAAATTTTTGACACACAATTACAAAATTCGTTTATCTAAAGATAATTCCATGCACGAAATAGATTTTAGTAAATATTTATTAGTTTTTATTATTTAATAAAATAATAGTTGGAAGAATTTTTAATTGTAATGAGCACAATTTTTTGCATCATTTTAATGAATTCAATTTTATATACCAGAATACAAAATTTGAGCAAGATCGGTTGAGAAATTGAATTTCAAAAAAGTCAGATGCTCAAAATTCAATTTTTCAGAAATTATTCGACCGATTTTGGCCAAATTTTATATTTTACTATATAAAATGACATTCTGTAAAATGATGCGTTAAACTGTGCACCTTACAATTCAAATTGTTTTTGAACATTCTTATACAAAATAATTAAAAGTCATAAATATTTAATGAAAGTTATTTTGTGGGTGGAATTATCTTTGGATAAGCGAATTTTATACTTGTATGTAAAATTTTTTCAATTCCTTAAAAATTTTTCAAGATATTGTGAAATACGATAAAAGTGAAACTAACATTAAGGGTTTTGAACTTTGGATCATTCTCCTGACCTAACTATTGGGACATATTTCCAAGATCGTCGGTACTCCCTTTGTATTGGGCGGCAAAAATTTAAATCCATCGAAAAAAATATATGGTTAGTTAGTGAAAGTACATTTTCTTGTCTGATTTCGTAACTTAAAATACTGTCTGCATTAGTTAATTTGCATATTTGAGGTCAACCCCTCGAACCATTAAGATAATTCCAATTCTACGGATTCAAGTCATAGGACGTGAAAATCCGATCATTAGATTTAAAGTTATTATAGGTTGTTCGTTTTTTAAATCGTTCTTTTTCTTTTTGCGAACTGTACAACTAAGTCCAGGGGGAGTTAGGAAGTTTTACATAGCTGCCGCTGCAATGACACATCATGACATACTAATTTCCTTTTTCAAAGGTACAAAAACCGAACCAGTTCTGAGTTTTTGACTATCAATGTTCAACTCCGTAGCCTTTTAATTTTGAACCCAACTCAGAAGACAAAAAAAGTTCCTGAATCAAGCATTGGCGCAAACTAGTATCTGTGGAGAACTATTCGATAAAAATCCGCATTTGTGTTACATAGAGAGGAAAACCACGAATGCTTCCCACAGTTAGCTGGTGGCAAGGGGATTCTAACCAATGTTACGTCAACTATGAGAACATTTTACCTCAGCGTCAGTACGAGCCAGTAGTAGATTTCTTATCAACCAGTCAACGCTGGGATTCGAGACTGGGCCATTTCATTGGAGGTGAACGTTCTATCACATCAGCCGCTGCGGTTTGTGTCCCTTTTTAGTATATTCCATTAAGGTCAGCATTACTATGCATTTTTTAAATTCTTTGTCAAAAAGGAGAACAAAAAATTATCACATTGGATGTAAAAATGAGTGAAGAAAGATCAAAAACGTAATCAAAATCTACCAAGTCACATTACAGGATTGATTGCGGAATTTATAAAAAAGGGGGTTTGAAAGACCATTCTTAGTTTGACATCTAATTAAGCCCGTTTTGATGCTTATTGCATGAATATTTAAGCTATGAAATAACAAAATAAAAAATTTAAAGGAAATCTGTCGAACTGTTTCTGAGTAATAACACTCCTAAAAATTGAATCTTTATACTTTCTTTTCTTGAAAATATTTTACGTAATTATTTTGAAATAATTAATAAAATATGAGATCAAATTTACTATTTTTTTTAATTTTTTAATTTTGAATGCTTTGTTAGCGGACTACAAAGGATTTATATTAAAATTGCTTTACTAATATTAATATTGGCATCTCCATTTAATGGAATAACTTAAGAACTCAAAAGATTATTAAAATGCAAAAAATATTTTTAGGCTATTAAAACATAACAAAAAGCTATTAAAGCAAACTTGCATTCCCTAAAGACTGGAAGTTATTATAAATTTGCTGAAACAAAATATAATGCGCTTTTATTCCTTTTTTGTTTACATAAAATAAAAACATTCCTTTTCAATAACTTTTAACGACTTTATTGTCCTATATTACTTCATTTATTTGAATAAGACTTTTGAAAATGATGAAGCAAATGTTCTTAATTTAATATCAGTAATCAAATTCCGTTGATATTTATACACATCTGCATATGAATTAAAATTAGCTTCTTTAACAAGCATGGGAATTAAAACTATTTTTATTCCGTTCAAGAAATTTATTATACTAACGAAATGAATTCCTTTCAATACGTGTAATTAAATGAATTAAGAGTGCAATGAATTGCTTTATTTTAATTAATAAAATAGTATGGAAAGTCTCAGAAATTTGTTTTGATATTCGAATACTTTTTTTTAATAAACAGATATTTCTGGCTTGACACATCAGATGCTTGTCATGTCAGATGAAATTATTAAATGTCAAAAATTCAAGAAACAAACACCATCTGCTGTTATTTCCGTGATTTCTCGATCAAAAGTATAAAATGTTAGCTTAGATATTTTCAAATAAACTATTCTTAACGTTTTTCAATAATGAAATGTCAGCAGTTTTTATAGTAAACTTGTTTGTTGAGAATATGCTTGACCTGATTTTTATTTAATCTTGAACTTAATATTAAATTTAATTTTAGTAACTTTCATAATAGTTTGCTCAGCAGTAGAAATTTATTTTGAACATTTTCGTTGCATTGAAAGAGAAACATTGCAGATATATATCAAACAAAGAAAGTCATCTTGCTTTATTATGGAGTACTTTTAAAAATTAACAAATATGGTCAAACTTATAACTTGAAAAGAAATCTATACTAACAAAATAAAATATTAAGCAACATCACGTTTAAAGAGACGAAGAGAGTTTTATATAATACTACCATTTAAGATATTTTTGTAACACTAATTAACAGTCGGAATAAGGTACCATCGGTCATTCAAAGTACTCTCAGTCCAAACGCCAAGTTACTAATTACCAGTCGCCAAACGGACACTTAGGTTCATGAGAATTGATCCAAAATTTGCCGAGTTATCGATAGATAATAGAGCCAAAAACAAAGACTACCCTACACTAGTAATATTGAATTTTAAGTAATTTAGCTACAGCTTAATCAACAAAAAGACCGTTCGAATTTAATATAACCCTGTAACTAAAACATTTTTGTTGTTAGAGAAATAAAGTAGCTTTAGGAAAAAAAGAGTTAAAAATAGATTTTGTTACTCGATTAGCCGCGACGCTGAATTAATGAGTGATGTAATTGAATTAAAAAGTTAGCTGTTAAAGTGATTGTTAAAAAAAGAGGAAAAGCGTTGATATACGCTTTATATAAAATTTGTTAAAAAATAAATAATTGATTTCGTTTAGTTATAACAGGATTAAGAGTGATTAAAAGAATAATTTATGAAATTAAAGAAATTTTAAAAGCTACAATGTATCTGTAATGCGTGTAATAACATCACAGTCACTATTGCATACAAAAGAAGAAGAAAAATCTAAAAAAAAAAAGAAATACTGTGTGGTAAAGACATTGGTGGTTAAGAAAATTTCATTGTTCTGGTAATAAAACTGAAATATAAGGAATTTAATCCAAACGGTTTCCGCTCATATGATAGCGGTAAATCGAAAATTCTTATTTTCAAAATTATAATTCTTATTACCCCACATTTAGTAAAAAATAGAAAGCTGAAAAGTATATTTAACCGAGGAAAATGTATTTCTGCCATGCTCTAAGGCAGGGATGGGCAAACTTTTTTGGTCAAGGGCCAAAATTCGAGAAAAAAAAAGTTTAGTGGGCCAAGTAAATACTTCTAAAATAAAAATAAAAGATACGACATACAAGTTGTAATTTAGATATTTAATGAGATGAATGAAATTGCGATTTTATTTCCTTATATTGAGGTTCGAAGTGAGATGTGCTTATTTTAAGGAACGAGGCTAAATGCTTGTCTATTAGTCTACTTCTAAAACGATTTTTTGTAAGGTTCATAGTTGAAAACACTTGATCACTTATATAAAATGAAGCAAGCATAGTACTGATTTTCGGGACATGAGATCAAATTTTGGAAACTAACTTTAGGTAATGATTTGCGAAACTCAAACTTTGGCTTATTTAGAAACAACTGCTTCCGATGATTGCTGGATTGCAACTCAATTCATTCAAGCTGCAAATCCGACCTCACTCTTTCACAATAATGTTGAAAGGCATGGTAAAAATATCTAATTCTGTTTGAGTAGCACTGAAATCTTGAAATCAGCGTTCAATTTCAAAACAGAGTTTTTTCAAGCCATCTTCATAATTTCTAAGCTTTTCCTTATTTACTGAGGGTATTGAATTTAACCTCGAGAAATAAGACAAGTCGTTCTTAGCTAGCTGCCCAGAAAACAGATTCAGCTTCAGTTTAGAAGATTTAAGATGGGCCCAGATATCATTGATGAATTCATTTTTCCCTTGTGCCTTAACATTCAAGTTGTTCATCATTGAACGCATGGCACTCCAAATCAACTTTGCGTTTTTTAGTATCTTTTAGGGGGGTTAAAATGTTTACAAATAAGTCAAAAAAGCACTAGCCATTTTATAAATTTAATAATTTTACGATTATTTACAATTAACACATGTGTGTAATTTTTCCATATCCAATAAATGTTAGAACTCGCTCCGGCAGAAAAATCCACTCGTTGGAGATTAAAATGCGCAGTCTGCCACATGTGAAGTGCAATTCACCTATAGTAAATTCCATATGTCTGCTCCTCGAGAAAGACAGACCCTCGTTGGAGCCAATCTACGGCTATTCTATAAAGAACTTCTGCTTATAACATTTTACCAATTGAAGTTGTCTGTGCTAACTATTTCCATCAATTTATGCCTTGTAGAAGAAANCTGCTCTAAGGTATCATGATAAAATTATCAAATTTTACCACATTTACCAAATTTTATCTCGTTTCATAAAACTATACTCATTGTTAATTTTACCAAAATTAATACCAAAGATCTTCGAGAAAGTTCTTCTTTTTGTGTTCCCATAAAACCATAAACAGGGTATATTTTAAAATTTTTTGGTAGTTTTGACTAAATATTTTTTTAAATACACTAAAAAAGACTAAAACCACGGACTGTTTGGAATATCCCCCTCAATTTCAATTTTAGATCGACGAATTTTATTGTGTACTCTTGCTGAACCGATGTTCTAAAAATTAAAATTAAAAAAGGAAAACAAGACGAAAAAGAGTAGAAGGTATGATATGCGATTTGCTATTTTCTACTTAATAAATTATATTGTTATTCTTATCGAATTAATATACAAATATTTACAAAATTTACTACCAGAGGGCGTTGATTGCAGAAGAAATTTTTAAACTTTTTTTCTGTTACAAGTCAGATCATTTCAACTAAAATAGCTGAACATTCGTCTGTTAATTTAGTCCTCATATTGTTGTGTAGTAATTTTGAAAACTCTGTGTTACAGATTTTTCAAACAATAGTGCTACTTATTAACTTCGTATGAAATACTGAAACTTACTAAAAATATTTTTAGCACATTAAGGCAAGCAGTAAATTTATTTCGTTACGCATTTTTAATTTATTTTTCAAATTATTGGTCATATGTAAAGCAACTGATCATTTCCTAATCTGTTGAATGTTGAGATCGTATCTTCCCTGAATGATCAAAATTTTTGCTAAATGAATCATTATTTGTCATTTACTTGTCGATATTCAATATGTAAATAGAAAATTATAAAATTAATAAAAAATATTGCCCTTAAAATAAGAAATAATGCTATGTCGTCCTATATTAATTGTCAGCGGCACCACCACCGCTGTTTTGGACGCTCAACTTTACGTTACATTTTGTTTAGCTGCGCAAACAAAATGTAACGTAAACGTAATGCCCTTGAAATAAGAAAAAATGTTATGTCGTCCTATATAAAAAAAAATCATTAGCGTCACCACTTTTGACGCTCAACTTTACGTTACATTTTGCTTAGCTGCGCAAGAATTAGTAGATATAAAATAACTAGATCTAAATAATTAAATCTAGATCTAAATAAGGGCAAATTTGAGAAATTATTGTTTTGAAGTGATTGTGTTTGTAAGATTTTACCATTAGCGCAGAAAAAGCCACCGGTGTCTGATACTGTATTACATAACCATAAATTATTGAAATGCTAAATATAATATTTTCACTTACTTTGTCCTAAGTTGATACAAGATGCTAAAAAAGTAGGAAAAAGTGCATTTAATAAAAATTCTGTGTCAAAAGGTTAAAGCTTAATCATTTTACTTTTATCACCTAATAACGTTTCGATTCCTTCCCTATTCAATAAAAATAAGATTTATGAGTTCCTTTTAACAGCATAATATCCCTTAATAACCCAAAATTTCTTGGCAAATGCTTATTTAAGGAAAACTTTCATAAAAGTTCAATAAAGAAAAAGAGAATAAAATATTTTCTAAAAGGTGGAAAAGCCTCATTACTTAAATGATTTACATAAATGATCGTGCATCAATTGAGATAATTTTTCTACGAAGAACTATATATTTTTGATATATAGTCTTACATTATGAGAGGATATGTGGAAATGTGTTTCGTAAATATGTGGCGCAGTTTATTGCCCTAATTAGCATTCTTCTTGAAGTAAATATAAAATATATTGTTTCTCAAAGTTTAACTTTGAAGTAACATTTTGCGTCTGAAAAGGAAATCAATTTGTGTATGTGTTTGCTAGGTGGGTAGTTAAAATATTTTTTTCTATTTTATTTTGTTTATAGTCAAACTTCATAAATCCGTCTCCCGCTAATCCCAAACCAATAAAATTATAACTAAAAATTTTTTTTAAAGAAAATAGTAATTAACATAAATTTTAAACAAGTCTAGATGTGGTTGCATGCACCGGTGAAGCACCAGTTCGTTTTACAAAGAAAATTAAATTACTTTATTTGGTACCTATTAAAATCGTTCACAATTGTACTACATTGATAACACATGAATAACATTAAATTTCATGCAGCTAAGAAACTGGAACATTTTAAGAAACAGAAACTAAAATGAAAGTGAAATAAAATATTATATTTAAAAGAATCTAAAAATTTTTTTTAAAAAAAGACAAATAATTGAGTTTTAAGAGATAAAATTCAATAATAAATACTGAAAGAATTAAAAACAGTGTTTGAAGTATAAAACTTACTGGCTAAGAAACAAAATTAACGATTAAAATGATTAAAACAATCATATTAAATCCGATATTATAATCAATTAACACTGACTACTAGCGTTATTTAAGCGTAAAAATCAAAAATTACATATAACGTTAGTAATTGTAAGTTATGATATAAATGTGAGAATCATCATTGTGAAAAAACTTAAAAAAAAGTACATCTTTGTGGTAGTAGTAGTACTTTCTATACATCGCACTAGAGCAGCACAATGAGCCATCGGCCGTGGTCTACGTAACATCCCTGAGGTTGATCCGAAGACATGTCATCGCAATATTTCGTTTTGCCGAAGGGATGACTGCTCCGCTTTGGTAGCCAGACGACCTGCGTACGAAGTCGCGCTCTTTACGGTAGAACAGTTTAACGAGATCCAATACCGCATACTCTCCATCTCTTCGCAGGCTGATCATAGTGGTCACCAAGTCACTGACTGTAAAAAAGTGATGCTTGACTGCGATGATCTGCTTGGAACCGTGTTTTACGATCACTGTTTTGATCACTGTGTAAAAATCTAGCAATTAGCATTGCTTAACTAATTAAAATGCATTTTATTTTTAATTGTAATTCTTTTGAAGTAGAGCGTTTTGAAAAAAATGCATTAAATTTTGATGAAATTTGAAATACAGCATTAGAAATAAGATTAGTGTCAAGATTAGCATAAAATTATTTTCTAAATGAATCGGAAACGTGCTAAAATTGTTAAAACCACTACTCATTTAGCTAAAAGCATGATCAACAGGTGTTTAATTTTATGCAGTAAAAAAGAAGACTATATTTTCATTGCAAGCAGCAACTATATCAGAGTATTAAAGACCAGAACTAGTCCCTAAAGATAGATAAATGAGAGACTAGATATAAAAGTAGGGTTTCGATGTTTTACCATGAGATCATAAAATCTTGCTGATTTTCCTTCTTTCTGAGACTTCGTTATGTTAATCCTCATAAAAAGCTTTTTAATTAAAAGGCTTATAGAGAGATAATGATGCACCGCTTTCTTGTGATTTTCTGTGTCTTGTTAATCATAATTTTATTAAAACGTGACAACCAAAATTTCATCATATTTAATCCATTTCTTGCCAATGAAAGACACATTGCGTATATTAACAGTAAAAAATATTAGTTTAGATGCGATATGTTATCTTGAAAGGATTATCTGAAATTTAAGTGACGGATAATACAAGGAACTATGCATGACACATACTCAGAAATTCACAATCATTTTCTTTTCTTTTTACATTCTTTTTAGGTTCCACAGTGAACTGATCGTAAAATACGACTTCCCGTAGATTACTGAAGTCAAACATCACCCGCTGCAGTCAGTGAGTGGGTGGGTGACCACTTTGATCAGCCTTTGAAAGTGAACCGAGGGTATGCATGTGCAGTGTCGGTCCTCGTCATAGTGTTCTACCGTAAAGTAATCGACTTCACCCGCAGTTCGCATCGGGGTAACCATCTCCACTGTAGAGGATCGAAGTTGTAATTTGCATATTCTCGGATTATCCTCAGAAGATGTTTCCCAGACCGTCGCCAATAGCCCATTGTGCAGGTCTAGTGCGACTTAAATAGAATAATACTACATTATTTAAATGGTTTTTCACTGACGCACATTTTAAGTATTTTATTGAAGGGCTTGTGGTTATATACCAATAAGCAAAATTTTTGACAAAGACAGCGTTTTTACTTTAAATTTTGCCAGATTTTGGTGCACATAAGCAACTTTAACATTGTAGTTGCAGGACCTGGGTCAATAAAGTAATAAGTTACACTTTTATGGAGGTAACATTTCTATATCACACTCTTAGTGTTGTTACCAGATAGGTACTTAAAAATTTTTTTGAAATTTTTGCTCGATACAAATAATGATAAACTCTAAACTCAGCAGCGCGACAGCCCATAGAGGGCCAAGGCCTACTGTGCCCATCTCAGTTTTCTTGACCTTGAACTCTGGGGTGCAGGAGCAGATGTTCCGGTCAGGTGGTCAGCTGAACGCGGAACCCCCAGTGTTTATCTCCCAAGCATGCTTGGTACTCATTTATCGACCCACTGAAAGGACGAAAGACTGAGGCAACCTTGCCCGACCCGAGGATCGAACCAGGGACCTGTGGCACGACAGCGCGAAGCGCTACCGCTCAGCCACCGAACGTCACAAATAATGATACAATCACGTAAATATCTTACTGCTGAAATGGAAATTGTGGTGTTTTTTACCGAAATGACTTAGGAGATGATAATTAGTTAAGGATGTCGTAGGATATATCGTAATTTAATGCAGGTATAATATTAGTTATATTAGAAAATTTTTTACTAGATAATCACTCTAATTAAAATCATGAGTCATAAATTAAACAAAATTTTTTAAGCAGCAATATCAGTTATTTACTAATGCATCTGACTTTATGGTCCAAAAAAACACTTTTTAATACAAACTGGGCTAAATCTTCTTTTGTTATTGCGTTTGGGATTTCAAAAACGAAAAGTTACGCTTTTTTTAACTTTTTTGTTTTTTGTAAGTCAAGTGATAAAAAAGCAAAAAAAGAATGTACAAAAATGCAACACTAATATTTTGAAATATAAAGATATATATATATATCTATATTCTTTCGATCAAATTTTTCTTTATAAAGAAATATTGCGTTTACCAAAAATAAATATATAAATAAAACATTTCGTTTCGACTTATTGACCTAGCTCTAAGGCATCGTTCAAAAAATCCAAATGCGTATAAATATGTTGATAGTTTTACTGAATAGTGTATGAAGTTTTATTGTTGCTATTTATTTAAGTTTATAAACATTTTCTGACTAGCAGAAATATTATACGGTTTATTTTAAAAATGTTAAAAAAATCCTGTTACATTTTCATAAAAGTTTGAAAGTTTGTTAATTACATATTTACTAACAACTAGTAATTCGTCGGTGAGTTTTTTGTTTTAAATGCAACTCAAAATGCTTGTTTAAAAAATAGCTACCTTACATATGAATTATTCATTAATTATTCATTTGTAAATTCATAAATTATTCATTCTTTTTTATTTAGTCTTTTTTCAAAACTTTTTACAGGTCTTCAATTTTTTTTAAATCGTTGCCACGGTTCTTATAAATTTATAAAAGTCGTTGTAAATATACGTTAATTTATGCCTTTAATTATCATTTGAAAAGTTATATTTGTTATACAGTTATACAGTTTATATACATATAAACTGTGACAAGTTTCTTGAAAATGGCTTTTAAATTACCCATTTCTTATTGGCTGTTAAGTCCTTGGGTTATTTAACTGAAGAATTTTATTTACATCTTAAAATTATATTTTATTTAAGATAATAAATTTGATTGAAAATAATTTCAAAATTATTACATATAACATTTTGCTTTAAGAGACTGATATTTAATTTTTAGGTTCGATGCAATTAATCCGGTTCATTCGGTGCAAAATTTTAAAAATTTTACAGTTGTAACAATTGTAAATTGAATTTATATTTCACAACTACTGGAAATTATTGAAATAAGGCCTGAATTTTATACCCCAAAACAAAGATATCTTTTTTTAATATCTTTTAAGTTTTATAACCTTTGGCATAGCTTTTTAAAATTTGAGTAGTAGCTAAAATAAGTAACTATTTATTTTCTCTATCGAAAATTTACTACTAGTTCTTTAAGTATTTACTTTTCAATCTCTTTCTCGCAATAGTGTCTTAAGTTTAATAATATTTTACTAATTCTTTATAGGACAATTCATATCAGTTAAAAAAGAGAGGTTGAAAATTTCAAATTTGAACAAAAAATATGTTGATCAAGACATCGGAGCATTTCGTAAATAATTATCATAAAATTCAATTGATTTCAAGCTAGCTAAAAGGAATTTGATCTCAAATTTAACTTTAATGTATACTATAAGTTTGAGACAGGCTAATATCAGTGAGTGAAACGACTGTCTATTTTTTTTATTCAATTGAACATTTCACCTAAGGCACTTTTTCATTTTACTTTTACTGAGATGGATTTCTAGAGGATCATTTTTTCCCCTTTTATACTGTCCATCTGACAAATAAATCGCCAGCACACGTCCCGGTTGAAATGGATGATAGCTTTCAAGTTTCTAAAAAGTTGAATTTTATTTTCATGTAGCTGAAGTAAAGGAGAAAGTGAAATACATAGGCCTTTTCTGACGTTACTTTATGCTACAAGATAATTAAGATCAAATCAAAAGAAATAAAGAGGGCAATGATTATATAATAAAAGAGAAACTGTTGTAAAGGAGAAACTGATATTAATAAGCCAATTTCGATGTCACTTTGTGTCGCTAGGTATTTAAGATTATATTAATGGGAAAAAGTGAGGGACTTAAAGGAAAAGAGAAGCTGTTTCAAAGGAGAAATTGAAATAAATTATTCTATTTCTGACGTCACTTAGTGAAACTGGATCACTAAAATCAAATAAGAAGAAATAAGGAGGGACAGGTAAGAAAAAAGAGAAACTGTGGTAAAGGAGAAACTGATATTAATAAGCCAATTTCGATGTCACTTTGTGTTGCTAGGTATTTAAGATTACATTAATGAGAAAAAATGAGGAACTTAAAGGAAAAGAGAGGCTGTTTCAAGGGAGAAAATGAAATAAATTATTCCACTTCTGATGTTACTTAGTGCAACTAGATCATTAAAATCAAACTCGAAGAAATAAGAAGGGTCAGGTAAGAAAAAAAAAATAAACTGTGGTAAAAGAGAAACTGATATTAATAAGACAATTTCGATGCCACTTTGTGTTGCTAGGTATTTATGATTACATTAATGGGAAAAAAAATGAGGAACTGAAAAGAAAAGAGAGGTCGTTTCAAACGAGAAAATGAAATAAATTATTCTATTTCAAACGTTACTTTGTGATATTAGTTAATTAAATTCACTTTCAAAGAAATAAAGAGGGTAATGAGGAAAGAAAAAAAGAGAAATTGTTGAAAAAATTTAAATTGTAATAAAAAAAACTTGTAAACTTGTTTTTGATGTTGCTTCAAGTAACTTTATGAATCAAAATAAATAAATAGAAATGAAGGAAGAGAAACTGTTGCAACGGAGAAACTGAAGCTAATCAGTCTATTTTTTTATTTTAAATTGCTAGATATTTAAGACTACATTAAAGGAAATAAAAAAGAAGAAATTGAAAGAAAAAAAGAAACTGGAAAGAAAAAAGAGAAACTGAAAAGAAAAAAGAGAAACTGAAAAGAAAAAAGATAATCTATTGAAATTGGGAAATTGAAATAAATAAGCCTATTTCTGACGTTCTATTATGCAACTAAATAATTAAGAGCAAATTGGAATAAATAAAAAATAGGCAACAGGAAAGAGAAAAAAAATAGAAACTGTCGTTAAGAAGAAACTGAAAATAATGAGCCTATTAAGGTGTAACTTTGTGTTGCTAAATAAGATTATGTTAATGGAGACAAAAAAGAACAAAGAAATGCTGTTTCAAACGCAAAGTTGAAATAAATTGCCTTATTTATCATATTTTTAACGTTACTTTGCGTTACTAGATAATTAAAATCAAATTAAAAGAAGTAAAAATGGTGACCAGGAAAGAAAAAAGAGAAGCTGATGTAAAAATTGAAACTTAAATAAAAAGAGCTTGTTTTCGATGTTACTTTGAATCCTTTGATAAATAAGATAAGATTAAATTAATGGAAATAAAAGGAGAGAAACTGTTCCAACAGAAAAACTGAAATTAATAAATCTATTTTTGATGATATTTTGTGTTGCTAGATTTTTTAGATTGCATTGACGGAAATAAAAAGGAAATTAAAAAGAAAAAAAGAAGAAAAAAATAGTGCGTGGAGTCCCTCCGCGCAGAAGTGAAACTTCGTAATGTGGAAATGAAAGTAGGAAGGGGTAGAAATTGATTTTTAGTGAAATCATATTGCTTCTTTAAGACATACTTTATTAACATTGCTTACAATTCACAATTGATCGCATCATTTAATTATCATTTTCGAGTGGAGAAATATCCAAATCTATAATATTTACAATATGATTATGATAACTAAAGTAAGATACGAAATGTTTAGTTCTATTTTTTCAATATTTCTTGCAAAAACTGCATCAATGGTAGTTACCCCTTTGGTTGCTGGATCATTCCTACCATTTATCGGTCAAAATATACTTGAGAGTGCCCCTTGGAGAAATTGGCGACTAATGTTTGGCGCCATTCCTGCTTGTGCAGAACATCATAGTAACAGAAATGGCGGCCGAAACATAATGATATTTCAATAAAACATTGGAAAATTTCACTAAAACATGGGCCAAAACTTTATAAAATTGCAATGAACCCAATATAAGCAAAATTAATAAACCAAATAAAATGCATTTTGATTCCATTATAAAAATTAATGGAGTAAGCACAGAATGAAAAGGAAAAAAACAACTCACTTCTTCATTAAGCTTGAATATCCTCAGATTTAGGTGCACATAATTCTCTAATAAAGCAGTTAGATACTGTCTAAATTTATCATGAATAGATTCTGTGTACCTCCATCGCCACATAAATTCGGCGAAATACGAATCGAAAATGGCGTCTGTGGTACCGGACTGGCAGTGACATTTTTTTCTAAAGTCCCTTTTTATGAATGCGGACATACCTTCGATCTTAATGACCAGAAGCAAAAGTATCCTTACCAGCCGGTATCCAACGTAGAACTAACGGATCTCTGAAATTAGATATGCCGTTGAACATTTAAAAATAAAGCTAAAATCTAAACCAATCAGAATCACGATTGGGTTTCAACATCGCCAAGCTTGGCGATCAACCGCAATCGCAGCTTGGCGAGAATCAGGGGGCACCCTCAAATATAGTCTACCCCATTTATCATTTCCAATCCAAATTTGTCTTTAAGGAAGGTTAATAATGTTTCAGCTTCAGGTAACGAGAAATTCACATTAAAATCTCCTGCAAGGATCACAGGCCGCTCACAATAATCAATTTCTTCACCAGTAACGTCTGCCAGAGCTTGTGAACCTGCAGTGGATGGTGGCAATAAAGATTTTGCATTAAATAATTTAATATCCCTCATGGATGCATTTGGTGAAATGTAAATGGCAATTAGAAAAGAGGAAACCTAACAATCAATTGATATTCACAAGAGACGTACCTTGACATAACCTTAAATTCGTCTACATCAAACTAAAATATTTATAGAAAAACAATACTTTTATGACTTTTATTATTTTTATGCTAGTGAGAACCAAAACAATATGGAAATGAATGAAGGAAAACTGGATCCTACCACGTGATTTCCCGGCCAATAAAAATGTAGCGTTAAACGTTTAACGCAACCTTGTTGGAAGTCGCATTAAGAAGTATCACTTCAAAAAGAGAGGCTAAAAAAAGAGAGGTTGTTATAAAAGAGAAACTGAAATCAATAAACCTGTTTTTGAAACAGATTTGTGTTACTAGATATTTAAAATCAAATTTAAATAGCAAAGAAGGGAAACTGAAAATAAAATAAAACTGCGGTAAAAAGAAACTGAAAAAAAAAACTGTCTCCTATGTTACTTTGCGTTACTTGATGAATAAGATTAAATTATCAAAAATAAAGAAGAGAAACTGCTGTAAAGTAAATACTGAATTTAATAAGCCTGTATTCAAGGTTACTTGAAGTTGCTAGATAGTTAAGATAGCAGTAATAAAATAAAAAAGGAGAAACTTGAAAATAAAAAAGAAATGCTGTTGCGAAGGAGAAGCTGAAGTTAAAAGCCTATTTCTGCTATAATTTGTGTAACTGGATAATAAAGACTAAATTCAAATACCAAAAGGTCTTATGTCATTTATAAATATTAAATTACGTTTCTTGAAATCAGTGCTATTACTGAGTGTCTCTAAATGACAAATGAATTAAAAATTCCACCGTGTATCATTAGCTTAAGAAAATATACTTTTTTTCCTCCTCAAATTTAAAAATTAGGTACGAAATTCATCAACAGATGGTGCTATTTATTAAGAGTATTTTCAAAATAACTGTTCTTTACAACAACAACATGGCTCAGTGTTGCGGACAATACCAACCAGCGGCCATGGGAAAAAATGAAAAATTCAGTGGGGATGGTCTGACGAGCAGCAGAAAACATTTAAGTTTTTGCAGTCAGTAACGCCATCTACTGATGAATTTTATAGGTTAATTCGAAATTTACTGAGAAAAAAAATTCTTGCTTCTCTACGGCAAATCATACATCTCTATCTTCTTCAATTTTTTTCTTTATTAGGTTTTTCCAATAGTTGGTCCTTTTTGGGACACATGGAGCAAACTCTTACTTTAAAATTTTTAGTTTCATTCACAGCTATTTAAAAACAAATTTCTATTACGAAGTTTACTAATAATTTCCGTTTTTAAAATGAATTCCTAATCCTATCGGGACCACAGGATTGAAATAATCGAGAAGTACTGTTATGTACACCAAACTACATCTAGAAATCTATTTTTATTAGTAACGTAATTATTTCTTTGTTGGCAGTTAATTTAAGAAGAAGTTAAACGTTTCAGAGTTTTTATCAGAAAGAAAAATAAATAAACATTGGCTTTTACGTTTTTTACAACGGAGACATTTTTAATCAATACTTAGCTGACTATTAATCGAATTGCCATAAAATAGAGAGCTGTAGTTAACACTCATTTTCAGCTGTGATCAAATATCAAAGGGTAGCTTAGAGACGCAAAAATTAAGGACGATTTGAAAAGTCAATTAAAGAAAGTGGTAAGATATGCAAATGAGCTGCTTTCTCTGTTGTGCTTAGGAAAAGAGAAAATTATTCTCCACAAAATTCAAAACTAGTTAAAGTCCTTCAACAAATGACAATGCAGACTGGAAAGCTATAAAACAATGTTATATACCGCATCTCAAAACATTTCAACTAAAATATCTGCGCTGGCGTCTTCAGACGGCAACATATTATTGCTGCAAATGGTGATTGTTTTAAATATATAGTTTAATAGATTTTTAAGTCTGAAGCGTCATAACGATTTCGATGCGTGCCGGGTTCTCGAAGCTAAACATAGCAAACCTTACTGTTTCGAAATTAAAAGAATAATTACAAAGCAAAATCAATTCAAAGGTAAGTAAAATTCTCTTGCTTCTATTAAAAGGTAAAATATAGACGATAAAATTATTTAATTAACTTAGACTGAACACGAAAATTAACATGCGTAAAAAGGCAAAGAATGAATAAATTAGTATAGATATAGCTTCGTCCTCTTATCAAAGTGTGAGCGTTCTGACGGAGTTATATACACAAGATTGCTTCTTTTCAATAAGATTTTAGTCAAGTTCTAAGTTTTTATAACATAGACATTATGTTTTCACCACATAGTACGTATGCTAAAAGAATTTAAAAACCAATAAAAAGTAAAAAAGCATTTGAACTGTCATAGAACGAGGAAAAGTTTAAATCATAGTAAATTGAAAACAGGTAAAAAGAGTAAGAACTAAAAACAACACAGATAAAAGAGAAGACGATAAAACAGGATCAACCAGGTTAATAGAAGGGAAAATTATAAAAATCAAAAGTTAATAGTATCTTTTTTACAAAACATGTTGGTCTATAGGTAATTGGAATGTGGCAGTTCGAAACAGATTGGGGAGGTTATCAAACGATATCACGGGGACGTGCCAAATTACCGTGTTTGTACACATTTTGCATCGCATGGGTGCCAACTAGTTACCGTTCCCATACACATTGAGCATCGCGTGGATGCCGGTTAAATACCGTGCCAGTACACATTGAGTATCGCGTGGATGTCAACTAGTTACCGTGCACTTACACATTGCTCATCACGTGGATACCGACTAATTACCGTGCCCATACACATTGAGCATCGCGCGGATGCCAACTAGTTACCGTGCCCGTACACATTGCTCATCACGTGGATGCCGACTAATTACCGTGCCCGTACACATTTTGCATCTGTTGGGTGCCAACTAGTTACCGTGCCCGTACACATTGCTCATCACGTGGATACCGATTAATTACCGTGCTCGTACACATTGAGCATCGCGTGGATGCCAACTAGTTACCGTGCCCGTACACATTGAGCATCGCGTGGATGCTGGTACATAATGGGCCTGGCATGAATGTCTGCTAAATACGGCTCTCGTTACGAATGGGTCAAAAACGTGTTAAATTTCTAAAATACATCCATTCTTTTCAAGCAGATAACACTACATTTAAAGAAAATTTTATAATTCAATAATTATTTAATTATGTCACCTTCTTACAGGTTTTTATGAATTATTTTATTGTTATGGGGTAAAGAGGGCAAGACAAGTGTAAAATTAATAATAAGCGTTGAAAAATTTTCCATTAGTTACATTTAAAGTTAGACCTGAACTTCATCCCACAGGAAGCCTTACACAGTTAGTGGGCTCAGACTGTTAAAATAAGTGAACGAATAAGTTTGCACGTAAACCAACTTTTACAAAAATTCATAAAAAAAAAACTAATCTTAATTTTGTGTGTTACAGGTGACTTTTTTGGAAATTAATCCATTATTACAGTCCACTGCATTGAAAAGAACGAGATGAATAATAAACAATTAACTGTGAAAAAATACAGATGAAAGTTGATAGTAAACAATTTAAAATTTGAAAATTAACTATTACCAGTCCAATAAAGTACAGAGGTCAATTTCAATTATAGTCTGATCGTTGAGACTTAATTTTTGTTCTTGCTTCGTAATATAATTTGGAAATCTATCTGTCACCATGGAGGCTTTTTTCTAGTTTTCGTCAGGTTAAGAGATGGCTTGAATTCATAGTGTCTACTTAACAAATTAGGCATATGTTGGTAGAAAGAACTATTATTTTTAATAAATGTTATGCCAAGTAGTCATGGCCAATCTCTAGTCTAAAATTTCCTAAAGTCTCTGTTCTGGGTCTATGACTATACAATTTCCAAGAATTTACCTTTTGATATTTTAGATATATCGTTGCTACTCATTGCATTAAAAAATTATTGAAAATGTATCTTTTAATGTATGTGGGTGTAACAAGTGCATTTTTTGGTTTTGTACTCTGTTTCTGATAGAATGTCTGCTGATCATTACCTTTAAATTATATTATCTGCTGAAAAATATTTGTTTTCTTACATTTCCTAAAGATTAAAGTTAGTATGATTTCAAATATGATATAAATTTCAAAACAATGTTTTCCCGTTACTGCTTATTGAATGTTGATAAATAAGATGTATGTATAAGAGATGATTACAAAAAAATCGATATTATTCATTAGTTAAATGTAAATATATATTTGCTTCTTCTGTTTTGCTTTTATAGTGCTACAAAATTCTACAAGCAAGATCACTGTTTTAGTGGTTTAATTAAACTACCTGTTAGAAACAGTGCGAATGATTTCAGCTGTAGGAATATAATTTCTCTATTACACAGATTCTTAGTTGTAGATTTTTATAAACATAACTTTTTCAGGTATTAATAGTTATGATAGTGATGAATATTTAATTCCACTCAGAAACAGACTTGTCAGAAACAGCCCGAAAACTTGATGTACTTTACCCATTTTTTCCCTTGATTTTACTCTAACTTTTTTTGTATCCAGCACAATTTATGTACAAAATACCTTATATACAAAATAGAAGTGCTTTTCCTTGAATTTAAGGCAAATCTAAGTCTATTTTGTTCATGTCCATTCAAACTCTGTATTAAATCTTATACTTTTGTTAGAAATAGGCAAATCATAAAGTAATTTATTTACCATTTGGACTTTTATGAAAAGACTTCAATAATATTTCAGAAACTGCATGCTATGCTTTATTTAAAAATAAGTTAACCTCTAAGCGAAAAAATAGCCTAAGATTTATCCCAAAAAAATTTACTGTTTTTTTTAATATTTTGTTATGGCGCAGTTCACAGTCGGTGGATGCACAGACCACGAATTGCAAAAAGCATTTAAAATTCCGATAGCAAATAAACGCAAAATCAAACGTTCCGAATATGTTATTTCCTCACATAAAAATCCTTCATATAAAAATGAATTTATATGCAGTCAAATATCAAGAGACAGCGAAAGCATTCCAAGTATTCATTTTTCTTTTTCAGAAAATCTTGACATTTGACTTTTCTTGATGTTAAAATGAAAGCGCTGAAGATGAAAGTGCTTTCCTTTGTAAATGTTTTGATGTGATGATGAAAGCTCTTTCTATTAACTTGTATACGCTCTTCCTATTAACCTGTATTACCTATATATTCATAGGTAAAATTTATTTTCATGAAAGTTTTTTTAGTTCCTTGCGCATTAACGACCGAGTAATGTGGAAAAAATACTATGTAATAAGAAGGGGAAAAATGGAAAATCAATTTATGCTGTTTTTTCTCACAGTTCACATATGCATTTATTAAAGATAATGGGTACTGCCTACAAGTTCAAGCTAGTGGGATAATTTTTTTTAAAATTAGGAGTAACTCTAGCTTTGAAAAGGCACTTAAGGTGTCTTGATTTCATATCTAAATTTAAATACTTATATAATTCATAACATATTCCGATGGGCTTAGATATCTTGCTCTATTCTTTCCTCTTTTAAAGAAAAAAAGATTATTACATTTTTATGTCTTTNTGATATTAAATTGTTGAAAGCGCTTTTCAAATTGATCTTGAAGCAATTGGAGGTTGATGACAAATGTTAATAAGACTTATTCACTGTCACCTATCATTTTTTTTTTCATGTTTGGAAATTGCACAAGAGATTTCATTTTCAAATATGAAATCCAGAAAACTAACTTAGTTCTGAACGAGTTTATAGCCCTTATCATTCCTGCTATAAGTTTGCCTTTTCCCTGCAACTCCAAGTTTAAATTATTTAGTTTTTCAATTATGTCTGTTATGAAAGACAAATCTCCTAGCCTAAGAGGATTTCTTAGTTTTAAAAATATTTGATTTTTGGCTGCAAGATAATTTTTTATTTCTTCGATTAAATGTATAAATCTATCAAGTACTTTGCCTTTACTGAGCCAACGTATTTCAGCATGTAAAATGAAGTCAGCAACATCAGGATTTTGTAACAGGGCCTTGAAAAGTCAAAGTCGCAAAAGAGCTGCTAGAATTAAGTTAACTATTTAGGTAATAATTTTCATTACATGTAACAATTTTAGGAATTTATCAAATTAATTTTCGCATATCATTTATGGGAAATTGGAAAACTAAAATATTTTATCGTTGGGCACAAGCAGCGGGCACACCAAGACCGATTGACGGGCGCCATGGTGCCCGCGGGCATAGGGTTGGGGATCCCTGGGCCTACAAGTTTAAGCTATTGGGATATTTTTTTTTTAAATTAGGAGTAACTCTAGCTTTGAAAAGGTACTTAAGGTGTCTTGATTTCATATCTAAATTTAAATACTTATATGATTCATAACATATTCCGATGGGCTTAGATATCTTGCTCTATTCTTTCCTCTTTTAAAGAAAAAAAGATTATTACATTTTTATGTCTTTGGATTGTAATATGTCAAATCTACATTTATTTATGATTACGTGTAATTATAATTATTACTGTTTTAAATAAAAATCCAAGCTGAGACGAACACAAATACTTTAATCCATTAACTCTGGACTTTTTTTAATATCTCAATAATGTGTTTTTTTATATCTCAATTAGTGCTATTATAAAAAGTGCGTTCGATTTAGGGGTTCTTTTCTTGTATTAGTAACCACTTAAATCTTGAAATGATTTAAATTATAAAAATTATAATACTCTTATATCACCGTGTGGACCAGTGTGTTTAGCTTCATCTTCCTTAAAAAAAAAAAAATAATAAATAAATAAATAAAGGAAAAAGAAACTAAGAATGAAGAAAATTTTAGAGGCCTCACGCACGAGGACTGTTTTGTGATCCGGAAAAGAAGAAAAGTTATTAGTAAGCATGCATTTTTTCTTCAAGAAAAGAGCTAAGAATGAGGAGAATTTTGAAGGCCTCGCGTTATAGAGAACTTTTTGTACCCTGAAACAGAAGAAAGGTTATTAGTAAACATGCTTTGTTTCTTTGGTAAACATGCTTTGGCCTCGCGTTATAGAGAACTGTTTTGTACCCTGAAACAGA
This sequence comes from Parasteatoda tepidariorum, assembly GCF_043381705.1. NCBI lineage: Eukaryota > Metazoa > Arthropoda > Arachnida > Araneae > Theridiidae > Parasteatoda > Parasteatoda tepidariorum. The sequence goes on from NC_092208.1 coordinate 39,864,430, forward strand.
AGAAAGGTTATTAGTAAACATGCTTTGTTTCTTCAAGAATCGAGCTAAGAATGAAGAGAATTTTGAAGGCCTCGCGTTATAGAGAACTGTTATGTACCATGAAACAGAAGAAAGGTTATTAGTAAACATGCTTTGTTTCTTCAAGAAAAGAGCTAAGAATGAAGGGAATTTTGAAGGCCTCGCGTTATAGAGAACTGTTTTGTACCCTGAAACAGAAGAAAGGTTATTAGCAAACATGCTTTGTTTCTTCAAGAAAAGAGCTAAGAATGAAGAGAATTTTGAAGGCCTAGCATGTACAGGAGCAACTGAACTATTTGTAACTTGTCGAAGAGATAAAGTTACTTGTCGAAACCATTTAATTTTTGAAATTTTTAGTTTGCTTATACAAGGTATAAATATCAGTGATTGTCAAGCTGTAAGAATTATTTCCACAAAATGAAGCAGTCTTTTTTATACTTTATATCTTTTAGAAAGTCTTGATAGCTAGGGTTCTTTACTCTCTCGAAAATTAGCTAGATATTAAATGGTTTTACCAGCTTTTTCTATTTTCATGCCACAAACAGTCCTGCATACAGCTCAGCGGCTGTCAAACAGTGGTTCGAGAGAAACATGCTTGTATTCTGATTAAATGCGGAAAAGTGAGGTCCTGGAATAGAGTTTTCTAAACACTGGTACAGCTGGATTATGACTTTTTGCTTGTAAACAAAAACATATAAAAAATAGAAATGAATAATATTTAAGAATTAAACTGCGGCTAACAGATGCATTCAGACTAAAGAGTTCAGTCAATAGAGGTTATACTGCAGACAACTAGTGCTTTAATTTACCCTCCCAGTTTTTATTTATTTTTATTTTTAATTGGATAATACTATAACTTTATAACTTAATGAAAATTATCTCCAACTTTGAGAAGAGTTTCAGTTTTGGAAAATAAAACTCTAAATTTTCAGGACAAAGCATAAAATAAATATATTTCAAAGAAAGTAACGCAAGAGAACCCAGACATGGAAAGAACACAAATGCAAATTGTCTTGAGCTTTTTCATATACTCCAGCATATACTTTTCCTGTAAGTTGTTTTCCTATATGTATTTACATTATTGCAAAAAAATCACTTTCCTATAGATTAGAGATAAGATTTAGGAACATTTAACTAAAACATCCATTCATATAAATCGTAAATTTTCTATCACAGAGTTTTAGTTGGAACAATAAATTCCATTAAATGTGCATGTGGAGTTGTGTAATTGATTTACATGCCAAATTGAACAAACGGCATCATTTTGTGACATCGTTTTACTAACTCATTTGTATCTTCAAACCGAATGATTAGATTTAGGAAGTATTTGAGTTCTTCCTTTGCGTCGGTAACTTCTCCCTTTCCGCCAAAAGGGAATGTGGAGGTAATTATCGTTTTTGGAACATTTCCAATTCGTGGCTGAGCAATCATATGGAAGTGAGAAAAGTCTTCGAAGTTAATTATCATCAGGCTGATTACCCCACCTCAAGAGACAGATCATGGGAAACGTAATTCTTGCATAAAGATAAAATAATAATGTTAAAAACATGCATACACTAAATCATAATCTAGAATTGTTTAAAATTCAAGACTCGTTTCTTTTGTTTTAACATTCTACTTTTTATAATGAGATTTTTTTCTCTATTTTTTTTTAAGATCAAGATGAATATTCTATGCAAAAATTATTCGCTCGTTTAAATCGTTTGAAAAAAAAACTGCCTTTATAGTAAGTTTTTTGTATGCAAGTTTGATTTTCTTTGTTGATTTTTTTTAATTAATTTCTTTAAGGAAGATAACTTTGAATTTTGCTCTCTGACTTCTTCCCATGTTGCTTTTATTTTCCTGGGAGCATTTTATTACTTAGTTTTTGTAAATGAGATGAGTTTATATTTATTCTAGGTTGTTTTGTTCTGTGACATGTTATGTTTGTATTTATATTTGATTCCTCTCTAAATAAAATAGAGTTAAAATTACCAACTTCCACGGCTTTGGCATAATACTTTATTTTTATATTTTAAATGGTATCGAAAACTTCTAGTTTTGATTTCAGTTATCCTAACCGTCACTAAATATCTATAAATTAAACACAAATATGATCACTTTTTATTGTTCCCAGATTGTTCTTACAAAATAAAAACCTGCTTACGTATTTTAAAATAAAGATGTTTGACAAACATGTAGCCAACTTAAGCAAAATTTTTACAACAAAGCTGTTAAATGCAACACAATAAACCTTAATGAAATATTTCAATCCTAGAACTTCGATTAAGGCAAATATTTCAGACACATAGTGGCACACTTTTAGAGGGATGACATAATCAAGACCTCAGAATTATATAGTTTTTTTTTTCAAATGGCAGGCACTGAACAATATTCTTCGCCTTGAGTTATATAGTTAAATTAGCCATTACTAATTGGATAGTTACAACTCAAGAAGAAGTTAAGTGATAATGCTTAACCATGTAATTTAAATCAGATTTTATTGGATGTCAGTGAGCGACGTCACGCGTGTGTGTCGAACATGATTGGCTACTAAATAGACAAACGTCACTATTTACCTACGACGCCATCACTTGCTGCTATCCTATTCAACCTGAAATATGAATCAAAAGAAATAACGATATCCTCCTTTTTTTCTGCATCAAACCAACTTTTTATGTAATTTACATATTTCACTGAATATTATAGACTAGGATAAAGAAAGTTATTGGTTCGGGCAGCAAATTTGCAATCCAGTAGCCATTAATCATTGCCTCGTTTTTTGTCCCCTGGAGATTATTATTTTGACTGTAGATGGTCCTAACTATAATACAAACTTTTACTTCCTTTAAAATTTGTTACCTGAACTAAATATCAAAAATCATGTTGTTGTTTTTTATGCTAAACAGGGGAGAGAGTCGTTAAACGCTGCTGGATTGTAAAATCGCATTCGGGCTCTCAACGTCATTAGGAGAGTAAAATGATAGCAGTTGTTATCTTTACCCATTAACAAACAAAGGTCGCGCAGGGTACCAACTGTTCTCAAAAATTTTTAAAAAATAATAACAATAAAAAAATTGAATCTTGATCATTTAATATATTTATGTACGTATTATAATACATATACAATTATGTATTATATTACACATAATACATATAAAATTGTGTATTATAACACATATAATACATGTACAATTATGTATTGTAACACATAGAATGCATATACAATTATGTATTGTAATACATATAATACATATACAATTATGTATTGTAATACATATACTACATATTTGTATTATAATACATAAGTATACAAATTCGGCAAACCAGACAATTAAATGTTAAAATGGTATCTTTAAAAAATAAATTCTTATGAGTTTAAATGTAAACGAGTTTTTAAAAATTAAAGTCGTAGTCACTTAAAAAATTGTAAACCTAGCTTCAGTTCCAGTTCTCTATTACTTTTTCAAAAAATTAATTTTTATATAAGTATTTAGTGTTGCTCTCGTCAGTGAGAAATAGTTTTTGTAACCCACAAACATTTAGTTTAAAGAAAATGAATAAATATTAGAATTTGAAAAAAAAAAAAGAATCTACATAATTTGTAAAACCTCAAATTAAAATTTTTTGTTTTTTGCGTTGCATTTGTTTTATGTTCGTTGTCTTCTTTTAACTATCAATAATAAACTAATTTTCATGACTTTAACAAACTTTAGTTTATTTATAAAGACAACATGTAAAAATATAATTAATTAAAATAATTGAAAAATTAATTAAGCATAATTGATTAAAAAAAATTAAACTAATAAGGAAAAAACTATAAAAAAAATGAAATTCAAAAAGATATTTTTAAAGGAAAGCTTTTTCTTTTCCTTTTCCTTTTATCTTTTCCTTTTTGTTTAAAATACTAAGTCATGGTTATGATTGCATAATCAAATCATTAATTTCGTTGCAAAATATGTATATTTATAAGTAAAGGCGACACATATACAATATGTTTGATTGTTGCTATTTATGCAACAAAATCTGCCTCTGACTTTTTATAATTATGTGGAAGAAGATCAAAGCTTTTCTTCCACAATTTAAAAAAAGAATTATATTTTTAATTTGACGTATCAGACCTCTTTCGGTTCAATTTTTAAAGAATGAATGAGGTATATACTTGGGGAAAACAGTTTGAACTCAAAGCAGCATATAAATTTTGTAATTCTTTTGCAAATGTTTAATATTACAATCATACTTAAAAGTAACTTTTTTCGAGAATTTTGAAACAACTACGAGACTAAACGTATAGAGACTTGTGGAATTAATAGTATTTAATCACGTGGATATTTATTTAAATTTCGCAAAACAATATACTTCGAAGCATAAAGCTATGCGGTATAAAAATTTATAATGTGGGAATTTGGATAAGGTGACAAGTGAAAAAAGGGGTAAGGAGAAAACTGAAAATAAAAATAAACAGAAAAAAGGCAGAAGAGAAAAAAAGCGAATAAAAAAAGAAATATACAGGTATTTGCCAAGTTTCTCCAAGTAATTGATAAAAGCTAAGAATCATTTTTTTCATTTATAATATTGTCTAAGCTCATGACAATGGCTTAATGTTCTAAATTTCTCTCCCTCTCTCTTGTCTTTTAATTTCTTTTTATTATTATTTTTTAATTTATTTGTACCATTCAATTTTCTGTTATTACTCCATGAGGAAGGAAGAAGCCAAACACTTTGTATTTCTGAAATATGTTCTATAGAGAAATTTAAATATTCAGAAGTTTCATAACGTTAAAGAATCACCAGACTTCAATCACAATTTAACCCTTTTGGCGCAGAATGGTTATAAAACATATTTTTCATACTTTTCACATTATTTTGAATTAATTTAGATCAAAATAAGTGAACAATATTATATTTAGCATTTTATTAATTTATAGTTATGAAATACAGCTTGAAACACCGATGGCTTTTTCTGCGTTAAAGATTGTTTTTTTTTTCCTGTGCTCGACTGGGGATTGACCTTTCGTCATACGGGTCAGATTTGTTGATCACTTCAACGTGGCCAACAAATCACATTTCGTCATTTACAGAGCAGATTTGTTCGGAGGTGCCATATTAGGTGGGCCAACGTTGCTCCATAGTAAGGACAGATGGAACAAAGAATGAAAGAACACCCACACACTGATTCGAACCCAGAACCTTTCTGGTGCAAGGCCAATTCCCTGACCCCAAAACACAGGCAGGTCGGCTCTGCGCTAAAGGTTAAATATTCCAAGCATTTCTCACTTCCAGACAAAAATTTTTCAAATTAACACTTATTCGCAGTCATTTAAATCGAAGAGAAACAGTCATTTATCATAGAAATACCTTGAGTTTACGAAATAAATTACAGATAAATTTTTGAATATAAATTTAAATTTTTTTTTAAGCTATATCTTTTAGATTTTACATTTTTGTACAAAGATAATTCCGATAATCTTACAGATTTGCTTTTGTAACTACTAGACTGTTTTTTTTTATATTTAAAGAAAAGCAAAATATTTTAATTAGAACCAAATTATTGTAATTATTGTAATAACTCTAATTGTAATTAAAGCGTCAGAAAAAAATATATATAAAAGGAACAACACCATCTGCACCAAAGTGTTAAAGAAGTTTAAAATTGTACATCTCTTCTATTCATTTGCAATTTTTCAAAGAATACAATTCTGCTTTTGCATTATACCCATTTTGTATCATGTATATTTATAGTTTTAATAATAGAGCCACATGTATGCGCTGTTGAAAAGTTACATCATTGGGTTGTAGCCAAATGTAAGATAGGTTATCAGGCTTACCTTAAACGGGAACCGTGCGAAATTTTGCAGCGATAGCTGCTAATTTGGATGACTTACGTTGTAATTGCAGGTTTCGTGACAGGCAGAATATTTATGTTCTATGGTAAGTCTAGAAATAGTTTTAACCCACCAGAAATAGTTTTAACGAGTTTATCGATTTGGTATAAATTAAGCATTGACTGATTGTTTTAATGCTAAAATAAGTAATCAGTTTTATTGCTATCACCGTACAAAGCATTATGCTTAATTTAAGGAATTTAAAATGCCAGAAAAAAATAAGCATTTCTTTTAAAAATGTTTGTGGCAATCACGTTTATTTTGTTTCAGGACTTTGTCACAGCTTTAAGTATATTTGAAAGTTTATAGAATGTGTGATTTTGTTCTTCTCTTTGTATTATGGTATGGTACAGATGAAGTTTTTTTCCTACAAATTAAAACATGTTTTATTGTGGAAATTCATTAAAACAGATTCATAAGCAATTGATCCAGATGAAAATTTCAGCAAAGCATGACAAAATTAGTTTCATATTAAAAAATTATTTTTGTCGCTCAAAAATATGGTTTATATTAAAAATAATTTCTTTGTTTTGTTTATAAATCCGTATTTTTGGAATCAATAAATAATCAGATCAATAATATATTATCAAGACACAATAATAAGGTTTAGTAGAAGCTCATTTAAATATTTATTTATAAAAAATTGCAAGTTTCAGAATGTTCTCTTTCTCGAACGTTATTTAATATACTTTCAGAAGCTTTACTAAGAAAAGAAAAGAGATTTACTGAATATTTTCACCTTGTGTTTCTTTTAATCCAATTTTTGTTCCTTTTGCGAAAATTTATTTTCATCTTCATTTTTTGTGGTTTTAGAAATCATAAAAGAAATATGCATCTTATAAGGAAATCATAAAGGAAATATTCACCTCCATGTTCCCATAACAAATTATACCTCTAAGGGTACTGAATTACAGATTGATCGTTCTCTGGTTCAGGTCAAAATTACGATTTCTGAATGAATGATTGAGTCAACTCTATAAATGGTTGTGTCGTATGGGTGTGGAAGAAGTCGAATTCTCGATCATAGATGGCGCCACCGGAAAACCAGAACAATCGCACCCCTTGCCTTAATGGCCTACGACAACAATAATTGATTTGTAATAGTTGGTAAAACAATTATTGGGTCTTTTTGAAATCCAAAATTCATACAATAAAATGGTTCTACCACTGAATAAGTTTCCCTTATCATTGGCAACTATACATCTGTAAACGTTTTAGTCTGAATTACATTTTTCCTTGATTGAAATTATCAAAATTATGTCTTTTATTATCGAATATTACCAGTCAATACCGCACATTTTTCTCAATATTTTCTATTTCGTCATATAAAATATTCACTGCTTACTTTAAAAAAAAACGCTCAGTTCTTAAATAACTTGGTTATTTAAGGTTACTTTCTTTTTAATGAGCTATGAATTTATAATCAAAACACCTACGCATGATTACTTTAGTGTTAATCATTAAGTTAAAGGTACCCGCATTATTGGCTTTTCTCCACTTTTCTTTACTGACGTAAACTGAATAAACTTTTGTACTTCTTCACTGCCGACATCCTTTCATAGTTGATTGACTCTCGCGTTATCTCTGAAGATAATGAATATAAAAAAAAATTGAAAGTTGGAGCAGGTTGATGAGTTTTCTTCCTCCATAAATAAATTTGATGAACAAAAACATTTAATGACGTATAGGACCAGAAACTAATTATCATATTTCTTCAACGTAATCTAAGTCACTCGCACCTGTTGTCGTTTGGTTCGAAAAACAAAGTAAATGGGGGTAAATAATTTATAAAAGCACTGTTTTTTTTGTGCATTAATTTTTCTAATTTACCTAGATCGAAGCGTCTTATAAAATATAAAAACTACCCTAACTGCCAGCTTGTACGGTTGTTAGGAAATATTTGAAAAAGTGTTAATACATTAATAATTAAAGTAAGCTTCCGGTTCAGCGTCTAAAAAGCATAATTAATTAATAGATCTCATAAACATATTTCTATTATATACAGATCTTATATATGTTACCGTTAAAGTATATAATGCAGCTATTTCATTGAATACCTAGTTATTCCATGAAATAACTGATCGTGTCCGTTAAAGTGTGTAATATGTTATTAATTTGACACTTTAACTAGTTATTCTATGAAATAACTAGGTATTCTGCAAATTAACTAATGAGAGACAGTTAAAGTGTAAAATAATCAATTTATCTAAAAGGAAATAACTAGGTATTCTATGAATAAACTTATGATAGACAATTAAAATGAAAAAGAAGCAATTTATCAGATCATTATTCTATGAAATAACTAGTTAAACCATGAAACACAAGAGAGTCTTACACTTTAACGAACTGCTGATCGTTATTCTATGAAATAAATAGTTAAACCAAGAAATACAAGAGAGTTTTACATTTTAAAGGACACGATCAGTTATTTCATGGAATAACTAGGTATTCTATAAAATAACGGATTTCATACTTTAACGGTAACATATACATAAAACAGTTAAAATAACTCCAATTCCTTTTTTATCATTTTTATAATCTATCCCGTGGAATTTAGTTAAAAATCATAAGCAAATTAATTATTAAGTGAAACACGTTTTTGAAGAGCAAATCCTCAAAAAAAAATTAGATTTATTCAGTGTTAGTCGACACCGAAAATGAAGCTATCGATTATTGACAGTGACTAACACGTGATAGTTTAGAATTTGCTTAATCAAGCAATTTTCCTGATGAATGAGCACTTCAGTAAATAACTTAGTAATTACAATAATACCGTTGGTTTTTCGTTTATAGAAACGTGTTTCAAAAACGTAACTACAAAGAAAATAGACACGCAATTTTAGATAGTTTTCAAATTTTTATGTCTGTGATGTCATCCGATGTTCATAATGCTTGAGCATACCTGACATAATGAATAAAAAGTAACAATTAAAGAACGTGCCTTTAACTCCGTTTTCGATTCAACAGAGCTTTAAGCAAACTTACAGCACTTTCATCATCTTTTAAATGAATGAAAGAAAATCATCTGCTGTATTAGTTGTAAGCAGGCATGAATAATTATACTTAAAACCCATTTTGACCTATCGTCACATATACGAATTGTGAAGAGAATTCGATGAGAATTCTGATTTGAAAATTGACTGTTTTCACAGCAAGCAAGTGTTTTTTTTATACTTTTCAAAAATCAAGTTGTAGCTAACAAAAGAAAATATTTAATTATTCAGTCAAAAAATATTATCACTTTTTTAATAGGAACTTTTTTGCTTCACGGCATATAAAAAATTCAGGCTTTAATGGGTTAAGAATGCTCCCCGCTGACGTCATCATGGCGCTTTTTCAGATGTTTCTCTTGGTCACACAGGCCCTGAGCCCTCTAGCAACACATAAAGAAAAAGTCTAGCTGATACAGTAGATTTAAATCATTGATAATCTACAGTTTATAATCTTATATAAATCTTTGTCATATGTTTGTTTATTTCTGTACTATTATATCACAAACCATGATTACGTTTAAGTTGCATGAAGAAATAAAATATTTCTCTGAATGTGTCTAGTTCTAAATTTTTTTTCTTACTTTATCCGAATAAAAATTATTGACTGAAGATTGGATTTGCTTGAATTTATGTTAGTGTTTCGAATTTTTTTTATATTAAAGATTTATGCAGAAACATAAGATTTTCTAATCAGTTACAATTTTTTTATTTTAGATTTTAATTTCATTATACCTAAAAAATGTTTCTCACGTGTGTCATGTTAAGTAATGATAGAAGTTTGCAATAGAAAGGATCACTTGTACGTTTTTCGCTTTAAAAAATCTAAAAGTGATAATAAATTTAAGTAGAAGTTAAGAGGAATTTCCTTCTTTATAAAACCAATTTAGCACTTAGAGGTCAAGTAGGACAAAAAATTTTACAAATCTTTATTTGAAAAGTAATTTGAAGTGGTTCTCACAAATACATTAAATGATGTAGGTTCGTCTTTTTAGTTTTAATATCTTTTAAAATTTTTATGTCCTTGAAAGCTCTGCGTTAATGCAAATTCTTATATTGGGCTTATCCAAGCAGATAGACGCTAACTTTTCTGACTTTTCCTGTAAATTTTAATAAGATTTATTAAAAGTAATATCATAAAATTACACTAAAAATAGTCTTTTCTTTTAGTTGTAGTCAACATTTAATACATTATAACATGATTATCAAGATTTTTATTCACGTGTTTTAAACATTTACAGTGATAAGATTTCAAATCAGTAATTCAATTTCAGTATCAGAATTTTTATTTATCAGCATTAATTTTGCTACAATCACAAAGAGCCATTTACCAAAAACGAAACAATTGGCAACTTTGCATTTGCAAAGTGGGCCACCAAAGTATAAATAAAATTATGTAAATGAGTTAACAATAGCTTTTTTAAAAACAATTCAATTCATCGATATCCTTCAAATTTTAGCTTTATTCAAAAAGTAATACTAATTAGCAAAAAGTTCAAAATTCAAATTTTAAATTTATTTAAAAAATGATACTTATCAACAAAAAGATAAAATTCAAGATTTATTTAAAAACTTGATAATTTACAAAAAGGTAAAATTCAAATTCAAGATTTTTTTTCAAAAAATAATGCTAATTAACAAAAAGGTAAAACACAAATATGTTAAAGATGCACAGATAATTTTTAGATTTATTCAACCACAAAGTTACATACACAAAAAAAAATCAATTAATCAATTTCCTTCAAATTTCAGATTTATTCAAAAAATAATGCTAATTAACAAAAAGATAAAATTCAAGATTTATTCAAAAACATGATGTTAATTAACAAAAAGGCAAAACACAAATATGTCAAAGATGCACATATAAATTTTAGATTTATTCAACCACAAAGTTACATACACAAAAAAATCAATTAATCAATTTCCTTCAAATTTTAGATTTATTCAAAAAATAATACTAATTACCAAAAAGTAAAATTCAAATTTTAGATTTATTCAAATATTTTTTAACAAAAAGATAAAATTCAAGATTTATAGAAAACATAATGCCAATTAGCAAAAAGGTAAAATTCAAATTCAAGATTTTTTAAAAAAAAATGCTAATTAACAAAAAGGTAAAACTCAAATATGACAAAGATATACATATAATTTCCCTTTAGTTGCCCATACACTGGCACAGATCAAATGCTGAAAAAAGACTTAAATATATTTTGCATAAAAGAAATATTACTATTCTTTTACTCTATCCCAAATATTACCATGGTATTGTAACCTACACCATTAGTTTAAGAAAAATGGTATAAATAAACAAATACACATAGAAAAGAAGAAAAGATACTATTCTCTGGTTCAGGCATTACTTTTCTTTCTTGGACATATATTGTTACTGAATACTTATGTACCTCTTTCATTCTGTGTTACAAATGATCATTTTATTTTGAAAACATATATCTTGTATATTTTTTCTACTGAGAAAGTATTTTTTAAGAAAATTTTATATTATTAATTATGTACTTTAATTTCTTAGAATACTTATATACGAGAAAAAAAAACTTTTCGCAATTCTAAGTATTTAAATAATGTTTGTAATTTTTAAATTGTGCAAAAAGATACGCTTTATATATATTTCTAAAAAGGCATAAATGTTTAAACATAATACGAGTGAAGAGCTTAGTGGATGAAGCAGGTGAAATTTCTGGTGTATATATTAACACTAATCATACCACAACCGATCAAATGACCGTTTAAGAACTTTTGCATCGAAATTGCGCTTATCATCTTATCGTTTTTGCACATTTGACTTCATGACTTTTTCTAACAATTATATACAGTTAATATTCAAATATTATTATTTTTTTGTATTTGTTTGTTTCGAATAATACTTCCACCGCAACCGGCCATTTGACCGGAAGAACAGTTCATTGCTTTATAAGGTTATGGAATGAGAAATTACGATATAATGCGTGTTCAACGTATTGCATTCGATTAGTTGCACATTTCTACAAAGGCTGTTGCGAAGTCAGTTCAATCAGAACAGCTGTGAATTCAAATTTCAAGAAAGTACCAAAAATTTTACATTGGTATTTTTGTGTAAGAAAAAGTGACAAAAACTAAATGTTTTGGTAAGTAGTTTATATTTTTATTTTGATAGCTGTACTTCATTTCTAGCTAACTGCTTGTATTTACCCAGAAAAATGTCGAAACAATCAAGACGGCACAAGTTCTTAGAAGAAATAATATTAATTATAAGAATAATTATAAGAATTATAAGAATTATGAATCTTATATATTCTTATAATTATAAGAATAATTATAAGATTTACAGAAATAATAATAATTATAAGAAATATGTTTGCGGAAAATGTACAATGGAAGCAGACTGTGTATGGAAAAAATGAGTTGAGCAATGAATTAAAAATTCTTATTCTTTGTGTTTATAATACATAAAAATTGGCAATATACAATTTTGCTTAATTATAATAAAGTGCTTTTAGTTTATTTCCTTCATATTTCATCCATATTTCATACATTCAATCAAGAAATAAAAAGTCTGGTTATTTGACCGGCCATGATAGAAATAGATATACATTAATTGTTGGTATGTTTAGTGTTAATTAAAGAAAATAATATAACGTTGCCGCTTTCATATGGGTATGTTTAACGAAATTTTTTGCTTTCACTTTAAACTTAACACAACTAATGAACATTATATTGTTTAGTATGATTTTCATTTCAGACTAGTGGTAAATAAAATTAGACAATGATTTATTAACCTCGCCTTCTAATAAATCTGCAATAAAAGAATTCATATACCACTTTTTATCCTCATACCCTGATAATAGCCAATCTGAAAATGCCACTTACCTGGTCCATTCACTTTCAGCACTCATTCACTTCAAGTATCATCGATATCTTCATTGTAGTTTCTATAATTAAAAAAAGAAATTACTTTTATTCCAACAGTTATAAGATAATCTTTCTAAATTTTGGATTAAAGTGCAAATAACAGCACAAAAATAGGCATACTACAGTTTCGGTTCAATAACAAAAAAGTTTTGTGTAGTGTCTGTTTTTGTGTCATTATTTGTACTTTATTCACGTTATTTGACTTCATTCATTTGAAATGTGTTCTCAAATGGTTTATTGTCTTCCGATTAGGTAGAAAACCAGCACGAGCATTTTTTGTGAGTCATTAATCATCAATGTTAAATCCTGATAGATCAGCAATATCGGATTTGCGGCTATATTAATGTTTAGCTTCATAGATCTGTAATTTTGAACCCATTCCAGGAGGATGGAGAAATCCTGGATCACGCATTAAAGTAAACTCACCCTTGTGGAGAACTTTTTGAGTGAAACCGTCCGGCTAGAGTTACATGGGCTAGAAAAATCATCCCAGATTCCATGGTTAATCCGATGACAAGGAGTTTAGTTAAGGCCACTCAGGCCATTGGGCACATACGCCAAGAAATTTGGTGTCTCGCCGAAGCAACAAAAGCTCATCACAGCGCGGGAGACCGAGCAAAGGGACTCGATTGGCACAAGGCCCCGAGTCCCGCATGATTAAGAGCACCACATGTCGAAGACGACAGTCAAAGGAGGAGTGGAAAAATTTGTTGAGAGTCCGTACGTTTGTTGGTGGCGGCGTCAAACGAACTTTTGACGGGCTGGACCAACAGCAGTGGGCGTCCGCCATTCAGCTTTCCACCGAGACGTCCCAAGACTGGAAAGTCCTGAAACCATTAAACTTTATTAAAAAACAGAATTACAAAATTACAATGTAAAATAAAATCCTTAAAAGTTTTTAAACTACAATCAATCGATGAGTGCCCTAAGGTATACAAAACCGGAATAGCTGCTGATGAATGAAGCCACCTCTATTGGTATTGAGTTTTAGCTCTCAAGACCTTGCATGCCCACTGCAGTGACGGACAACAAGTTTATGTGGTAGTATGGTTGACCAAGTTTAAACCTTGTGTTAGCATCTATACAGTTCACGCATGAGCTCTTGTTCTTACAATTTTCTCTCTTATATCCCGTTTCACCGCAGTTGGCGCAAGTTTCCTCGTTAGTGCATGTTTCCTCATTAGTGCATGCGGCCAAAGCGATTGCATCTATAACATCTGAGTGGACGTACGTTTTCTCTGGCCTTGTACGATCTTCTGCCCAGGTTGAGTCTTCCTCTTCTCATGACCTTAGTAAATGTTTTACAGTTTAATTCATTTATCCAATGAGTTCCTTGTCGACCTCTTATTGTAAATCGGCCCTTTACTTCAGCTTCGTTAAACTCTACGTTATTTTCAACCAGTTGTTCAATCAGGTCTTCCTTTTCCAGTGTCTCATTCATTTCATAAAGTATTACTCTTGGATTCCTCCTTTTCGGAGTTTCACAAATAAAATCTTCGTTGAGGCTTTGTTCCTCTATCTCTTTCACAATTCTCTTAACGTCTCTCTTCTTTCCACTTGGAGGAGAATTCCCCCGCTTCTTATCTTTCTAATATTTTTAAGACCTAACTTGATGCTCGCAGGATTAATTTTCACTCTAACGACCTTTTCCACGTCCGTGTCGACGCTTGGGACCCTTGGTTTGATGGTAACACGGTGCGATGGAGTGACTTTAGGGCAGTCAACACTGTTGGTCGTTTTTAGCACTTCGGCATATGTTGTTTTCTGCTTCTTTTTGTTTGACTTGATTATTTCATCGAGTGCTCTCTCAGCCTAGTGTTGCAGACCCCTAGTGTAAGAAAGCAATCTATTTTGTTTGAAGACTACGTCTGCAAACTCAAATGCAATTGTGGACAATTCTATGATGGTCATGTCACTCAGTTTTTTTTCCTATGTTTGCAGTGATTAATCTTGTCATTCTCTCTCTCAAAAAATGAGCATAGCTGGCCCATTCCTACTGTGCTTCTTCGAAAGATTCGAACAATTCTTCTGGCAATAAAGGACCATCCTCCTCTTCGATGTCGCTTAACGGCATGATCCATTAAGTCTTAAAACCACTTAAAATCAATTAAAACGTGCTTTATGTTAAAATCATTCAATCGAGCAATTTGATCTCTTAATTAGTTCGACTCAAATTGCAGTACTCGGTTCACCACCCCCTCCGTCTGCGTTGGCCGTCCTAAGACGTTTGACATTCGAACCACGATGAGGTGCAGAGCGGGTAAAAATTAAGATATAGTTTGACGTTAGTAGGTAGACCTTTTATGAGTTTGGCACGGGGAATAGACTCTGGGTCTTGTTCCATCCCCAGAAGCAGAAAGCGCCTAAAACTGTGACGTATGTCGCAGAGCAAACGAAGTCCTGCAGAGCAATTTGTATCTTGAATGAGTGACGGCGTTTCCCTTCTAACCCCCTCCCCCGCCTACCTGCCTCCGGTAGTCTTGCAAAACAATCCCCAAGCCTAATCTCATACATTCTTCTGCAGACCATAATGACCTGAAGGTTCAAAAGCTTCCCCATCTTGCAGAACATTTCCTCCCACCTCATTCACCACCCCCACTTTCCTCTCTAGTAATGAATAGATAAGGATAGGACACTTTCCCATTGGCTTTTGTAACTATGGGAAAGTCCGAACTGGTCATCTGCGAACTTGAAACACCTGCTAATACTAACTTCAGTAAAATGTCTGCACGTGAGCCTGATAGAGTTGCTTGCTTTGAATGTGATGTGCACATTATTTTGAAAAATTTATAAAAATTCATTACAACAGACCAGCGAATGTTGGTGTTTGCAAATGGTGCACCATCTGGCCACTTGACCCTTCGAAAGAATTTTAAGTCAGCCCTTATTTTAAAGTTCGGACCTTCATATCATAGGTATTTTATTAATAATTCATCATCATCATCAACAATAAGTTTTACTTCAAAAATGATTGAAAAATTAACAAATCAAGACAAATAACAAGCCTTGGTTTAAAATATAATGTAGCGTATCTGTGTATGATCCTGTATTTTAATAAATGAAACTATAGTATTTTAATGAAAAGTTGACTTTTTTTCATGTTGAAATGCTTGCAGAACATTTGTATAAATTAATAAGTAATGTTGCAGAACATTTGAAAATATTCTGCTTCTGGGGTTCCATCGTGGGTATTTGCCTTGCATAGAGCCTGTTTTTGCTTTAAACCAAACTCTAAGGGGCTCGAAAGGGAACCAGATGACAAGGAAACTATGCCATGACCCACTTGGATTTTTTACTTGCTTACCACTGGGGATGTTTTTCATCAGTAAAGCCATAATAAGGGTGGAGCAATCAGGGCATTTTTCGACTGCTCGATACGGCCAACTTTTATAAGGTCCCGCTTTCTAAAGATTAAAAAAAACTATCTTTTTAATCATTAAGAGAATTCCGATTTTGATTTTTAAAAATCATTTCTAGTTTGAAAATATGGCAACTTTATTTACTATTTCAATCATATCGATGATAACTTAGGCATTGCTTCAAATTTCTTCAGAAGCTTAAGATCTGCAAACAAGAAAACCAATCAGAGAAATAAAAATCACTGTTAAAAATTTATAATTATTTAAATATTTAAAGATGAGTCTTTCAACTGGGTCTATTAACTCCAATTCTACACTTCTAAAGTCCTAAAGTCTGGTACATATTCTTAATAAAAGTGAAACGATAGTTTAAATTTGAAAATAAAATTTGAAGAAAAAATGGAAAGTTATCTTAGGAATTTTAATGAATATATTAAAATAGTAATAATAATAATGCGAACGTTGTACTATGATCTATGTACTAAGATCAAGCAGTATTACGGTACTTAATAATAATTCTACTTTTTANTAGTGTCATTCCCTCACTTTTTAAATAGTGAAAATAATTAATTTACCTATTAATTATTTTTGAAAAATAAATTAAAAAATTAATAAATTAATTTACTAAATTAATTTACTTATTAAATTAATTAATTAATTATTAGATATTATAAATTAATTAATTATAAATTAATTTTTTAAAAAATTAATTAATTTAAATATTAAGTACAATTTATAGGATATAAACTTTCTTTATAATGCCATTACATATTTCTATTAATATAAAAAGTTTCAGAGCTTTTTATTCATTTTACTTTTTTGGGATTTTATGAACTGAAAAATGACAGTTTTCGTGAGAATGACCCATATATGCTTTGCACCTATTCCAAAGATAAAGAAAAATCTGGCAGCCTTTAAAACAA
Organism: Parasteatoda tepidariorum; assembly: GCF_043381705.1. NCBI lineage: Eukaryota > Metazoa > Arthropoda > Arachnida > Araneae > Theridiidae > Parasteatoda > Parasteatoda tepidariorum. Next base: position 39,881,490 of record NC_092208.1, read on the forward strand.
TTGTCAGGGCTTGTTATAGCAATGTTACCAAATTATAAATTTGTGTTAACTCAAGTAGTCACTTTACCTGTTTTGTCCCAACTCATATTAAGTAAAGATAAAAAACTTTCTTATACTTTTAATTTCTATTTCCTCAAAATTAATTGATGTAGAAAAACATCCCATTTAAAACATTTAATCCAATGATGATTAGAATAAAAACTTTAAAGTTTCTCATTATTGTCCAATTCAATCCTCTTTATCAATTTTAATAAAAGAATTGCTTAAAAAAACAAAGGTAATATTGAATAAAAATTCACTTTGTTTTCACAAAATATGTCATGTTTCTTTTTTAAAAATAAGTACTTTTATGTATCTGAATAAATTAAAATAAAAAAAGGTATAAAAAAAGCTTTCTTTGTCTGAAATTCTTTTCTTTTTTAAGTAATATTAATGAATACTTCGGAATTAACAAAAATATTAAAATCTAATTATAGTGGCTTTGTCACTTTTTCTTTGTCGTTCTTCATTTTCTTTATCTTTCGTTTCGTCTTTGTTGAAATACTGTCAACATAATTACGTGGAAGTCTAATTTGCATATTTTTTTTTTAACTTCTTACATTTAAACTATCTGTTTTAATAAAAAATTACATAATGTTAATCTAAATTATTCTTGGCGTCGAGATATATATTAATATGAATATGATAAATAGCATCAAAAGTAGTTATAAGTTTTGGAATGACGTATGAGTGAAATTCGTTTTAAAACTTATTTAAGACATATTTCTTTCCTTTTTGATAGCAATTAAAATAACCTTATATTTAATGGCTACCCTTTTAATATTCGCTAAGCAATTGTGTCCTGATTAGAAATGCATGGCGATTCACAAAGCGCCAACAGACTCAAAGGAAATACGACTAGAACATAAATAAACATCTTCAAATGAGTCCAAAGATTTTTCAAAGTGATTCAAAATGTAAATTAATCTCAAATAGTATCCATTGTGTTTGAGATGTACCACTGGAAGGATGTGAAAACAATCGCAATTGTTGAGAAATTGATTTTTGTCTCAGTTTCGAGAAATTACAGAATTGGCATACTCAACCTAAGTCAAATATTTAAAAATACAATCTATTTTAAATGAAAAATTATTATATTTTGCATTAAAATGCAGGGTATTTCGTAATTACTGTCCTTAATATACATCTTTAGAATACTGGTCAAACTGAAATTCAAGAAGTATACACATTAAAGGTCTCACATTAATATTACAACAACAACAACAAATTAAAAATAACGCTATCGAAATTCAACTAATCACTCCTGAAGATGGCTTAACTAAAACCCCTAAAATATCTCGTCTTCATCGCAGGTGAAGCGTTCATAAAGCATTTCTATTTTTCTTTCGCTTAAATATTAATTTGCGATCCTTATTGTTTTCACTGTTTGGAATTCATTTTTGACTAGGATTTTGAAAATATACTTTGAAAAAAACTAATTATGGTACACCCTCTGTGCATGCATTACATTCTAATTACGAGGATTTGTCTTAGATAAAGAACCAAAATAAAGTCACGAGTTCTCGAAATTTTGATTACTTTATTTATATCATGATTAAGTTAACACTACCAATTTTGGAACCTACGTTGTGACAGTTTTGAGCCTATGTTACTTCCCGGGCTACAACGCCAGCTTTCGTGTTGCGAGATCAACCTAGGATCAATTTTGCAACAATGGGGTAAATAGATTAATCTGGTCTGCCCATTGCTCAGATCTGAATACTATTTCGGAATTCCTTTGGTAAGTTGGATTACCGAACTAAGGGGTGCAACAGCATTTTTCCAAAGTCTGAGAAGAAACTTACGTATCCTCTCACTCAACTTAGGAAGAACAACTAAGATCCATTCTCACTGCATTTGATTCACGTATCTAAAACCAACTTCGAAAAAATTCTGATAGGTAAAATATATTCTCCCGCGAAAAACTCACCAATCAGGTTCTTTTTTTTTCTCTCGATGGCGATCGGAGGTGCTGAAACTTTGTTGGAGCTATGCGACCTCTAGTGGTAGCTATATAAATTATGTAATCGTAACAATTTTTTTTTCACAGTTACTTCTATCTCACACACGTATAACAGGTCCCGCAGTGGACTGATCGTTAAGACACGGTTCCCAGCAGATCACCGAAGTCAAGCATCACTGACTACGGTCAGTGTGCGGGTGGGTGACCACTTGGATCAGTCTGCGTAGGGACCGAGGGTGTGCGGTATTGGTCCTCGTTAAACTGTGCTACCGTAAAGTGCTCGACTTCGCGCGCAGGTCGTCGGGCTACCGAAGCGGGGGTGCCATCCCCTCCGCAGAGGATCAAAATTGTGATGGCATGTCTTCGGATCATCCTCCGGGATGTTTCCCAGACCGTCGCCAATAGCCCAATGTGCAGCTCTAGTGCGACGTAAATTAACAACAACAACAACAACAACACACGTATAACAGGTGTCCAGATTCTTATTTGAAAACAGCGTGTTTTCAAATCATAAAATTACAGAAAAATATTACATTTTTAAAGATTGATGCTCACTCTGGGAGAACTTAACATTGAACAATTAACTTTTTCAAACTGTGATGAGTAAAATATTTTATTCAAATTTATTACATGAATTTCTCTAAAGAAACGAAGATTGTTTCTACTATTCACATTGTAAAAAGTTTAGAGCGATTAACTTTTTCAAACCGTGATGAAAAAATGTTATTGAAATTTATTGCATGAATTTCATCAATGTAGTGATCTACAGTACACATTGTAAAAACTTAATTTAGAGCGATTGACTTTTTAAATTCCTTCCAATGGAAAAAAAAACTTATTGAAATTTATTAAATGAATTTCGCAAAAAATGAAGACTGTTTGTACTATTCATATTGCAAAAACTTTACATGGAACATTTCACTTTTTCAAAACTGTGGTAACGGAAAATTGCAAAGAACGAAGTTAGATTTTTTGCAAACATATATAGCATGAATATTTTTTAAAGTGATAAAAATTGTTTAAAATAGTGTGATTTTAATTATTTTCAATATTTTCCAGTTTGTAAGATTATGAAATAAATCAATAAATGTATGAGGAAGCAAATGAATGTAAAAATAAAAGGGATTTTTTGTCTATGCAATAAAAACCGTACAGATGAGTTATTTCATTAGTCAATATCATGATAATTTTTTATTAAATTTTAATAAATTGTAAAAAAATAAAACTGTATCCAAACAAGTTATCTGATAAAATCTATTCGAACTATCGATTAAGTTCCTTAGAACAATACGCTCTTTAGGCAAAGTCCTATAATAGGAAACAGATACTGCCCTTTCCGACAATAAAATCTCAAACTATCAATATTTTACTGATCAAACATTCCTGAAGGGATTTTAATTTAGAAAAGTTCATTTAAGAAATCGTTATTGGAAACTTAATATTGTCGCATAAAGTGCCTTATCTCAAGTGTATGTGATCCCAGTGGTAAATCTCTCTCAAAATGAAGATACTATATAAGCTTCAAAATTAAATATTAATGAATTAATTTCCTTTTCAACTTTAGACAATTTAGTTTCATAGCGATTTATATTTTTCTTGAATTGAAAATGAAGATGTTTTATTAGTTTGCGATATGACTCAAATTATCAGTAGCAAAATTAAATATTATTTTTATAGGTTTTATAAAAGTCTTCTTCTTGGTAAGTTTAATATTTGAGATGCGTAGTAACGACAATTTGAAATGTTTCATAAAATAATGGGAATGAAAATTTTCTTTGATAGTATTGAATCATGAGCTCATAATAATCTTAATATTTTTAAAATTGTTAGAACAGTTACTTACTTATACAGCTTTATAGCCCGCTGTGGTTCTTGGCCTGCCAAACAATATCGCTCCAAACTTTCCTAATTTTAGTTCTCAATTTCCAGTTTTTCACCTTCATTTTGATAAGATGTTTTGTGGCATCATCCAACCATCTCTTTTCAGGTCTTCCTCTTGGTCTCAAGTTGAAAAGTTTCCAATTTAAAAGTTTTCTTAGATTTGTATTATCATTTAATCTTTGAATGCGTCCTAGCAATGCCAAAAATCTGGATTTGATAAATCAAATTCTGCGTTTTCGTCTGATCACTATTGCTTCTTATTCTACATGTTAGATCAATTGCAAATGTTATTTATAAACCTTCAGAAAAATCAGCCCAATGTTTAGTCAATTATTCAGATATGAAAATTTTATATTGCAAGGGAAATAAAATTTGAACTATCAGGTAATTGCATGTCAATGTAGGATAACTTCCCAAAGTGCTTTTTTTTCATATCTCCATCTGTTATTTTAAAAAATGAAGAGCACATTTTTTTCGCAGAAATACAACACAAGAATTAAATTCAGAATAACTGAGTCTTCCGAGTATATTATGTTACCGGCAAATTATGAAATCCGGCATTATATATAATGCCTAAAACTAGCCGGCAAAGTATGAAATGATTTAAATTTCACACATTGCCTAGGCATTATATATAATTCCGGATGCTATTTAGGCAAAGTATAAAATAAACGTCCTGATGAGGTTATTATGTAAATGATGGGCATGTTACTGTGAATGACCGAAACCGGTGATTGTTGGCTTTCACCGGTGAATCTTGACAATCACATAGTCGCTTTGGTGCATGTCCGAAATATTTATTACATTCGATTTGATATTAATTTATTCGCGGGTATAATTACATTTATTCGATATTTTAATACTTATTGACGATAGATTAGAAGAAACATCAGTGTTTGGAGTATCGGGCAAATATGTACCGGGCAAATATGTACCGGGCAATGCTACTTGACCTTAAAAAAAACATCAGTGTAGGATATACCGGGCAAATATGTACCGGACAATGGCACTTGACCTTAAAAAAACATCAGTGTAGAGTATACTGGGCGAATGTATACCGGGCAGTGGGCCTTGACCTTAAAAAACATCAGTGTTTGAAGTATCAGGCAAATGTACACCGGGCAGTGGCCCTTGACTTTAAAAAAACATCAGTGTAGGTTATACCGGGCAAATGTATACCGGTCTATGGCATTTGACCTCAAAAAACCATTGCCCGGTATATATTTGCCCGGTATACCCTACACTGAAGTTTTTTGAGGGCAAGGACCACTGCCCGGTATGCATTTGCCCGATACTCCAAACACTGATGTTTCTTCGAATCTATCGTCAGTAAGTATTAAAATATCGAATAAATGTAATTATATCCGCGAATAAATTAATATGAAATCGGATGTAATAAATATTTCGGACATTCACCAAAGCGACTATGTGAGTGTTAACATTCACCGGTTTCGGTCATTCACAGTAACATGCACATCATTTACGTAATAACCTCATCAGGACGCTAATTTCGTACTTTGCCTAAATAGCATCAGGCATTATATATAATGCCGGCATTTCATACTTTGCCGGTCACATATACAAACAAACCCGGGAAGTAAAAAAAAAATATTAATAATAATAGTCACACCATTACTATGACGTCAGAAGAGGGCCTCAAGACTTTTTTTTTTAAAAGGATAGATGCTGAATCATGATTCAATGTTGAACTGATTTTTCTGACCAATGAGATGAATAAATTAAGGAATGATATTATGTGCAACTGAATTGATAAATACAGAAATAAATGAACAAAAAAATTTAAATAACAGAAATGAAATGACTTATGGGACTTCCTTTCATGTGCATTTTTCTTAAAAGGATTTCCCTAAAAGGAGACAGACTAGACGTTTTGGTTTAAAGCAGGAATTATATTCTACAACTTTATTTTAGAGAAACAAGAAATTCGTAAATCCATTATAACATATTTGTAATGTAGCTGTTTTTATTTACATATGAAATCACGCTAATGCGCTTTATTTTCCGTCTGAAACCATGCTTCCTGCACATGAAATCCTGCATATACAAGGGTAAATTTAAGCCAAATGAGTAAACCCATTCTATCATCCCCATTCATAACTCAATGTTTCGATGGGTTCTCAAGAGTTCCAAAATAGTTTACCATAAACTATCTATGTAAAATAACAAAATTCAAAGAAAGACTTTAGGAATGAATTAAAGATAGCATAATAAAATTTATAAGTGCCAAATACAGTTTAAGATCTGTAATGCATGAGTAAAATGATTGAAAATGAATACATAGAAAGGAATATATAAATGATTGTGATACGGAAATAGAAACAGGGAATGTATGAATTTGAAAAGCCGCAATTTACTAGTTTAAAATGATGATCGAGAGTAAATATAGAATATTATCTAATTTATGATGGACTTTAAAATAAAGCATTTCTTCCGTGGGAAAATGTTCTGAAACTGAGCTCTGAAGATGAATTCCCATTTGTCTGGTACAGAAGTCACAGTTTCAGGTTTTTGGTTCATAAGTTTAATAGGGAGTTTTAAGCCTTTCAGTATTTGATAGAAATGCTTTTTGAAAATATTTTAAAGCTGTTTTAAGTGCATGTCAAATATCTGGATTTTGCAAAATTTTGTCTTTTTTTGCCGTTTAATATACACCGAAGAGCCATTACATTATGACCACCCTCCATCTATAACAATGGGCTCGCCCAGGTTTTCATGGTTTCTCGCCCAGGAACAATGTTTTCATGGGGCACATTAGGACCCTTAATTCTCATAGAACAATCCCTGACGTCTGTAAGCTACTTGAACATAATTGTAGACCAGGTTCACCCATTCATGGCAACAGTTTTTCCTGCTGGGGATGGTGTTTACAAACAGGATAATGCACCATGTAATAAGGGTCGAATCGTCATGGATTGATTCGAGGAACATTCCAGTGACTTTCAAGTCATGTCTTGGTCCCCAAATTCACCTGACCTTAATCCAATAGAGCATTTGTGGTCTCACTTGGAAAACCAAATTCGTGCTGCCCAGCTAGCATGATTGAATTGAGGGAATTTCAGGACCAGTTGGTGAGTGCTGGGTACCAGATACCTCAGACTACCTATCAGCACCTTGTGGAATCAATACCACGGCGGGTGCTAGCAATTTTGAGGATTAAAGGTGGTCCTACATGTTATTAGCAGGGTGGGCATAATGTAATGGCTCTTCGGTGTAAATCAAAATATCAATTATAGTTAAAATGAAAAAAATCATAACTCATTTTCACAAATGTGCCTATTCTTTCCATGTTAGTTAATAAACAGTAGAAATTTTACAAACTACTATAGCATAGTTACTGAATAATCGAATATAATGCGCTATACTTATAAATAATTATGACCTTAAATTAATAACTTTTATAGCTTATGATCGTGCTTAGCGAGTGAATAACCTAAACATACATGGAGATCATGATGTACATTGAGCCAAATAAAAGGACCACCCTGAGTAACTTTTAATCTAATGATTGGATCTTCGCGTTCTAGGACTCATTCTTAATGGTTCAAGGGATTGATATCAAATATGCTAATTAATAAGTTCAAATGATATTTTAAATTTCGAAATCAGACATAAAAACGAACTTCCTCTGAATAAACATACCTTTTTTTCGACGGATTCAGATGTCTTACCCCCAAAATAAAGGGGATAGTCGCAATCTGGGAAATATGAATCCAATAGTTTGGTCAGGAAAGCGCTCCAAAGATTGAACCCCTTTATGTTAATTTTACTTTTTGCGTATCTGGAGAATCGCTTAAGTGAATTAAAAATATTTTACACACAATTATAAAATTCGTTTACCTAAAGATAATTTAGTGCCAGAAATAACTATTAATAAATATTTATTATTTTGATTAAAATGGTTAATAATTTATTTTTGAATTGTAAGGTATACAATTTTTTGCATTAGTTTAAAAATTGTATTTTTACATGGCAAAATACAAAGTTTGAGCGAATTCGGTCGAGTAGTTCCTGAAAAATCAAATTTTCAAAATATGACTTTTTCAAAATTTGATTTCTCAGGAACTATTCGACCAACGTCGCTCAAATTTCTTTTTTCATTGTAAAATTATATTTTTTAAAATGATACAAAAAATTATATACCTACACTTTTTTTTTTGCTTTTTCGCACACGCTGTACTTTTTCAAAACTGTTAACTCGACGATTTGGAAAATGTGACTTATCATTCATTACATTACCCCTAGCCTTCAAACGTACTGCTTTTTTTAAATATATATTTTTAGCCGATTGCTAACAATTATGATTTTTTCATTTATTAAGTCAAACACTTTCGTTTATTATTATTAATTTGAGGCACGATTTGAATCAAAACTCTCATAACATTATACACAGTTTAAAATATCTTTATATATATTTTCAGGTATTACGCTATTATATACCCACTGAGTGGACGATGGACAAAAGTTCGAGGTCGAATGATAATTTTTCTGATCTGGCTCTGTTCTATTGCACTTTCAAGCTTTCAACTAGTTCATGGAAAAGCCGAAAGATTTTTAGTTGGAGGACAAGAGGTGTATGATTGCAATGAGATATGGGATGAATTAGATGGAAAAGTAAGTCCATATTTTCATAAAACTGATTTATATTCATATTGATTCTTGAAATCCTAACGGAATTCATAACTTGACCTGTACATAAATTTGCATTTAGGCAAGTGTATGTTTTCTAAAAATAGTATGATGTCCAGAGCGGAAAATAAATACTCAGTCTTCAACAATGATTTTGATTTAATGATCGGATCTTCACGTTCGTGGACTCGATCTTAATGGTTCTAAGTAATGAACTCAAATATTCTAATTAATTAGTGAAGACGATATTTTAAGTTAGAAAATTTAGAACAAAAACGTATGTTTTCTGAATAAACATACCTGACACAAAATACACTTTTTTAAAATTGGATTTCTCAGCAATTATTCGGGAAATTTTGCTTAAATTTGTATTTTGTAAGTAAAATTATTTGAGTTCTGGCTTAACATATTCAATTATTTATATCAGGTGAGATAAATCAAACTGTTTTATCAAAAACAAAGTTTATTAAACATAGTTTTGTATTTTGTAAGCAATGTACTTGCAAAGTGATCCTAACAATGAAGTGTTTTTGATTCCGTACTAAAAGAAATTAATGACTTATTCTTACAGCAGCGCATACTAAAAATGAACTTCCTGAGCCGCGATGGCTCAGGGGATAGAGCGTTTGCCTTCCAATGAGGTTTACCGGGTTCGAATCATAACCATGGCTGGTCGATACGAATTCCGCATGCGGCTTGCATCGACCACACTGCTGATGTGAAATATCCTCAGGGATAGACGGATCATGGGTTAGAGTCTCTTGCCATCAGGCTTACAGTGAGAGGTTCTCGTGGTCCTTCTCCCCATGTAACTCAAATGCGGGTTAGTTTCATCAAAACTTCTAAAAAAGCAAATTTCCCCCAACACTTGATCCAGGAGTTCCCTTGTCTTCTGGATTTGGTTCAAAACTACAAGGTATTGGAGTTGAACATTAGCAATCTTGAACCCACAAAATTGGGTCGACTGTTCAACGACAGTTGTAAATTTACATTTTACTTCCTGATAAACAACATGGGCTTGAATTTTTCCTACATTCATGTTTAAAAAAAAAAAAAGAAAAGAAAATTATATATATTNTATATATATATATATTCATTGTTCTGTAATTTTTCACTTGTTTCTCTATATTTTGAACTTATATATATATAATATTCAATCAGCAATAGCTACTTTGCTTCTCACCCAGTCTCACATGGCTATTTTTGGCAACCCTCATGTAAATTTTTCGTTATGAAACATGCATACAATAGTGAATAAGAAGCGGCTATTATTTTTAAGCTTAAAGCTTTTGCTTTACTCCAAAAAGGATATTTTGCTTTCTCCCATTTTCTTTAAAATTACCATGTAAAATACAAAAAAAAGCAATATCTAAAATTTTAAAATGCCTTTATTCCTTTTTAATTATTTCTTCACTGCTTTGCTTTAAAATTTAATTTTTGAAAGATGAAGAGTAGTTTTAATCAATGTATTCAGTAAAAGTAAATGCTTAATATTAATCTAGAAAGTTTTTGAAAAAAGAAATCAATACAAGATTGGGAAGAATAAATTTTCTCTAATAGTCAAATATACATTGAACTTAAAAAAATTTTAATTGTATTTTAGCCATGCATAACACTACTAGTATTTTCCTTAAAGATTTTAAAATTATGGTTTTCTCTTTCCCTTTTATGAGATATAAGCTCTTCCTTTCGATTTTTATTATCTCTTTTACCATTTATTTGATTCGTTAAACAATTCAAAAACATTTTTTTGCTGTACTTAGAGTAATGAAATGAACAGCTTTTTTCGTATTCTCTTATTTTTAATTATAATCTTTTTACAAAACAGCGTAATTTTTCTTTTTTTTCTTCTTTTACACGGAAAGGATTTTTATTTTGTTAGCTTTGCTAGATCGGACAAATTTTTTAAAAACACATTTTTTTCAACAAAAAAAAAAAAAAAACAGAAGTGCATTAAGCTGAATAATCTACTTTGCCTTTTACTTTAAGTATCGAAATAAATGTTGAATAACAGAACAACAATCTTAGTCTTATATTACTTTTTTATGAAACTCTGAGTAAACTAATTTTGGAGGGATTTAAAAGTGCTCTAGCTTTTTTCTTAATGTAAAAAACATTTTTTTGTTAAGATATTTAAAAAATGTTTTTGCATAAAGATACTTTTTTTATATTTCAATCAAATTTAACTGATGTTTTAAACTCACAGCTACTCGCCATGCACATCAATAAAAATATTTCCTGCTATTCCAACTTGATTAGAATTTTATATTTGATAAAATTAGCATTAGGTTTCGCAGTGTTTGGTTTCGTATGTTTATGAAACTGAAATTTCCTGTATTAACTATTACTAATGCTTATTAAAACAATTTTTTTTCTATTTTGACAAGTAATAATATTTTAGTTAGAATTCAGCATATCTCTAAGCATAAAATAATGTTTTCTGTCAAGAGAAAAAAAATATTCCTACTAGCAAATTTTATAAAAAAATTAGTACTTGTTTAAAATCCCATTGTCCAGGAAAGTTGGCGCAAATACCGCCAAATTGATGCCAAACTAGTACTGTTGCATCTTTTTTTTTAAAAGTGATGCAGCCTGCATCACGTAAAAAGAAACTGCATTTGTACCAGTGAAGTTAATGGACTCTCATCTTACTGAATATTTTTTGATAAGTAATTCTGTTGTATATTTCTAATGTATTATCAGAAATTAGATTTGAACAAATTTCTTAGTTTTGCTCTTTAAATAGAAATTGTAAAAAACCAATTATATTAATGGTTTCTTCTTGAAAAATTATATTTTTCTTAAATCAGGTATCAAAATTTGAAAATGAATCCAAGAAGAAAAAGTTTCTAAGTAGAAAAAAAATGCAATTTTTTGCCCCATAATGCACTGAGTACATTAGCTTCTTAAAATTATATTTAAGGCCCTTATATAAGTGCAAAGATGCCCCCAAAGATTTCATATGGAAAGTATAAAGATATTTTAATTAATAAAGGTATGCTAGTAAAAAGGTGCGTTCACCTTTAAAAAATATTAATTGGTCCTTTAAAACTAAAGTTTTATCAAAATATCTTTTGTGAAATAAAGGGCATTATCTATGCTCAATGTCAAATGAATTCAGGCACTAAAACACTTAATAATTGATAACTTCAAATAGTTATCCAGAAACCTTTAAACAATTTTAGTTAATTGGTATGATTTATTTACCTCCATACCTATTCAGAAACAATATGCTGTATTTACAAAATTTTCCCTTTTAATATAGGTAAATATATTAGCCAACTAAGCATATCAAAATATTTTCTTGAAGTATAACTTGAAAACTTGCTAGGGCGGAGAATGTAATTTAGCCCATTAACTTTCCTGTAAAATCGCTAGTACCTATGATTATTAAACTACAGTCCTTCATGAACTTGATATCCCTCAATTAAGATTTAGAAACGCAAGCAGTCAGTAGATTTCTCCCATAAGAGATAGTATGCTAATTGATATTAAATCCTCAAAATGCAATTTCCAATTAACTAAGCATTTTCATAACTTCTATACATTTAACTAATTATGATTCTCCTAATTTTGTGAATCATGCAGAAATTGGAGAATTAGTTCATAGATTACAATTAAACTTTCACTTTAATTTAAAGTAAACCGAATACTAATCTCTAAAAAAAGATCTCAAGTGTGCTTTTTTATACATAAGATTAATGAACATTATTCCGTTATTTATTAAAACTCACTCTTATCTGTTCATTTATAATCTTTATAAATTACCTTCATATTTTTCGAATTTCAATGTTTTAATATGTTTACATTGATTGTAAAAATTGATGTTTCTTATTCTGCAAACAAGTTTTTTGACAAAATTAATCAATTTCACAACTATTAATAGTCCTTTTTGCTCAATCGTATTGGCTTTTACGTAATCAATAATTAGATTTATTAGAAGTACATTAATATTCAACTTTTAAGCATGAAATAAAAATCATGCATACATTACGTTTATATAGCAATGTACTGATACTAAATTTTATACTGACAACACTGACGAAAATGTTTTTTCTTTTTTATGTTGCGTGAAATTTTTGAAAAGTTCTAATATACTTTCACTTCGCTGATTTTAAATCTGCAATCGGTTTCTTTCCAAGAGGAATAACTTTTATTATGCAATTCAATAATATATTCCTAACCAGGATTCCTTTACTCGAGTTACTACTGAATGTCTCCACTTCTCTGTTACATTAAACGTGGAAGGAAGATGGCGATAATACAGTTAATGATGCGATACGTTAATACGTTATTAATTTTTTTTTAAAGTCATATGTTTTATTTTTTCAAAGGTGCAGATAAGAGTATGTGTGTATATAAACCTATACTACATATTATAAAGAGTATATTTTATCTTAAGATAATTATTCTTTATTCAGAAATATTGCATTAATCAAAAGGGATGTGTCCTGATGAAGGCTTTTGCATTTTCCTATTAAAAGTTTTGCTATTTTATTTTATTTTAATTATTTGCGTTTATATAAAGCTATATACATATTGTACTGCAAAAAAAAAACTTTATAAGCTTATCATTCATTCAGACAAAAAATAAAAATTAAGAAAAAAATAAAGATACCATTTCGAAAAAAAAAATTTAGCTTTCGAACCAAACCTAATTTCAGATTTAAAATCCCAACATCTGAATTAGGTAACATGAATTACTTGTATAATTACAAAAAAATTGTTCCCCATTTTAATTGACTCAAATGAATTCAAATATTAGTAATAAAGTGCCTATTACCAATGATTTTAGATTTTATTTTTTATTTGATGTTATTGATAATTGTGAAGATTAACTTTATAAACACGGCACAAAATTCTGGAATTTAGGAATTTTTGACATAAAAATGTCACTTCTCAACTATAGCCTACCCTAACAAATTCTTATGGTTTGTTGGTGTTCTTATTAACATATAATAGTTTCTACAAAATTTGGATATAATACTATCTAGTTGCAATCAGGCTTATAAATTACAGTTAATATTTCCTAATTCAAAATTTTTCTTATAATTATTTATATTCATTACTAATTTTTTTTTAAGCCCTGAAGTCCTTAAAGTAAAGAGAGGAAACGCTTTCACCAATATATCAGAGAGCGGAGAAATTGATGAAAATTTTTGGTCATTGTTAATTTTCCGCAACGGGATAACTTTTCAATTACGTAGCAAAACTACTGACGGCACTATAATACAATAAGTTAACTAGTAGGATCTAAGAAGATTAAGTACAAGGCCATGTGTTGGCGTTATTATTTTATAAACTACAATAGTTTGTCTACAAAATTTAGATGTAAGGATGCAATTAAGCTAATGAGTTACAACTAATATTTTTACTTAATATTTCTCTTTTAGTGACTTATATTTATTACTCACTAGCCGCCTAAGGCGGCTAGCTGTCCGCCACGCTAAAGGTTTTCACAAATAAAGTTTTTTAAAACATAGCAGGAAATAAAGAATTGAAAAACCAAAGAGATCCAAGGTAAGTGTGATCGTTGATTTAAAAACAATTAAATTCCCATTTTATATATTATATAGCTACAACGCTTAAGAAGAAAAAAACTAAAATGCTAAATACATGAAAAGAACACGGAAACGAATTAATTTTTTATGGTATCAATTTCTATTTCTATATAATTTTTTATGGTATCAATTTCTATTTCTATATCGCTACAAAAATTATCGTCTTCGCTTAAGAAAAAAAAATAGAGCGTGGAAAGAAGAAGAAAAACTTATTATAACAATTATGAACAGCGACAAATATATCAAAGCGAAGCGTTCTATTTACGTATCGAATATGTTGCCACATTTTTAATACAAAAGTTAAACTTTTCTCCACTTTAATAAATGTAAACTAATGCGAACTTTACAATTAAATTATTAATTCCTTCGTATATTATTGGTTTAAGTTGTCGAAAATTAATATTTCAATTGTGAGGTTCGCATTAGCATACATTTATAAGAGTGGGGAAAAGTATATGCATTTTTTAATAGTTTTTTGAATATGGCTCTTTGAAGACGAAAAAGCAGACGAAAAGCATAGACTTACAAAATGACTGATAACTAAATAACTAATCAAAATTTTTGAAAAAGAAAAAAAATACTTCTTCATTATGTTAAAACACAATTATGTGCCGAGTTTCGTGCCTGGGCGAGGCTTCTGGGGCGATATATTGTGTTTACAGACACACACACAGCCGCGTTTATTATTATGTATATAGATAATTGTTTTTATTCTGTGGGAGCATATAAAAATATTTTCCAAGGAAAGAAAATTTACTTTTTAAATTCAGAAACTTTTCAAATATTTGAACTACAGAGAAAAGTACACGTGTATTTTTCTGGTAATTTTAATCCCTGAAATCAAAGTTTCGTCATAATTAATTCAGTAACTGACGCTTACGAAAAATATTTAAAATTTCAGGGAAATTTTTTTTTAAGTAAATAGATTACTTTATTTATTATTCTTGTGGTCATTCTCTTAGAACAGTTTGAGTTATATTTTTTTGCTGGCTATCACGATACTGTTACTTTATTAACAGTGTCATGTGTCTGAGATAATTTTTCTTCTTACTCTCCTTTTGTAACTTAAACTTGACACTAAGTGGCGACTACTTTACTTTTAATTACTTTTGAAAACTTACAAAAGAGAAGGATATTGACTTGAAAATTCTTGTTAATTTTTTTAATTTAAAACAATTAAAATTTCGAAAATTTTACTATATAATATTTCGTATAGTATAAAATTTCCCTGTGAAATTTTCTTTAACTTACACTTTTTGTACTAATAATTAAATGAACTATATAGTTGATAAATAATTATTTAGATCTGAATAGCTGAGTGTGGTCAGTATATTTTTTTATTTGCTAAGTTTGGTGACCATTGAGCATTATATGAGATTAAAAAGGAGTTGCTAGCATAAGTATGATATTAATAATATATTTCTGAGTTGAATATTAATGATTAGTTCTTATAAACATTTAAATAGTTTTATGTTAATTACAAGTATTTATACATAAAACTTCCGCAAAAAAAGCAAACAATTTTAGTAAAATCTTAACAGCGTACTTTTTTAGCGTACTTATGAAATTTGCACTTTTTTAGCAGATCATTTATTACCTACTTCTACTAACCACTTCAATAATTTATTTATAAAAGTTTCAACTTTTAAAAATTGTAATAATTATGGGGACTGTAATGAATGGTCATTATTACTGTAAGGATAATTATCGCTGTCTTTTACAGTAATATTTATTTAATTACATTGATTCAGTGTAAGGTAATTATTACTGTAGAAATTACTGTACATCAGAATTTTGTGCGGTAACATGTTTCGGCATAAATGATTTTTACGGTAAGGAATAAGCCCCAAGTACCAGTAATATTTACCGTAATTTGATCCACAGCTTACTTATAGCAATACTTTAGACTCAAACTTTGCTCTTTTTTACATCTCACTTGGTATCTTCTTCTACTAACCTCATTAATATTTCATTAATTAAAATGTTTTAACTTTCGAAAATTAAATTTAATCCGCAAAATTAATCAGTGAATACCATATGAAACGATAATAAGCATAATTGTCCTGATGATAAAATAAGAATTTTATTCCAGAAACAAATTCGAATATTTCGAAGCATGACACATCTTGATTTCCTTAAAGTTTTGCCTTTACCAGATTTGGTGATTTCAGAATTCCTTTTGAAACTTACTCCTAACTCTTGCTAGCTACTACCTGAAATTTTTGCCTACCGT
The DNA here is from genome assembly GCF_043381705.1 of Parasteatoda tepidariorum. NCBI lineage: Eukaryota > Metazoa > Arthropoda > Arachnida > Araneae > Theridiidae > Parasteatoda > Parasteatoda tepidariorum. The sequence goes on from NC_092208.1 coordinate 39,897,814, forward strand.
CTTAGTAATTTAAAAATAAAGGAAAATAGCCTTTATAAAATTCACACAGCTTAAACAGTTTTGAAAGCTTTCTTCTATGAGATAAATTTTAAAGAGAAAAAAAGAGATTTTTCACTTCAATTCGGCTCACGAACCAATAGTCCTCTATTAAGCTGTACGTGACTGCGCTTACTATATCCCCAATACATGCGGCCATCCATAGCTCTAGGGGAATGTGAAAAATAACCTTATTCTGAGATGTTTTTCTCCGGGAAATTGTCCACATAACCATAACGGAGGAAGAACTTCCGATTTGGTTTGTATAAATCGTTCTTCTGATTGAGATGAAAGTTTCCCAGCAGCTATTTCTGAGATAGTAATGAAGTTAATAGACTAAATAATTTGCAATGATTTTCAGTAAAAACAAATGTTTTTGAAGTTTGTATACTAGTTTTGTTTTTTACGTAGAATTTAACACATCCTAAGAACAAAAAAAAAGTCGCACTAAGAAATTTTGACATTTCATATTATAATTTCTTGAATTGCCGGAACTTGAATAAATAAAAAGTTTAAACCGAAAGAAATCTCAAATATATATATATATATATATATATATATATATAGACATTAACCATTTNTATATACATATATACATATACATATATATATACGATAAAAAAATGGTTTTAATTTTAATATAAATGAACTAATTACTTGGAATTCTCATGTTTCTAGGAACATCTATTTATTTAAATACCACTTTAAATGATGAAATGAATAGAATTAGAAGAATATGTAATAATATTTTTTTATCCAAAAAGCAAATAGATAAGCTCTTTCAGAATTTGATAAAAAACAATGGATACCCAACTAAAGTAATAAAATTCTATATAAAATCATTGAGTTAATCGTATATTATTGTAGATATATTTACTAAAATTTTCTTTGTTAATTTATGTAATTTTTCCATGTTTCAAATCCATTTCGGGCAAATCCGTGGCCAAAATTATTTACTAAAAATTTCTTTGTTAATTTATATAATTTTTTCGTGTGCAAATCCATTTCGGGCAAATCCGTGGCTTAAATTATTTACTAAACAATGTCTGTTAATTTATATAATTTCAACAGGTGCTAATCCATTTGGGGCAAATCCGTGGCTAGAATTATTTACTAAAAATTTTCTTTGTTAATTTATATAATTTTCCTATGTGCAAATCCATTTCGGGCAAATCCGTGGCTAAAATTATATACTAAAAATATTTCTTTGTTAATTTATATAATTTGTCCATGTGCAAATCCATTTCGGGCAAATCCATGGCTAAAATTACTTACTAAAAATATTTCTTTGTTAATTTATATAACTTTTCCATGTGCAAATCCATTTCGGGCAAATCCGTGGCTAAAATTATGGGCAAAACAGGCAGTTCATGTTTCTTCCTCTTTTTTATTTTATTATATTTTTTTCTTAAATAAATATTTCTTTTCTAAAATTATTAATTGTCAACTTCCTTAAATTATCCAGAATAATATTACCCTGCGCACATCCATTTTCGGGCCCATCCTTGGTAATTATCAAAACAAACGCACTTCAGTATTGCAGTAAAAACGCACTTTAATACAAAACTCCTCTAGTTACGCTATTAGCTCAATTTGCGATTTTGTTTTCATTTTTTGCAATCTGACAATCTTGTTACGAAAATATTTTAAATCATTCTTGAAAAATTTCCCATTCATGTGCGTTCATTTGGATTCACTACTAACTTTATAGATTTGATTTCATGTTTTATTCCGTTTTTCTTTATATTTTATTTTCTGTTTTTACGTGATATTTTTACTTTTTGTGTTCTATTTTATTTGTTGTAACTTTTTTGTAAAATCCTCACATTATTGTATTGATATAATTTGCTTTCACTAAATTGATACAATATTAGAAAACACTCTTTTTTGTGGAATAATTTATAAACGGAATCTGGTTATATGGAGGGGCTCTGATAAAACAGATTTATTCTCTCAAGTGGATAATTTTTGTTAAAACAAAGATTAAAGATTAAATCAAATGTTCTAGAAACTTAAGAAGTTAAAAACAAAAAATTTATATCTAGCAAATAAGGGCAGAATAGGCAAATAAAATTTTAACTTGTACTACTTGTTATTGGACTAGATTTTTTAACAAATTAAATTAACATGTTCTTTCTAAGAATTAGCAGTTTTAACTGTAAAAAAAGTTATTGCTTTTTTATTAAGAGAATAAAAGAGATGTTTTAATTACCAGCATTTTATGCTTTCAAAAACTTGACTACGTAAAACGGAGATTAAACGGAATTCTAAAAATTGTTTAGCTGTTGAAAGTTTCGATTAATTAAATCCATAAGTCAGATGACTAAGCAATTACAAGTTTATGTGCAATAGTTTTTAAATCTTTGTGTCTTTATTTATCTTTTTTTCGAATCGATTGTAAGTCATTCACCCGCATATTTTTAATAAAAACTTTCTTACAAATGCGAAAATATTTTAAAACTCTTAGTAAATTTTTCGATACTACTTATGTTTAAGAATTCCTAACTGTTCCTTGAAATGGAAAAAAAAAACTTCTTTTATGAAAATTTGGAATTTTACTTCTAAACCTGCAGTTTTTTTCAATTTGTGATAAATAATGTGTGATAAATTAATTTCGTTAATTTATTTAACTTTTTAAAATATTTTCTGAATCATGTAACTTTTAAATTAAATAATTATTTTTTGTTTTTTAAATGTTAAACCATTGTTTTGGGAACTATAATGAAAGTTTTGAGCATTAATAAAGGCTTCAATAGGGAGTATCATTGAAAATATTTTATAAATTTTCTTAGTTTTGGTTCTTTTGTGAGCCACATTAGTTTCGAAGCAACTGAAAAAGGCCATCAAATTGTGAAATTCCTGTGTGACAAAACACACCTATTTAAAAACTCCGCACGTTTTGTTAGTTTAAAAAAAGTTTTGGGATCAGCTTATCGGAATACTTTAAATTTCTTTCGTTTCTTCTTACTACAAAAGAAGACATATTTACATTATTTTCCAGAAAATAAGACTTCTTTTAGGAACGTGCTTTAAAACAGAATTGGTATTTTTGTTCATAGATAACTGGAATATAAGAACACTATAAGTTCAACTAGAATTTATTAGTCGGAAATTAAGATAAGTATTAAAACAAGAGAAAATTATGGATCTGAAAATGCTCTTAAAACTCTTGTTTAATGTCTTTAATAGGAACAATTATAATGTTTAGGGAACAGCGAGAAGTTCTCTACCCTAGCAAGAAGATCCACAATTTTGTTCCCATTACCACCCACATGAGATTCACCACAATCACACAGGGCTTATCTGAGCCAAAAAATCCAATTTGGAAATGATATCATGTCGCAACCTATCTAGGACCCATAGCCAGTCCCTCAAGTATCGAAATGAGCTTTTGCTACCAGTCAATATCCACATATCAGGTATGCAAAAGTCCAAAGCAAGGCTCAAAGCTTATTTTAGGTGAATCATCGATCAGCAAATCATCGATCAGAGTATCATCCATCAGTGTATCATCGTTCTTAGTAAATCATCGATATTAGTGAATCTTAGAAATTTCTTAGTGAATCAGCATACGGTGTATCAACCATAGTCTAGAGCAGATGGAAATTGTATAAATAAAATTATAAAATCTGAACTTTCATATTAACTCTAAAAAACTCTTAATATTTATTTTATTAATTGTATAAACATTTTTCAATAGATTTGTTAAGTGATTTAAAATACTCTTATTAATTTTAAAACTTCAATCCTCAACTTTTAATTTATTAATCAAAGTATTTAAATTATTGTATAGCTACCATAATGATGCTAAACCCAATATGATTTTTAACTCAATGTATTTTAAAAATATATCATGATGTATGGGATAGGGGGCGCTGCGCGGCCCTGGTAGCCAGTTTTAATAAATAAAGGAAGGAAAGGAAAGCTTATTTTAGAACAATAAGTTCTGAGTGAAATACTGAGCTGAATGAAATACTATGGTCCAAGTTTCTAAGTCGGTATGTTGACTCTACTTATTTTTAAGCAAATACCACTTCCCGTTCCTCGTAAGTTAAATTTTCTGCAGTCAGTGTAGATTATCGAGGCTCATAAAAGGATTTTATTTATGACACATGGAGGGTCGATTGTTGTTACAACTCATGGTGCTTGATAAAACTCACTTTCAAGTCTACAAGAAAAGTTACATTACCAAGCGATATAGTGGGAATCAAAAGATTGAAAGGGCGACAGGAGTCAGCATCAATGTCCGTCAAGCCCTGCTTTCACATTATCCTCCGAAAGGGATATCCTTTTTCAACCACTAGTTATTTGTTGAACTTGATAAAGAGTTTTATGTTCTATTCCATGGCCCAAAACGTCTTAAGCTTAGCAATGTACTTAGGAAAATTTGCTTCTACTTTCAGGAAAAAAGCCGGAAAAATCAGCTTTAGAAAGATCAATATCACTGGAACAGCAGCTTTTGAGACCAGTGATAATTCTGGCTGCACTTAATTACATTCGATCTATTTTTTCCCCTTCAGATTAGTAAGTTCAGCAACCTAATAAGTTTTGCAACCATACTCACTTGTCAGCCATATTCATGCCAACTCTGATAGCCATACATAATAGTATTTTAACCAACGTTTACTAGAAATAAGTGATCCACTAAAGGGTTAATTTATAATGAATCATTCTCATTTATAAAGCACAGTTAACATACTCTTCTTATTTTCATAATGCATGGCAACTGCAGATTAACTAAATATTAACATAAAGTGGTAATAAATCAATTACTAAAGCTAATGGATATGTTTGATAGCTTAGCAAACTCTTAAATTTAAAAAACTTTGATATCAAATTTATATATTAGTCATTAATATAGTGGGCTAATAATTTTTTTCAAATATATTTATTAACTAAAAAACTCAAATTATTTTAATTATTTTGGCGTAATATAGGGAAATCGAAAACGATGACCCTTATTTTTAACTGCAGATTTATTTTAGATACCTACATTAAACCGATTCTGAATTTTTTAACCTTTTCGAAATAAAAAATTAAAAAAACTTTTCATCTAAAACAAGTTTTTATCTATAACAATACTCTTCAAATGTAAGAAAAGAATATTTTTTTGTTTTTTTGGTTTATAAGTGGAAACACTTCATTCCTTCTCTCAAAATAGCTCCCTTGTCGATAAACCAATAGTGAACAGATAATGAGAGGGAATGCTGTTTTTTTTCCCCACAGTATGAAAAATCAACTAGTCGAAGCAAGCGAGCGTGTAAATATTTGAAACTTATTGCTCTCTCCACAGTTTGTTTGACAAAAATAGTTTTTGGCGTTCAAAATGTCCTTATGATGAGTTAGGCTTAATGTTTGTGCAAGCAACATTCATTAATAAAACTGATTATCGACGGTCTTCACTTTATTAAATTACACTAATATATAAGCTTATCATTATATACGATTATATTAATTTATTAATATTGTACGTTCTTAACTTTAATGATGAATATTAGGGCAACCATCTATAAGGAATATATAGTGTGTTCAAGCATAAATGGGATATTGAAAATAATATTTTAGTGGTATAATATTAATGGACTATGCTATAGAATTAACTACTCAATTGATTTTGATGATTTCAGAGTTTAAGTTTTTGAAGTAGTTGAAGGGATTTCATTTAATGCAGGAAACTTGTTAAACTAAATTGATAAAATTCAAATTACAGATGAAAATATATTTTGGAATTACTATTTACTCCTCAGTTTCATGTTTATAAAGTTTTTGCTAAAAACTGACATATTTATGATAGAGTTGGGTATTATTAGTGATCTTTAAAGAACTTGAGGCAATATAATAATAAGCCACGTTGTTCATGCAAACGTTTACGAGGGAAAATGTTACATTTTTTCACTATGTCAAATGATGTTTTTGTTATTGTGCTGTTACCCTGGGAAACTATGAAACTTCTAAAGTACCTATCTGAAAATAATATTTATAAACAGTTGGTGGTCTTTGAAAAAGTGTGAGTTATCTCTTTATTGCGTCAGGCTCTACAATTGCTGTGTCAAAAGAAAAATATCACGATTTTTTAAAATAAAAATATTTACTTGAAAAATAGGGAAAATCTTGAACCAGAAACGGCAATTTGCTCTTGTTTTTTAAAATATCATTCTTGGTTTAGTCAAATCAATTTATAGGGTTTTTAAGCACTTGTACATAGTATACTTATAAATAATTTTACTCATAAATAATTCAAAGGCTTACGTGATACACCACTATGTTGCAGTTAAGTCGTGTTGAGTCTTTTAAAATGTTTTATTTTATATTATAACCGTCGTTGAACAGCCGACCTAATTTTCATGGGTTTACGACTACTTATGTTCAACTCCGTAGCCTTGTAATTTTGAACCCAATCCAGAAGACAAGGAAACTCATGGATCGAGTATTGGGAGAAATTTTGACTTCGTGGAGAACTTTTTGATGGAGCTAACACGTATTTGCGTTTCATGGAGAGGAAGACCGCCAGAACCTCCCACTGTTAGCCTGACGGCAAGGGGACTCTAACCTATGATCCATCTACCACTGAAGATATTTCACGTCTGCACTGCGGTCGGTGCAAGTCGAGTCCGGTTTTCGTCACGGGTTAGTATGCTCAAGTCATGAAACAGATTATTTAATTATTTGATACTTATAAAAACACAGATAATGCTGGAATTATTTTTAAACTAAAATTACTGTTTACTAGAAATAAACCTTTACTAGAAATAAATGGCCCACTAAAGAGTTAAAACAAACTTCGGAAACAATATTCTGAATTAAAAATCTCATTATTCATTCAAAATTCGATTATAATATATCAATATACTATGCTGGGGTAAGACAGAATTACGAAAATACTTATAAACTAAATCTATATAAATAATCGTTCATTTGACTGCAAATGTTTTGAAAGATTTTACCTAGCAAAACTGTTTATACGAATTGAAAGATCATGCTTAAAGCTCTAAGAAATGGTGTTCTTTTCACCCAAGAGAAACTTACATCGACCCAAATGAAGGGTTTAAAAGCTTCTTTCATTTTTTAATACCGCTTTAATTAGGTAAGCATTATAATATAAATATAGCTATCCTACAGAATGTTTTCAAAATTGCTGGTATTAAAACTAAAAAGACTTAATTATAGTATTAAAACTAAAGAGACTAATTAACTTCCTCTCTTCATTTAGTTTCATTCGAATTTTGGATACGTGAAAATGAAAAGCATTTCTAAAGGCTTCAAGCATGAATACGTATTATGCTATCATTTTTTTCGATGTAAAATCTTCGAAAACATAAGCAGCTGAAAGAGAGATTACTTACATAGAATTAGAATCGAAGTGTTTCCATACTTTTGTTCAAACCCTGCAACTTCATTTAATAAGTTTTAAATATTTATGATATTTCTCTGTAACTTGCAAAAAGAATAAGTAGAAAGTCTTCTCTTTTCTCAATTTTTTCAGCTGTAGGAAATGGTAAATACGATTCTTCAAAAATCTTTCTGTTAAAACGAGTTTTATTTTAAAAGCATAAAAAATGCGATCTACCTAGATATTTCTATGAAAAAAGTAAAAAAATCTTGGAAAACCAACAAATCTTATTATTTCCTTTTAAAAAAATCACAAATTAATAACTAAAGCAAGGCTGCTATTTGTCTTATTTGTCCTGAAAAGCCAGCCTGGTAGTAAAAACATTTTATTGTTATTCTTTCTTCAGAATATGTAAATTATCTGAAACTGCTTGCTAATGATTAGCAGTTATAACTACATACTATAGCCATTGCTCGTATAACATTCGATATAAGGGATGCGGGAGGGATTGGTTGAGTCATTTCCGTTTCAATTTTAATAAAGGTTTATTCAATGTTGACATTTAAATTTGCCATTTATATATTGTCCCCTGATTCATTTTCTTACTTTTCTCATCTTTTGAAGAAGAAGTAGATGTCCCTTCAGAGCAGGGCTATTTTTATAGGTTGTTGTGACAAGCTCGTGTATGATACTTATCCGGAATAGGTTAACCTCGTCAGACCCAAGGTACCCATTAAAGTACCTCACCAAATACAGGGTACCCACAACCTGAAAAAACGAGAGAATTGTGATGAACTTTTCTCAAAACTGCTTCAAATTTCCTAAAGTTAACTTCCAATTACTTTCATAAAATCAATTTTAAAGTCCTTCACACCACGATAAACAAAATTAAATTATTTTTAGCACATATGAATATTTCAAAGTATGTATATTTTTCAAAATTTAACTACCAGTTTAAAACAATATTCAGGCCGTACCTGGTCGAAATAAATCATGTTTGAAGAGTTTATAAATTACTTAAGTAAGAATTCCTTTTTATAGTTTTTTGTTCAAAATAAACAGTTAATTGACAGATGCTACTTAATAAAAAGTTATAATTAACCTGACTAATACTACTTATTAGCTGCAGTTAATCTAACTAACGCTACTTATTAATAGTTATAGTTAACGTGACTGACGCTACTTATAAATAGTCGTAGCTACGTTACTAACGCTACTTATTAATGGTCGTAGCTAACGTCACTAAAGTTACCAATTACTAGTTATAACTAACATGACTGGCTCTACTTATTAATAGTCAAAGTTAATGGGACTAACATTACTTACTATCAGCTATAGTTTATGTATACTTATGAAAAATACTTGAGAAGCAAGCATGAATCTCAATGCCTCCTAATCGAAACTGCGAAGGCAGTTTTGGAATTGGTGAGCGATGGCGAACAGGAGATGGTAGCCCCTTTGTTCATAGATGCGAACCGATTTCATTGTAATATTAAAATTAAGTATATGCAAAGATAGTTAAGTACAAAGTTTGGTTCCATCTTAATATTAATCCTTTTATGATCATAACTCTTCATAGGTTTATTCAATATGAAAATTTCAATTTTGCTTTCTTGTAATGCAAACCATTAGGTAAATTAACAAACAATAACATGTGATATAAATTTTATTTTAAGTAGGATTTTCAAAGTTTTTTTTATTTTTCAGGTGTACACATCAGTTGTATTCTTTTTAACATTTCTTGTACCAATGTTGATTTTAAGTTATACGTATGGTAGCATAGGAGTAAGGATGTGGGCTCACACTACTCCAGGAAACGCCGATGCGTCAAGAGATAGACAGCAACTGGTAGCTAAAATGAAGGTATTTCACAAACTATTCATTTTGAACACACATTACGTAATAAATATTAAAATAACTTGTAAAAGCGTTAGGTTACAGATGCTTTCACATGAGTTTGGGGCATATTTTTTCATTATTAGTTTTTGTGGGTGGGTGTTTTTTTTTCCTTGTCAATTTGAATTTTACATTGACAGTAGCAGGTTAGATGCTTCAGCAATCATTGTGCCACATCATACCAAAGTGATAATTAATTCATTTACCAATTTTTAATGACATTTTTGCCTTATAGCACAATAAATTTATATTTAAAGACTAGGAGTTTTGTTGTTTCGTGACATTAGACATTAAATAACATATCAAATTAAATATATGTTGTTTTAACAAATTTAATGACTACATAACAGTAACTTAATATTTTGGACTACCAAACATGATGACATATTGAATAAAATTTGTGCATGCATCACATTGTGCATGAAACTGATCGTTAACTTCTTAATCGTTAAACGAATATCTTAAACTGTAATTTACAATAGTATATTAATGGAATTTACCAAAAACTAATAATTGTAAAATGTTCAATTAGTTTAGATATCGATTCAAAAAAGTTTATCTTAAAATGCAAATTAGAATTACATTATTCTAATAATAATAATATTAAAAACAATCCTCCTAAATTCTTAATTTCGAAATCAAACAAAATCAAAAATGTAATAGTAGAGGTAATTTTCACCTTTAAATTAGAGAAACAAAAATAATTATTAGAAAATGATTGATTAAATTGTAGCGTAATAAGGTAAAACCGTAGAACTAAGTTATAATAATGGATCAACACTTTCAGTGCTAAATTCCAAATTTAGAAAGCAATTAATTAATTATTAACATTAGAAATTAATTCAAAATCAAAAACGTAATTGTAGAAGACTACGTAAGAAAAATGAAAAATACAGATGAATACTTTTTAATTAAGGATACAAATATGTTTGATAGGAAAACAAAACTTCTTTTAATTTTATTCTGATTACCTTTAAAAAAATATGGAAATTGATGTAGGAAAACTGGATCCATTCATATGAATTGAAAGGGAATAAAAATACACTGATAGCAATGAAAAATTGTGTTAGTCTGTTATGTTTAATATAAGGTTTTAAATTTTCCTGACGGAATTCATAAAACAGATGCCGGCTGAAACAAGCATGCATTCTAATAAGAAGTACTTAATTTTATACCCTGTTTGTGCTTAGTTTTTTCTGTATTTTACCTTAACCTGTTAGCGCTCTGCTTTAAAAGTGGTAGAATATCTTTGCTTACAGTAAGTGGATATATTTTTCTTTTACCTACCACTTTAGCTTTAAAAATTCACAGAGTTTTTGACCTTACATGCAAAGATAAGTATTTATATTATTAATACAATATAATTGCCTGAACTATCTAGTTGCCACTTGTTAATGATAACAAGCCAATTTTTTAGAAAAAGTGGTGCGCTTTTTTGTGTGCTCCAGTGGCGCAATCTAGGGCCTAGAATTCAGCTTCTGCCACACACATACGTTGCAGCCCGTTTTACAAGAAGAACGCATTCACACAACATCCACCCATCTGCAAATCGTAATTTTGTCCTGAACCAGTGATTGATCGATCTCATATCCAGTATCCTCAATGATTTGTTATGGGAACTTGCAGGACATTGTGACCCGGAGAGATTTAGCATGCACCAGTCACCAATTTGTACACGCGAAGTCTTCAGCCGGGGTGGGGGATCAAACTCACGACCTCTTGAACATGGGCCAAACGCCCTACCAACCAGGATATCACATCACATCTATAGATAGCCCCTGGATATCCCAATAAAGCCTATCAATGAAGCAAATGTGCTACCACTTTTTTCCACTTTTTAAGGAAGGAATCATACCTTTTACAAGTACTCTGGTCAGAAATGGGTTATTAAATATTTCTATTAGAAAAATGTTGATTTATTGTTTAACCTAATTCCATTTTATAAGAAATAAATGCATTCTACTGCTAGTTTCAAATGGCTGCTTCAATTTTTCCTCTTTTAGAGCAGGTTAAAATGACATTAAAATTTTAATGAAATCAGTAATTATAATGAAGTAATAAATGGAAATAAATTGCCATAAGTTCATGTTCTTATCACGCTTTCTATCCCATTTGACGTAAGAACAATTAAGTTTGTGATAAAAGTTTAACATTAACCAATTTTATCACTAATATCAAACCCTTCCCTTACTTTCAGAAGTAATTAAGTACCCGTCGGTTGAAAGATTTGAGCATTGCTAGTTAGATAAATGAATTACAGGTGCTAAATAGATTTACTTTTAACTCATTAGTATTCTATATTCCTATTTTGATAATAAGTCTTATTTTTAAGGATAAAAACTTTGCGATTTAACTACTTCGTTTATTTTGAAGGAGCAAGATATCCGTGTCAATCAAAATAAAATAATATTATAATGAGAAAATATTATATTTCCTATATTTTATATACTACATATCAAGATCCTGTAAAAAGTTTGACAGCGACAACTAAATGTTTTAGGTGGCATTAAACGATATTTTACACATTCTTAACATTGTAATTATAATTTAATAGCTGAATTGAAAGTTTTTCCAATTTTTCTTAAACGACGATTTTTTTGAAAAAAAGATTTATTAGACAACTGTAGGCAGAGAATCAAACAATGAAACAGAGAACAAGAAACAAGAAATAAGAAAATAGAACAAGAAACAGAGATTTCTGAATAAACATGCTTTTTTCCGACGAATTCAGATTTGACAATAAAAAAAATTAAGTTGTGATAATCATCAAGATATACACTGAATAATTAACGGCTCAGACTTCTCCAATTTGCGGTGGAAACACTTTGTTTAATCTATAAATTATGTATCTGAAAAAATCCAATCAATAGATTATCTATTGTAATGGAATAATAAAAATGTATAGTTTTATTATTTTATACTATAAAATGTTTCACCCAATCCTGGATTTTATAAATTGGAGACGATTTTTCAACTTTTCCAGTCAAAAATTTTCTAGCTAGAAATTTATTTCGATTTGAAATTTTTAGGCTTTTAAATTAAGATAATCTTGGGTATAATAAGATAATAAATTTTTAAATCTGAATAACTGTGTTACCCCTTTGGTTATCGAACAGGTAGAGTTCCAAACTGCTTATGTACAATATGAATAAAAAATTAAAAGCATATCAGTTGTTTTACTTATGAAAAAAGAAATACTAAGATAACTATATTTAATTTTTGAAAGAATTTCAAGCTCACTTTATTTAAAGATTAGAAATTTATGATCTTTTTTCTGTTCGCTGTATTTAGGTGGTTAAAATGATGGCAACTATAGTGATATTGTTTGCTCTTTGCTGGCTTCCAATACACATTTTTGGATTAATGGTATACTTCGTTCCCGACCTAGTGATGCCGATACGGGATGAAGATTTTCCAGGATTTGCAGCTGCATTTCTCAGTTGCCATTGGCTTTCTATGGCCAACAGCTTTGTAAATCCTCTTGTGTATTGTTTTATGAGTGATAACTTCAGAGTAAGTTCTAATAGTGATATAAAGTATGTAAAACATGAATATTTTGTGATACTGTAGCGATTTGTTTTATTCGTTGGTTTAATAATGGTTGGGTTAATACTTTAATAATGGTAACGCTGAGATCTGGTGCAACTGATGACTCAACTTAATTAGGAAGATTTCGACAAACATAATGCTAACAAACATAATGCTAACAAAAATAATGTTAAATAAAAGCCAACAAAAGTACTTATTTATTGAATGAACCAATTGTTGCAAGATCACAAGATTCATTTCTAAATTTAATTAATACATTTCCTCAAATTCGCATTCTATGTCCATGTTTTTAGTTCGAAGGTGGGCTTAAACAGAAAACAACATGTAACAACGATAAACAGCTAGCTTCTTTGCCTCAGTAGCGTAAATCACGCGAACATAACGTAAAGATGCGTAGCATCTAAAATATAAATTGATCATGCGCAGTTGCTTCAATCTTACATACGGGAGCGCACGGAAGCTAACGTAAAAGTGCGAAATCTCCCTGTTGTCCCAGGACAAAAACCTATGTAAGTCATTACCAGGCGCTATATGTACCAGGATATAAACCATTTTCAGGACTAAAAACTGTGACAGTTTAGAATTATTATCGAAAATTTTAATAGTGGTAACACTGAGCTTTGGTACAACTGACGACTTAACCAAATTGTCCGACAACTCAATCGTTCGACAGAGCATTTTCAGGACAAAAAATTATAACAGTTTAAAATTATTATAGAAAACAAAAATAGTGCGTAGAGTCCCTCCTCGCGGAAGAAGTGAAACTTCGTAATGTGGAAATGAAAATAGGATGTTAGTACATTTACCATTAAAGTTCATAACATACGTTCATAACAATTAAAGTTCATAACATTTTGGCAGTGGCATTAAAAGTTTCACTTCAAAATATATATAAACCACATAATATAACAATATGCTTCAGTATAATACTACATTAACATTTACAATTACAATTAAAGTACATTTACAATTAAAGTTCATAACATTTTGGCAGGGCTAAATCCATAAAATAAAAATAAAAAAAGAAGAAGAAATTACAGAGAATAGTCTAAATTTGAGAGAAACTAAAATGTCGACTCACCATTTTATGTGGTCTACATTTTGTACTGTCTCCTTTTTTAGATCTCGTTTAAATTCACTCGTTAAACTTAAAACATAAGTATCAAAAAATAAATATAAACCACATAACATAACAATATGCTTCAGTATAATACTGAATCATATATTATATATATGTGCTGAGTATAATACTGAATTCAGTATAATACTAACGCAACAGTGCTTTCATACCCCCTCCATGGTAGCGTTAAACGTTTAACGCAACCTTGTTGGAAGTCGCACTAGGAGTTTCACTTCAAAAATTACTGTAGAAAAAAATTATGATAGACTAATATCCAAATAATTATTATTTTATTAAAAGTACTAATAACATAAGTGGTTTGAAGATGCAGTCATGGCTCGATTTAACGTCCCAGGTCGTCCAAAAGAAAACGGACGAAATAACGTTAGGTAATTACATTGTGTCACCAAAAATATAAACTTGAAATCTGAAAAATACCAGAATGAACTGGATAAAACCAATGCTTTGCATTCAAAAACTGACGGAATAACTGTTAATGATGCACCTTATTATATTATAAACTCTGTCGGCAATTGTATTACTAGCAAAATGTACTCGTTGGAAAAACATATAGTATTAGGATAAATAGGCAGTCAGTTGTCAGAGAGCTAATTTAAATTCTAGCAAACTTTATCGACACGATCTCCTTTTTGGAGGATTTCCACTCGGCTCTATTTGGTTGCACTTTAATTTAAGTTTTTATATCTTTTAAAATTTGTCACCTAATTAAAAAAAAAAAGTCAAAAATAATGTTTTTATTTATTTAGAAAGAATACCAAAGAAGAGAGCGGGTTTTCAAAAGCCGCTGGATTAGAAAACCGCTGCCGGTAAAATGTAATGTCGGGCAATCGATTGCCTGGCAAATGAACAGATCCACAACATAGCTGTAGAGATATCAACCAACGGAACCAAATAGTGCTTATAACCACACGTTTTATACGCATTTTCGTAACATCAGAGCAAATGGAATTTATTTCCCAACAATCTTCCACTTTTTTTCTCAATCAGTTACAACTATAGAACTTATTCTCAATTACCATGAAAATGAAACAATTAGGAGAAACGCAAGCTAATTTTTGTAAGAAATGATGTAAGAAAATAGTACGTATAATAAATAAATTCAAATTTCAAGTATAGAAATTTTAAAACTTATATTGTCAAAATATACTCTAAAAGTCAACTTAAATTATTGAAACTTAATTGTCAAAATATACTCTAAAATATATTCACTGGAAGTTCGAATTTAAGCAAGGAAGAAAAAGCGAGAAAAACACTATCGAAATCTGTTGAGACACTATTAAAAATAACGAGATTTTAAATAATAATACCTGTTTAAACAGAGAATAAAGCTTGAAAATGTTTCAAATTAACTTTTCTTCAAATATCAACTCCTCTCCGTTTCTCTAGACTGTCAAACAAGTTCTGGCGTTTAAATATCCCCTTGTTAAAGGCATCAATTCGTCAATATTCGATATATCTTTTCTTTTCTTCGCTTAAATATATCTTTGCGATCTCTAATGTTTGACTTCATTGACAAGGATTCTTAAAATGTATGTTAAGGATATAGTGGGAAGTAGTTTGTTTATAGATAAAGCGGATGAGTTTACGAAATAATGACATGATTTCTTTTCAGACCGATTTAAGAAATTTGTTACATTGCCAAAGAGGACGCGAAAGAACAGAGCATCATGCTTCAACATTGCTCACAGGCTCATCGACATTAAAACACCCAATCGTGGCTCTCAGAGTGCTCAAACAAGATGATGACATCATCGTGAGACGGTCCTGCTGCAAGGAAAAGAATAACCGACCATCAAAAAAGACTGCAACACCAGACTGAATAAAGAACAAAAGAAATAAATGTGACCCCACCCTCTCTTCAATGTCAATAAGTGTATCATTTTTCGAATTATGTGCACATCAAAATTTTCATCATTTATTAAATTATGTTATGAAAGCTTTTTGTTTTTCATTATCATTTGACTTTATTTGTTTAAAATTCTAAAACTTGTTTTAAACTGTTACTTGATAACAACTCACAAGAAAGACATCAATTTTAAAACGTATAACAACAAATATATTACAAAAAGCAAAATCAGTAGGCTTACCAGAGTACTGGGAAATAAAATAAAATTATGAATAAAGTTTCTTATAAAACTGTCAAAATTGTCTCTCAAAATCAATTTTTTCAGAATAGCGCTGATAGATATTTCCTAATAGATATTATCATTACTTTTTTAAAAATTGGAACATTCAAGCGATGGATTTTCATATATCCTATTCGAAACATTATTACTATTGAACGAAACATTATTCTCAAACATTCGAAAGCTTAATAATCAGAGCTGTTTCTAATTCAGGAAGGAATTTCACGAGTTCGGATAGTTACCAAAGCATGGGAAGGTTACCAAATATGCACTCACTGCATTCTTTCTTGGTTCGAAATGTTACCAAGTGGTCTCAATCTACAAATTTAAAAAAGAAAAAAAAACGGAAAATATTTTGCGTGACTGCTGCAAATTTAAAAATTTTTTATTTCTCTTTTATATTTGGAATGCAATTGCTCATTTTTAATTTCTTTTAATTTACTAAAATTATCGAGAAGTTAAAAGAAACTTCTTGTTTACTCGATTTCTTTCCAGTGCCGTAGCGAGCTTAACTCGCGCCCGGGGCACAATACCTTTTTAGCGCCCCCCCCCCTCACTCGAAAACCATCTAATATTAAAAGTAAAATATACTCGCAAAGTAATAAATAAATTAAGTAAAATAAATAAAGTCATAGGCTCAAGCTAGGCATTAAATTTGAGACAAAAAATGTAGTTGAGAAAACAAGACTAGATTTTGANTATATACATTTTTAATTTCTTTTAATTTACTAAAATTATCGAGAAGTTAAAAGAAACTTCTTGTTTACTCGATTTCTTTCTACCATTTTTTACATTTTTCCAAGCTGTTGCTACCCTGAGTAAGACTTCACATATTGCTGGTAAAGTTATTTAAGATACAAATATGTATCTTATTAGCATATAATAGATTGCGTAAAAAAAGCAAGATGTAAAACTTTTTTTTTGTAAGCAACTATCTTACACGCGGAAACAAAATATTTTAAATTAATTAATAAAGGGATGCCGCTGGTGACCAAAAGTGGTAACTAAATAGAAAATATCTATTAAAAAAATTTAAATTTAGCCAATTTTTCTTGCTTATTTCATACAGTTTACTTTTGAAAGTAAATGTTTTCGCTTTAAATATGAATAATTTGTAGTGTAATTTCGAATAATTATATTTTGGTTCAAAAAATCAATTAGATTAAATAAATATAAATGGATTGATAGTCTCTACCATTTCTTACATTTTTAGTCGCTCTTGGTAACCTTGTAAATAGAAAGTATACGATTTTGATTCCACATTAAGGTTAAAAAGAAAATTTTAAGTAAAATAAGTAAAAGTCAGCAGTTATAATAATATGTCAATATAATATACATTTCCTCCAACTACTACCGAATTTTCGCTCATTTTAAAAATACATTTTTTTTACTGGTAAAAAAGGTTGTCAGTATAATATACATATCCTCCAATTACTACCGAATTTTCGCTCATTTTAAAAATACATTTTTTTACTGGTAAAAAAGGTAAAGTATTAATATTGTATGCTAGTACTTATTGCAGGTCAGCCAACTTCCATGCTTTTTGCAAAATATTTTATAGATTGGTAGGCATTTAAAAACCAAAGCTTTCAGAATTTTAGATAATTTTGCCAACATTTTAAAAGCCTCACTACGAAAAGGATAGGACAAAGTGACATTGTACATGAAATTTTAAATCATTTATCTGTAGTG
The DNA here is from genome assembly GCF_043381705.1 of Parasteatoda tepidariorum. NCBI lineage: Eukaryota > Metazoa > Arthropoda > Arachnida > Araneae > Theridiidae > Parasteatoda > Parasteatoda tepidariorum. Next base: position 39,915,584 of record NC_092208.1, read on the forward strand.
GTGTGGATAATAAGTTCAAATGAATAAAAAAATAATACATTAATACATAAATTTATGTACCACTTGAATAATTTTTTTACGATAAGCGTAGAAAGTTGGCAGCCCCAGTGTTGCCAGATTAAATAAGATTAAATAAGATTACATAAGATTAAAAAGTGGCGAATGGGAGCTCCAAAAGTAGCGGATTCGAACATTTTGTAGCCCAAAAATCCACGTTTATATATATATATATATATATATATATATAGATATAGATATATATGGAAAGGTATCTATGGAAAAGTGCACGGCGAGTATGATTAATAAGCTTTTACTCCAACCATTATTAATCGTTTATCCTCTGGAAAACCCACGTGACTTTTAATCTGAGTTAAAACGAAATATTGAAATTTCGATATGTATATATATATATATATTTCAATTTTCAATATATATCAATATAATATATATCAGTATATATATTTCAATATATATATATTTCAATATATATATATATATATAAAATTTCAATATTTCGTTTTAACTCAGATTAAAAGTCACGTGGTTTTTCCAGAGGATAAACGATTAATAATGGTTGGAGTAAAAGCTTTTTAATCATACTCGCCGTGCACTTTTCCATATATATCTTTGCGATTTCACGATTTGAAGCACAGATATGGAGAGATTCTAGACTCTGCGCAGCAAAACAAATCAAGAATTCAAAACTAAAGCTGATGCGTTTTCAGGAAGAAAAAAAAATTCCTTTTTAAAAAAGATAAAGAAACTGCAGACTTTTCAGAATCATTTTAAAATAGGAAAGGAAAAAATTTTTTAAAGAAGTATTTCTGTAAGAAAAGTAGCATAAAATTCTGTAAGAAAGTAGCGCATTTTTAAGATTTGTAGCGTTTGAAAAACAATGAGTAGCCCAAAAAGTAGCGGGTAGCCCAAATTCGATTTTGAGTAGCGGGGACTTTTAAAAGTAGCTCAATCCGCTACTTGTAGCCCAATCTGGCAACACTGGGCAGCCCTGTTATTGTATACAAGTTTAGCGTTAGATATCCAAATATTTTTTTAAATAATTATATTTTAGAAACTGCGATACCTGGCATTTTCAGCAGGTAAGTTATGTTATTACATGCCAGAAAAGTTTTACCACAAATTTTCCATTTTTGGAATTTGGCAGAAACGAGGTAGTTCGGTCTTCCATAATATAATTGTCACATAAAAATCTCTATCTGGATATGAAATCTATGCAAATTTCGTTTTCAAAGTTAAAGAGATCGGTAATAGAGAGACAAACTTTTTTAAATATATATATACGATTACTTTTTCGGAAAAACACTTTTTACATCATTGGCAGGGGTTGGACAAAAAAAAGGAAATCCTTTCTATACTAATTCTATACAAACAATCTGCCTTTAGCAGAGAAAATATTACGGATCATGACTTAGAATCCTTTAACCGTCAGGCTAACTATGGAAGGTTTTCGTGGTTTTCCTCTCAGTGTAGCGCAAAAGAGGATTATTTCCATCAAGAAGTTCTCTACGAAGGCAATTTTTTCCAAAACTTGATCCAGAGGCTATCTTTTCTTTTGAAGTGAGTTCAAAATTATAAGACCACGAAGTTCAATATTGGTAGTCGTACACTCAAAATTAGGTCGGCTGTTCAATGACGGTTATAAAATTAAAATAAAAAACTGTATATGGATATAATTAAGGTTTTTGGAATGGTCTAATTAATATTCATCTATGCATGCTAACTCTTGATATATAGTTTAGAAAACTTAATCAGAAAAAATTTTATTTCAGCTACTATTGCCATTTCATACAGAAATATAAACGAATTATTTGTAGAATGAACTATCTGATGCTTCACTTTAGGTGACTAAAGTAAGAAAAGAAGTAAAAAATATGAGTATAAACAGCTAATCTGTGAAACTATTGGTAAATGAAAGGCCAAAAAAATTAACTAGTAATCAACTTTTCAGCAAACAAATTTTTGCCTGGTTAAACCTAAAGTTTAACATTGATTCCTTAGGGCTTAAGTATTTCACAAACGATGGCGTTTCTGCTTAGAAAGTAAAAAAGAATAGTGATAAGACAAATCGACCATTTGCTGCTTAGGTGGAAAAATGAAAAATCTTGGTAAGAAAAGTAAACAAACAAATCATTAAGTCTTTCCTCTTATTTTTCCTGGTATTTTCTGAAAAGTTTATTTCTTTGTCTACCATAATCTCTTTCCAGGTTGATTATTAAAGTCAGGTACTCAGAAGTGATTTTTCTATCGATTCGCAGCTACATGAATGATGATGCAAGATAATTTGACTATATTTACTTTTCTCTTTAAACCATTAAGAGGACGCTACACTGAGAGGGAAATTTTTCTTGACAAATTCTTTTCCACCTACTTAAGTAATTGAAAATTTAAAGTATGTTCAGTGGAAAAAGTGAGCTCAGATAAAACTAGAGTAAACTATGACGCAAAAAATGCTGAAACAAAGTTTTTCAAAATAGCAAAAAGAAATGAAATTATTGCAGAATTACTTCCCCACTGAGTAAACCTGATTAATTTGATATTTTGAATTCTGCATTTGATAGATTGAATATACAATATTTTGATATTTGACAGTCGTATTGCATTTTGATAACGTTTTTTTAGCATTATCTTGGTTTACCAGAACTCAGTTTTCTCTAAACTTTAAACTGCTAATTGATGTAAGACAGAATTTTCTATAAAAGTTTATCCTGCTGTATAGCCTCCTCTTCAATATAGTAGTTGATGTGGAAAATATCTTTATTAAAAAATTGGAAGGACTAAGTTGATATTTTTGGAAGGAAAGGCGGACGCAGAAACTAAGTTGATATTTTCTTGCGCGATCTACAGTGATTGGAGTTAAAATCCTTCCGGACAAAGAATCCCCGAGTATTAAATGGTGACTAGTGCATGTTAAATCTGTCGGGGTCAGAGAGTTCTTTAATTTACCACAGAAAATCAATACCTCTGGGGGTACTGATATGGAGATTGATCGTTCTCTGGTTCAGGTCAAAATTACAATTTGAATAGATGAGGAGTATTGCTGGGTCCTCACTCTAAGAACGGGACCAGACGTGTGTGTAGTGGAAGTCGTATTTTTGTCCATAAATGGAGAAACTAAATAAACAGGAAGCGTGCTCTCTGCTTTAAAAATTCTCTTGATTTCATGTAATCGTGTTTTTTAGTTTGCTGTGTGTTTTTCTAGTTTGCTGTAATAAACCTTGTTTTTTAGTTTTCTGTGTCACAATCAAAAGTTTTGCCATCGAAATATGTGTAGATGAAATTAGAGCACAACTTTGCCAATTTGCGAAAATTTAAAGATAATTACATACAATGAATGACATTGAATAGAATTATTCCATTTGTCTACACTAGCCACTTTTTCAAGAATTGTCCCCCACTCCCCAACATTCTCAGAGCGTTTTCCTTAAATATTGGATGGTAAAATGGTTGTCTTAAACAATAAAAATTTCTAAATTTGCTATAAACTTTATTAAAGTGTTAAATTGAATTATGTTTCCATTCCAGTTGAACTACATTATTGCGTAACCAAATAAAAGAAGGAATAATTCATACAATTATATTATGCAATTAAGTATCGTCTTAATGGTGCAACAAATTTGAATAATAATGTGTTTCAACACTGTCAAAAATTCTCACAATGTAGTCACATCCTGGTGCAATTACGAGATCAATCGAAAATATTATTTCAACTAATTGAAAGTTAATGTACAGAAGATAATTGAGGATTTGACATTGAAAAAAAAAAGTCTAAAAAATCATAAAAGATAATTTCACTGGGAAATCTCTTGTTTCTTGATGCATGAGATTTTGAAATGAATCTTAGATATTTTTGCGTTGCTGATTTCTAGTGGGCTATCGGTTTCTCTCTACAAGCTATGTGTATATTAAATACATAGTCGATAAAATTAGTGAAACAATTCTAATCATCACTGTAGCGTATCTACCACTACAAATATATAATTCCAATTCACTAGTATATAAGACATGTTAACTCGATTCTACAGTGAGGTATCATTTCATAGACGAAGGTTGACATTGTCTATAACAACTATCCACACATTGGAGATCTTTGGACGTGACGTGAACACGCCTACCTTGGTAGAAACTCCCACTTAGATACGAATATGTCTACCTCTACAGAAACGCCGACTTCGATCAGAACACGTCTACTTCGATGGATTGTCCACATTGAACAGTTGACTTGCCACTTGTGAATGCGACATTGCCCTCTTCACGCTGTTGCTCCTCAGTCTCGATCACACACAACGTATACGCTTGACCGCTAAAGGCAACACAGAAGCGACCATAACCGTGAACTTATTTCAGCTCTCACAATCTGCACGCAAAAAGTACGGTGATCTTAATACAGCTCTCCCGGCTTCTCACAAAACAGCAATGAATTAACTAGTGGTATCCGTTCATCGAATTCTATCGCAGCTATAATTCTGGTGGGGGAGTACTGTAGCGTATCTACCACTACAAATATAAAATTCCAATTCACTAGTATATAAGACACGCTAACTCGATTATAAGGTGTGGTACCTTTTCATAGACGAAGATTGACATTGTCGATAACTGCTATCCCCACAATCACTAACATTTATCTGGGCGCCGGAGGCCCATCAATCCATCCCATCAATCTTTAAAATTTTGACGTTAAGGTGATATTTTCAAGTAACTGGAATGCAAATTGAAGTAAAAAGAAAAATTAAATATTTAATATTTTATCTAAAGATGCATCGCTGCAAAAATAAGCAACCACTGGCCTGAGGTTTACTTCTTTCAAGTTTAGAAATGTAAAAATTTCATTAAATTCTGCGACATCACAATTTCGAGTATTTTTAAAATTTGCAATGTAGCTTTGCAATATTATCTAAATCAGCCGTTCCCAAATGGTGTTCCCCGGAGCCTTAGAGCTCCGTCACAGGGATTCCGAGAGTTGGGAATTATTTTTTGAACCAGTTATGATTTTCGAAACCTGTAATCAAATTTATATCCAATTAATAATCCATTATTAATTTAATATGTCTGTTATTTTTATGAAAATATTTAATTGAAATGCTTGTGAAGAATGAAATTTCAAAACAATGTTTTCCTAATAACAATATAATAAAGGAATTATGAAAAGGATATGCATTTACAAAAATTTCCATTGGTACTTCGCATTGAATAAAAATAACCAAACTCAACAAGGAAGTATGTTCTTCTGATAACCATTATTAACATTTATTTTTTTTCCTTTCCTGTTTTTATTTAGATAGTAACCATACTTGTGTTTATTCATTTTCAGTTTATGGCATGCATTAAAATCAAACTAAGAGAACTAGATGCGTCTCCCGACCTGGGAATTCAACTTTCCGATGTAAAACCCAAATTTTAAAAACTAATGTTGACAAAACAATACTATGAAAACATTTCGTTCTTCATTCATTCACTAAGCATTTTCAAAATAATTAATAAAATTTTAATCATTACAGATTTTCAAAATGATTAAAAGCCTTTCGTTAGCTCACAAATGTTCACAATTGCGAAAAAAATTTGTGCATTAAGTCTCGGTGTTCCACCAAAAGCAGGTCGATTATTTAGGGTTCCACAGCCAAAAGAAAAAATTTTAAACTGCTGATCTAAATAACCAATGTTGAGATCGCGATTTATAAATTTTTTTTCATTAAATTTTATTCTCACATCCTTTTAAGTTTTTTCTGAGAGTGATGAAGAGATTTTGCACGAGGCAAAACTCTCTCATGCACTAATTACTTAATCACCCACCAATTCTTCTGTTAAGGTGATTAAGCATTTTTCCCCTAATCCTTCCGTTTAACATTAATGATTCTCAGCTTTTAAATTCATCTTTTCGCTTAGACGTTGAAAAAACATTATAAGGAACAATTGTCGGCTTGCAATTCAGTAAGGAAAATTGAAAATGCAAAAGGGAACAAAAGTAAACAACAAATCATTAAATCGTTCCTCTCCTTTTCCTGGAATTTTCCAGATATCTTATTTTTCTTTCACCTTGTAATCGCTTTTCCTTTTTATTATTCATTGAGGTACTCTAATAGGATTCTCAGTAATTTTGTTTTTATATGATTGATTACGATTTGTCTTAATCCCCGTGCAGAATATATACTTGGTGGTTAAAAAAGCTTTTTCTTCCCAAGATGGGTTTTAAGATAATATAAATTAAATCCTCTTTCTCATACAAAAGTAATAATCTTCTTTGGGTTTTTGTTATTACAACTGCAATAAAAAAAAATTTTAAAAAATGATGGAGAGGTAAATCAAGCATTTGATTGCTATGATTATAATGAGTTTAATAAATGAATTTTGAATCCCATTCTATCAAGTATAATATTTAAATTGATTGAAGATATAATATAGACAAGATGGAACTTATAAAATATATTTCAACTTTTATAGAATTTTAAAATACAGAACTGCATTAGCGAGGAAATCATTAAAAAAAATTAAAATAAAAAAATTAAAAAAATTGTGACTGGTGCCGAGAAAGATATGCCGAAAGATGTTTACATCAGAAAAAACGCAGTGAACAATTTTTTTTTCGTTGTATGGGATTTTTGAACGAGTTTTGAATATTTTTGTGTCTCTGTTTTACAATCTGTAATCGGTTTCTCTCTACGAGATGCAGTTTTTATGAAATTTAGAAATTTATTAATCAATTTATGAAATTTAATAATATAATAGTATAAAAATTTAATCAAGATTTTTAAAATTCACTCGAGTAAATACTAAGTGTCGCCACTTTCCTGCTGCGTAGGTTGTGGTAGGAACATACATTTTAGATTGGAAATACATTTTGGATTATAATGCGATGCGTTATTGTAATACGTTTTTGTCTTGAGTGTGATTTTCAAAAGAGCAGACTAGTATATTTGCGTAAATATAAAACTATACGTTCTTTATAAACTTGTACATTTAGACAAAAAAAAATTTAAAATATAATTTTGTTCATCTTTTAAATATCTTAGCTTTCAGAAAAAAGTGATTTCAGATTTGAAATTAACACTTGAATTAGGTTAGATCAAGTACTTGTATAAATGCAAAAAAAAAACAACACCAAAAAAAAAAAAATACTTTTCTGCAGTGTTATCTGCAGATCAGTTCAAATGTTTTGATAGAGTTACAATGATGGGTTACTTTTTTCGCAAAATTAAGAAATTATTCATACAAAAATGTGAAGTATGTACCAGGATAACGCGTTCTATTTGTAAGAATATCAAATTCAAGTACACATCTGTGCTTTTTAATTACTTCAGAAATTTGGGCGACCAAGAAAAAGTAGCTTGAAAAAAATTACACTACCTGTTAAAATTTATCCTCAAAGGTTGTTTAATGTAACGTTGGAAAAAGACTGTAATCTTCCACTCATTGTTGTGGAAATTCGCTGTTCATTGCTCCAAATGATCTTCGTCATTGAGTTTCAAAATGCTTGGTTTATTGTTAAATTCAAAATTACTCGAAATATGTTACAAATATGAAATGTGTGACGTCAAATGGAAATCATTTTACCTTAGAGCTGATTTGGTTGTAAAATTTTTCAACTTTTAATCTAAAAATTTATAATATATCCTCTGCATGTTAGGGATAAAAACTAGTACGAACTATTCATTTCTATTTTATTCTATGTGTGACCTTTTAGTGGTCAATTTAATAAAACTTATTGTAAGGGGCAGTAATGAAAAATAAACTAAGGAATGGCATTTTTCTGATGTATTATGAAAGTATACGAAATTTAAGTAAAATTATTGTTGACACTTCTTTTCATATTAACATTTGGAAACAAAAATATGTAAAGGGGTAAGACAAAAGTATAGAAACAGTTCAGTACTAACTCTATGTGAAAAAAATTTTTTAACAGGAAATGTTTGGGAGAAAAAAAACTTCAAAGATCATGCTTGAAGCTTTTAAAAAGGGTGTCTATTTACCCATGTGAAAATTATATCGACTAAAATTAGAGTGTGAAATTAAAAGCTTCTCATCTTTGTCAATACCACTATAGTTAAAGAAGCATTCTAATATAAATATTGCAATCTTAAAACAGGATTTCAGAATTGATAGTATTAAAGCTAAGAAGTTGCTAATTTCTTTTCCTCATTTTGGTCGATTCAAAATTTTTCAGGAGTTAAAAAGACATCATTTCTAAAAGCCTCAAGCATGACCTTTCAAATTGGGTACTTGCACTTCAAGAAGAGGAAGATCACAGATATCAACACATGTGACCAATGACGTTAGCCCCAGCTGATCATTTATAAGGAAAATGGCGCGTAAACCACATAATACTTACTGTACATAAGTTAGAATGTTAATTAGCTTGAAATTAATTAAATACAGCTCCGTATCGCACATCGAATTCGCTGAAATATAATTCTTTCTCGTCTAAGCCTTTTACTAAGCCTTTTACTTTGAAGTTTATGTTCTACGTGATATAAACCACTTACATAACATAAACTCATTATGTTCTACATAATAAGTTTAAGTTGCGAGCCTATCTTTCTTCTAAGTAAGAAATAAATAATGAAAGAATGGAAATGTTTGTGAAATAATATAGAATGTGCTTACGACTTATTACTTAAAACTTATTACGTATACTTGAGAAAATTGAATCTTGACGTACTTGGCTTACTCGAAATAGAATGGAAAGAACAGTTGCTAGCGTGAACAAATGCCACATTTTAACAACCAATCAGGATTGAGATACCCACACTACGTTACTTACTATCCCATTGTGTCAACAGTTTTGCAGTCTTCTAAAATATTTGCTGGAAAAAGATTGTTTACATGGAATTAACATAAAAGTGTTCCCATATTTCTGTCCAATCCCTGTATCTACTATGTATATTTAATATTCTTTGTAATTACATTGAAAACATTTACTTTCCTGGGAACAAACGTGATACTATGGAAGGAGATAGAAGTAACATTTTTCAAATTCAAATTGAGACTTTAGGCATAATATTTATTATATAAAAATTTTATATGTTTAAAAAATGTAACTGAATAAGGCATTAATGGTTTTAAAAAAATCTTTGATAGCAAAATAAATTAAATAATGGCAAAGAAAACAAAAATTCTACTTTTTGGGGAAATACCACTTACAATGTGGGCCTTTTGAAACACGCATATATATGCACCATTATTTAATTTCAAGATCTAGTGCAAACAGAAAATGCATTGGAAAAATCATTAAACGTTGAAAATCTCCATTTTCGGTACACTTTTGAAACATATGAAAGCAATATATCTCTCACAGTATGAAAATTTCTTTTTAATAAAATAAGTTTAATATTTATAGTTATATATTTTCTTGGAGAACATAGGGTTTATTCGATCTGAACTTCAGGAATAGGTTAATCGAAAAAGCTCTTTCAAATAAAAATATCGTCGTGGAAAAATTCCATTATACTATATAGCCGGGGGCGAAAGTTCTAAATTCTATTAAAAAAGAAAACCATAAAAATATTTAAAAAAATAAAATAAGTGCCTGTATCAAAGTTAGAAATTGATTTTTACAGATATCTTTATAGATCCTTTGAACATAAAATATTATTATTGAAGCAGTTTTTCAACTTCATCTTACGTCATAAAATTTAAATTGTTTATGCGTAATTAGATAACGATCGTTAACTTAAATCATTATTTTAATTAAAAAATATTTATTCATTAAAAAATGTCCAGTCCTTGCATTCGTAAACACCAGCTATTTAAGCTAAATATTCCTTGAGTTCAATAGGTTTTTTTTTTTCAGACTATTATCCGGAAATTTTCTATTTTAGCTCAGCTCATAACAGAGTTTACGAAAACGAACACAGTGCCTTAAATATGCGTTTAAAAAAATTTACATAGGTCAAAGTGTGCACTTGCAAAAATAGCCACAGCCAAAGATGCGTTGTTTTAAACTTTCCATTTCATTGATTTTTAAGAAAGTAGCTAGTTAGTCCAAATAAGTTTTTAAAACCACTTAGTATATATTTTTAATAAATGTAATAATTTTTAATAATTCAACTAACTTTAAAAGAACACATTTCTCTTTAGATCTTTTTAAATGGATGACACTGAAAAGACACACACCATGTTAGGTCCAGTTTTTATAACATACAATTATTAAATTCCCATTCCCTAGTCTATAAGACAAGGTTAACTTGACTTTATTGGGAGATACCTTTTGATAGATGAAGGTTGGCATTGTCAGTAGACAAACCCAACAGGCTTAAATGATACCTGTTTAAGAGAGATGCCATCAGTTGACCGACCGCACTTCGCGAGCGGTGGGGTGCTCGACTATTTTAAACTCTCACCGAACAAGCAACTCGGTTTCAGCATACGAAGATGCTTTTCAGTTCATCGATAGGAAAATACCTTTCCTGACTCGCCAGTGACTCAACAGAACGAATATACACCGAAGAGCCATTACATTATGACCACCCTCCATCTATAACAATGGGCTCGCCCAGGTTTTCATGGTTTCTCGCCCAGGAACAATATTTTCATGGGGCACATTAGGACCAATAATCGTCATAGAACAATCCCTGACGTCTGTAAGCTACTTGAACATGGTTCTAGACCAGGTTCACCTATTCATGGCAACAGTTTTTCCAGCGGTGGATGATGTTTACCAACAGGATAATGCACCATGCCATAAGGGTCGAATCGTCATGGATTGGTTCGAGGAACATTCCAGTAACTTTCAAGTCATGTCTTGGCTCCCAAATTCACCTGACCTTAATCCAATAGAGCATTTGTGGTCCTACTTGGAAAGCCAAAATCGTGCTGCCACGCTACCCCCTCGCAATGTGAGGGAATTGCAGGACCAGTTGGTGAGCACTTGGTACCACATACCTCAGACTACCTATCAGCACCTTGTGGAATCAATGCCACGGCGGGTGCTAGCAGTTTTGAGGGCTAAAGATGGTCTTACGTGTTATTAGCAGGGTGGTCATAATGTAATGGCTCTTCGGTGTATATGCTTGAATTAATCAAAAAATACCCGAGCTAAAATCTAAAAAGGAACATACTAGACATATTCAGAAGACACACCCTAAAACACATTCATACTAGCCATGTGTTAAATTTTTGTTATAAAATTTTAGTTGAGCTGTGGTTTTGCTCAGGAGATAGAGCGTTCGCCTCCCAACGAAGTGAGCCGGGTTCGAATCTCTGTTATGGCTGGGATTCGAATCCACATCCGGCTCGCACTGACCACAATGCTGACGTGAAATATCCTCAGTAATAGACGGATCATGGTTAGTATCTCTTACCGTCCAGCTAACCGCGGGAGGTTTTCGTGGTCATCCTCTCCATGTAACGCAAATGTGCGTTAATTCCAACAAAAAGTCCTCCACGAAGGCAAATTTCTCCCTATACTTGATCCAGGAGTTCCCTTGTCTTCTAGATTGGGTTGAAAATTACAAGGCTACGGAGTTGAACATTGGTAGTCGTAAACTAAAAATTGGGTCGGCTGTTCAACGTGGGTTATAAAATAAAATTTTCGTAGATAACAATTAAAAGAAATAATCTAAAAATAGATCGGCGAAATAAGGTAAAAAATACATTTCGAAATCGTACTTCTTATTGTGTTAACTTTAAAAGATATTTCACTAATTGAGAGCGATATAAATTTTATTTACTTCATTGAACATCGAATGCACTATTTAATTATTAATACAAAACATTTTAACAAAATTTGTTTTACAAAATTTTTTTTAATTAAGTAAGTCAAGACCTTGAAGTTTTTTTTTATTTTGATTCATGCTGTTAAAACTAATTTCTTACTACGTAAGCAACCCTTTACTCAGAGAGTTAGCAGTTTAAATAAAATTCTTTTCTATAGTTAAAAAAACAAAATCTGTACCATTAAGAACGTTTCCAATATAAATTTAACTTTTAAGATGCTTCCCTTAAATATATTTCCAAATTCCATTATTTCTTACTTTATTCTACACATTTTTATTTTATTGCATTAAAAAGTAATGCATTTTCTCATTTTCTTTATCTAAATTGAAAAGTCTTTCTTTATTCATTTCTGCTTACAGCAACTGCATTTTATAACAGACAAAATAAAACTTATATTCTATAAACCGTTTTAGTTCAATTTTATTTCAAATTAAATCTTTTTAAATTCCTTATTTTTTCACATCCTTCCCCAAATATCACATTTTTCAAATTATTTTGCACAGATTATCTGAATATACTCGCTTATTATTTTTATTCGAGAAAGAAGTGTACCTTTAATTTGTTCTATATCATGTTCCAAGAAAAGTAAAATGTTATTTCGCCCCCTTCCCCCATTTGAGTGATAGAAAGTAAAAAATCTGAGACTGATATAGATAGATAATCTTATTCACATCGGTGTTAAAATAAGCCGTTTTATTATTTTATTGATTGTACACAAAGTATTGCATTTTATTACTCATATAATACTTTCAATTTTTAAAATGTATCAAGAAAAATGTATAAATATATATTTCGTAAATTTATTTATAAATTATATAAAATACTGATACATGCTAACAGTAAAATTTTTCATTTCATAATTCAACTAAAATTAAATGGCAATATAGGAAAGCAATAAATACTCTAATTTTAAGGAATTGAAGTGAAATAATATTAGTTGAAACTATAATAATAAATACCTATGACATTAAGTGGAAGATGCTCAAATGTTTTATGCATAAATTAATAATTAAAATTAATTGTAAATTAATGTTCTGAAGAATCTTTTTATTTGGTGATATTTTACTTCGAAATCATTTCAAAGATTTTAACTCGTAAAAGAAAAGCATTTTTATGGATTTATTGAATATGGTAAACTAATTACTATTACATTCTTAAAATTTATTAAAAAAAATAAGTAAAAATTTATAGCAATTTATATAATAAATTTATATAAAATTTATATAAACAAATTGTGTTTTAGGAAAATTGTGTTGTTGGAAAATAAAAACATATATTCCGAAAAGAAAAATATATACAGTTGAAGAACAGATTGCGCAAAATAGAGAATGATATCACAATGGTACATCCAGGCACGGCTGAAAGACCTTATATAGCAAGACGGAAAAGTGCAAAAACTGGTGCGAAAGACATTTCATTATAGCATTTTTTTCGAGAAAAATAAAGTATCTGTAACTATCAAGATTTCTTTTATAATTTTAGCATATATATAAAACTGCTGATTTTCCAAGGATAAAGTAGATATTGTTGAATAGTTTTAAAAAGAATAAGTTAACTCCTCCCGAAAACTAGCTATAACTGAAATGGTTTTACTACCAGCCTTTCCTCTTTTCCGTCTCGCTTTCACCCCTGCATCCAGGGTTATGACGGGATTAGAACCTGGTACCACCCTCCACGCTACTGAATATTTGGCAGGAACCAGGAAAGCCCCAAGTTCATTCGTTCGTTGTAGTGGAACTGGGAGTCTGAGGCCGTTACGGCCCTTGGCCCCAAGTTTATACAAGAAATTTGAAGTATTAAATAAGTATTATAATAAATAGTGGTAACTAATTGAACCATTGACACTTACTCTTGCCTGCCTTACATATTTCTTTAAATTTTGATTTAAAAAAAATTTTTAATATAAGGGGAGATCAAAATTATTATAAGTGTAATTTTTAAATTCAAAAATGAAAAATTGTAGAATAAATCTTTCTACCACTTTAAATCTTCAAGAGAAGATTGCTGCTTTGTATTAGAAGTCGGCTTGTAGGGCAAGAGCAAGTATCTAAAATTTTATGTTCAGTAAAATATAAACATCCAGAATAAATTTTAAGAAACAATTTGCATTGAAATTTGGTTGTTTCGTTATTTGTATTTCAATTCTATGTAGATTTCTGCCAACTTTTTATCATTCTTAGAACAATTTTTATCCGAGTGATAGCGAAATGATAATCCAGACATCCCATGTGAGCCTAAAAAATGTAAGAAGTGGTAGAAACTTAATTCATTATTGTTTAATTAATTTATCTAATCATTCAATTGTAACTATAACCATTTAAAGTGAAAATGTTCTTTCCATGCATTTTTATTGATAAACAGAAAGAAACATGCTAGAAAAAGTTACTAATTTTTAATAGATTTTTGCTTTTTATTTGTTATTTGCTAACGGCTTTATGTGAACAAGGGAGCCTTGCAATTTAGTTACAACAGTCCCACATGTCTTAAATATAAAAAAAAGCATCGAAAATGCGACAAATCTCGATCATTTAGCACAATTGTGGCCACCACTTACTGTTTTATAAAGAAATGCATATGTAAGAAAACTGAGTCTAATCTAGCCTTTACGATGTAAGCGAACAGGAAACTACGGAGCGATCCCGACCGGCGTTTTCTTGATCCAGATGTTGGTTTGAAAAACTGCGAATTTCGGATTATCATTGGTGTCTTTTGAGTGAGTAATACCTATTTCATACTCTTGCAATCATGTATGTTTTTCAAATTCTGAATTAACTTAAGAGTATGAGTAGATGCAAGTTAAGTTAAATGATTCTGCCCGATATAGTAGCTTTCAATTTACGTTAACATCACTGCTGAAGTTAATATTTGCAATCACGCAACAATGGCTACGTATCACCAACACGGACGTGGCGGAAAGCGGCTGACCGAAAGACGTGCACGTGGTTCAACGACGGATGAGGAATGCTCGGATTTTGAAACCAAAATGGCTGAAAAGTTAGCAGACATGGGAAGGAGAATTAAAGAAGATGAAAGGAAAAATAAAGAACTACTTGAGAAACTAAATCATTTGGAGCAGTCTCTCATGCCTGTGCCAAATAGGCCCGAAATACCGACAACACCAATTGATGTCATTGATATGGAAACTTATGAAGGCGGCCAACTTTTGGAGCAGACGGGGAATGAGTCAACCAGAGATTCAGAAAGCTCAACCAAAAATATTGCAGAACCCCCTTTGAAGAAGAAGAAAAAGAAAAATAATGTCAAAAAAGCTGAAGCAAATCTAATCATGACCACAAATAGTAAACATTTTTCACCGATAGATACCGCCACCTCCTTACAACCATCTGAATCTATATCTGATACTGACTTAGCTCCACCCAAGGAGGATTCCAGTTCAACTGTAGATCCACCCACA